>NC_042981.1:48308011-48639115 GCF_901001165.1 Salmo trutta | reverse complement strand
CTCTCCCAGCGGTCCATTGTTTGGACAACGCGGTCCATGGCGGTGCCAAGATGGTGGAGCATCGCCGCATGGGGAAGTCAGGCGCAGGAGAGCAAAACTTGGTAATCAACAGAGCAGTTTTATTCATAAAACCACAAACAAATGGGTACAAAACCCGTCGCTCACCAGAGAAAATTTGCTCATGCACTTACAATAAACAATTCCGCACAAAGACATGGGGGGAACAGAGGGTTAAATACACAACATGTAATGAGGGAAATTGAGACCAGGTGTGTGAGAAGACAAGACAAAACAAATGGAAAATGAAAAGTGGATCGATGATGGCTAGAAGACCGGCGACGCCGAGCGCGGCCCGAACAAGGAGAGGAACCGACTTCGGCGGAAGTCGTGACACTGGGTGTATTGATACATCATCCAAAGTGTAATTAATAACTTCACCATGTTCAAAGGGATATTCAATGTCTGCTTTTTTATTTTTTTACCCATCTACCAATAAGTGCCCTTCTTTGCGAGGCATTGGAAAACCTCCCTGGTCTTTGTGGTTGAATCTGTGTTTGAAATTCACTGCTCGACTGAGGAACTTTACAGATAATTGTATGTGTGGGGTACAGAGATGAGGTAGTCATTAAAAAGTAATGTTAAACACTTATTGCACACTGAGTCCATTCAACTTATGTGATTTTTTAAGCAAATGTTTACTCCTAAACTTCTTTAGGCTTGCCATTGTATACTTATTGACTCAAGACATTTCAGCTTTTCATTATTCATTAATTTGTACAACATTTCAAAAAACATAATTCCACTTTGACATTAGAGTATTGTGTGTAGGCCAGTGCCAAAAAAAACTACATTTAATCCATTTTAAATTCAGGCTGTAACAAAATAAAACGTGAAAAAAGTAAAGGTGTGAATACTTTCTGAAGGCACTGTAGGTAGACGATAGAAGACACCTTTTCCACAATCTCTTTGGTCATATATAAACTTGTGTTCTGCAGTATCTTCTGATTACAAACATTTCTGTTCTTCTAAATAATATCTTCCTATGTCTTTCTCCATGTTACAAAGATGAGGGCAAGAGAAGATATGCAAATCCATTTAGATGCAAATGACAATTTACAGCTGAATCTGGGCTGGTTGGGGTACAAAGTCCTTTGGTCTGTGAAGCTGCAGCAGCAGCTATCAAATCAAAGATGCCGACATCTTTTAATCCATTCCAACCCTGCTCAAGGAGATACAATTCCTTGTCTGACTAAATTCATAAAAAAAATATATGTTTTGCCATACTACTTCTTCAACATTACCTCTTGATACTCAGCATCCCCCTTCGGTATCTGCACTAATTTAGCCATATCTTTGAACAATTCAGCCCCCCTTTGTCTCATCTTCGTTTGTCTTTGATTTATGTTCTTCTCTTGTGACTTTGACTGGTGTAATTAGCACAACCTGAAATCTGCAACAGCACTTTGACTTTCCACTTCAAATGACAGGAGCAGCAAAAGATAACTGGAGGCTCCTGTTAAGTGTTCAACAGTCAAATACGTGCACAGGTAACTGCCAAAATAATGGGAACACCAACATAAAGTGTCTTAAAATGGTATTGGGCTACCACAAGCTGCAATGATAGCTTCAATGTGCCTTGGCATAGATTCTGCAAGTGTCTGGAACTCTATTCGAGGGATGTAACACCAATCTTCCATGAACAATTCCATAATTTGGTGTTTTGTTGATGGTGGAAAACGTCGTCTCAGACGCCACTCCAGAATCTCCCATAAAATGTTCAATTGTTTTGAGATCTGGTGACTGACACACACACACAGAAATTCACTGAGATCTTTTCTTCTAGCCATGGTAGCCAAAACAATGGGCAACTGGGCATTTTTATACATGACCCTAAGCATGATGGGATTTTATTTGCTTAATTAACTCAGGAGCCACACATGTGTGTAAGCACCTGCTTTCAATATACTTTGTATTCTTCATTTACTCAAGTGTTTCCTTTATTTTGGCACTTACATGTTGCTCTGCCCTAGCCATATTTTCTACCTCTAGTTTTCCACTGCTAGTTTCAATGTTTTGTGTCAGAGCGCACCTTACTGTAAGAGTGATTTTTAATTACCTTCATATAGGCCAATGATCCATACTGGGCACTGTATATGGGATTTATGGTGCTCCCATGTCATTTCATTGGGATTTGTAACTACCCTTCACCTGGAATGCTCAAAGAAATAGAATGACAATACACAAAAACAAATCACCTGGTTGAATGACAACACTTATGTTAGTCTCAGTTGTAGTCAGGTGGTTGGCCCTACATGTTCTACTGTTGAATGGACTTGCACTAAAACAGCAGTTCTCTCAGAAAGTTGATCCTCAACATCACATTACCTCAGACAGTCTAAACATCTTATACACTGAGTGTACAAAACATTAGACTGACCAAGTGAATCGAGGGGAAAGCTATGATCCCTTATTGATGTCACTTGTTAAATCCACTAAAATCAGTGTAGATGAAGAGGAGATGGTTAAGCCTTGAGACATGCATTGTTTACAGTGCATTTGGAAAGTATTCAGACCCCTTGACTTTTTCCACATTTTGTTATGTTACAGCCTTATTCTACAATGGATTCAATTGTTTTTTTCTCCTCATCAATCTACACACAATACCCCATAATGTCAAAGCAAAAACAGGTTTGTAGAAATTTTAGCAAATGTATTAAAAGTAAGAAACTGAAATATCCCATTTACATAAGTATTCAGACCCTTTACTCAGTACTTTGTTGAAGCACCTTTGGCAGCATCTTTTAGCCACAAGTCTTCTTGGGTATGGGTACAAGCTTGGCACACCTGTATTTGGAGAGTTTCTCCCATTCTTTTCTGCAGATCCTCTCAAGCTCACTCAGGTTGGATGGGGAGTGTCGCTGCACAGCTATTTTCAGGTCTCTCCAGAGATGTTAGATCGGGTTCAAGCCCGGGCTCTGGCTGGGCCACTCAAGGACATTCAGAGACCTGTCCCGAAGCCACTCATGCGTTGTCTTGGCTGTGTGCTTAGGGTCATTGTCCTGTTGGAAGGTGAACCTTCGCCCCAGTCTGAGGTCCTGAGAGCTCTGGAGCAGGTTTTCATCAAGGATATCTCTGTACTTTGCTCCATTCCTGACTAGTCTCCCAGTCCCTGCCGCTGAAAAACCTCCCCACAACATGATGCTGCCACCACCATGCTTCACTGTAGGGATAGTGCCAGGTCTCCTCCAGATGTGACACTTGGTATTCAGGCCAATCTTAGTTTCATCAGACCAGAGAATCTTGTCTCTCATGGTCAGAGTCTTCAGGTGCCTTTTGGCAAACTCCAGGCGGGCTGTCATGTGCCTTTTACTGAGGAGTGGCTTCTATCTGACCAATACCATAAAGGCCTGATTGGTGGAGTGCTGCAGAGATGGTTGTCCTTCTGGAAGGTTCTCCCATCTCCACAGACGAACTCTGGAGCTCTCTCAGAGTGACCATCGGGTTCTTGGTCACCTCTCTGACCAAGGTCCTTCTGCCCCGGTTGCTCAGTTTGGCCAGGTGGCCAGCTCTAGGAAGAGTCTTGGTGGTTCCAAATGTCTTACATTTAAGAATGATGGAGGCCACCGTGTTCTTGTGGACCTTCAATGCTGCAGACATTTTTGGTACCCTTCCCCAGATCTGTGCCACGTCACAATCTTGTTTCAGAGCTCTGTGGACAATTACTTCGACCTCATGGCTTTGTTTTTCCTCTGACATGCACTGTCAACTATGGGACCTTATATAGACAGGTGTGTGCCTTTCCAAATAATGTCCAATCAATTGAATTTACCACAGTTGGACTCCAATCAAGTTGTAGAAACATCTCAAGGGTGATCAATGGAAAAATGATGCACCTGAGCTCAATTTATAGTCTCATTGCAAAGGGTCTGAATACTTATGTAAATAAGGCATTTCTGTTTTATATATTTGCAAAAATGTATAAAAAACTTTTGCTTTGTCATTAGTGTGTGTAGAGTGACGAGGGGAAAAAATGTCATTCATTTTAAAATAAGGCTGTAACTTAACAAAATGTGGAAATTGTGAAGGGGTCTAAATACTTTCCAAATGCACTGGACGTGTGCCATTCAGAGGGTGAATGGGCAAGACAAAATATTTAAGTGCCTTAGAAATATGGTGATATGGTAGTAGGTGCCAGATGTGGTGATTAATTTCTTTACTATCAAATGAGGCGAGACAAACTTATCACACAAGTCAGAGTTATACTTAAACTAAATCTTTAATCACTTAATAATGGAGCAGGTCAATACAATGCACACATATAAAGTGAATCGACTGAGTGCTCTACGATAATGATGGCTGGCCGACGATTCACGATCAAATGATTCGTTGAGAGTCCCGAGACAAAAGTACAAAGGTCTTTTATAGCCAAGATACACCCCTTTCAACCTACATGACGAACAACAGATATATAGAATGGGTCACAAGGTTAAGATCTGTATGAAAGATAACTATAATACATAGCAGACAGTATCTGCTGTGTCTATAGTTTTCATTGTGTACAAACCAGTGTCTGGCCCTCTGACTCCAAACTGGAACCATTCCTCCCTGGTACGGTATAGAACAGAAACATTAACTCATGCTGGAATGCTCTTTAGGTTTTATCACCGAAAAGATATCGTAAATCTCCTGTCAGTGTTATCGCCCAGAGGCCCATCCTCAATAGAACACACAATAGTTAAGAATACTCTATTCTGTTGCATAAAACAACCATTTAATGCAATAAAAGTATTATAACATAATCTTGCAATTTTGCTCTCATACAGATGTACCGGTTTATGCCAAGAACTGCAATGCTGTTGGGTTTTTCACGCTCAATAGTTTTCTGTGTGTATCAAGAGTGGTCCACCACCCAAAGGACATCGAGCCAACTTGACGCAACTGTGGAAAGCATTGGAGTCAACATGGGCCAGCATTCCTGTGGAACGCATTCGATACCTTGTAGAGTCCATGCCCAAACAAATTGAAGCTGTTCTGAGGGCAAAAAGGGGGGCGGGGGAGGGGTGCAACTAAAAATTAAGAAAGAGTTCTTAATGTTTTATACACACAGTGTACATCAGCTGGTCTGCAGTCCCCTTCATTTCACACATCATAATTTATCCATGATAGACTGCCCAGCCTCCAGTCCAGACATACAATTAAATGGCACTCGGGTAATAACAAAGTGGATTATTCCTCTATTTGGTCGGTAGCGCCATTTCTCATTTGTCATGTGGCATGATTTAATATCTCCCTTCCAATAGCCAGGATAAGGAGTTAATGAGTGCTTGCATCAACTTTATATTACCTTTCGCTTCCATGTTCATTAAATATATGCATAGTGTGCATCCCCAGAGATCTTCATCCATCTACTCGGGTTGTTCAGAATAAGGACCTCTTCAGAAAATAAATTGGGTGGCTCTGCATTATGCCTGTCTTTCAAATCTAAGTGTAGGGTTGTACAAAAAAATATAACTTATTTTATTCAATGATTTATTAAAACAATGTCTCTAGCCTGTAGCACTGTAAATGCAGCTCTCAGACAGAGCTCTGCAAATATTTTTGTGGGACTATGCTGCCTTCAGTTAGTGGCAGAGGGTTATGTAATTTAAACTGAACAAAGCACTGTTTCTTTTTCATTACATTCTTGAGAAAATTTTATGAAAAAAACATCACAATTTATTGCTCAAACTACGTAAAAATCAAATTAAAACATAATTTCCACTCGCTTTGAGGAAACCCAGAACTGTAAAATGGCTCCGGAGAAGAAGGCAGACGTTTTACGTGCCCCCCAACTGATTGTGTTTTTTTGTTCGTCTATTTGCAACTTTATTTTTTTAAACTTATTTTGTACATAATGTTGCCGCTACAGTCTCTTATGACCGAAAATAACTTCTGGACATCAGGACTGTGATAACTCACCACGGACTGGCAGAATCATTTTTTTCCTTTAACAAGTCTGACGAGCCCGACGTGAACAATATACTGCTTTCTCAGTAACACGCCCAGATCCAGGTGATTTGCGTGAAGAGGAGGCGAAAAAAAAGGGTCCGGAGGGCGAGCTGCCTTCTGAGAATTTGTAAGCGATCGAATAAACCCCCACTTCCTTCCATTCTGCTAGCAAACGTTGGAGAATAAAATAGATGACCTACGCAGAATATTAAACTACCAACAGGAAATTCAAAACTGTAATATCTTATGCTTCACAGAGTTTTGGCTGAACGATGACACTATCAACATACAGCTGGCTGGGTATACGCTGCACCGGCAGGATAGAACAGCGGAGTCTGGTAAGATGAGGGGCGGCAGACTATGTATTTTTGTAAATAACAGCTAGTGCACGATATCAAAGCAAGTCTCGAGCTATTGCTCGCCTGAGGAAGAATATCTCACGATAAGCTGTAGACCACACTATCTACCTAGTGAGTTTTCATCTGTATTTTTCGTAGCTGTTTACATACCACAACAGTCAGAGGCTGGCACTAAGACATAAGCAAACAGGAAAACACTCACCCAGAGTAGTCGGGGACTTTATTGCAGGGAAACAAATCTGTTTTACCAAATTTCTATCAGCATGTTAAATGTGCAACCAGAGAATAAAAAAAATAAAAAACTCTGGACCTGTCACGTCCTGACCAGCAGATGGAGCTAGTGCTTTAGTTTTGGGGTCAGGACGTGGCATGTTTGTGTTGGGAATGTTTGTGTGGATGATTGGGACTTCCAATTGAAGGCAGGTGTGTATAGTTGCCTTTGATAAGAAGTCCTATATAGGTGTGTGTGTTTTTCTTTGGGGTTGTGGGTGGTTGTTTTTACACTGCGTGTATAGCCTGTAAAACTGCTACTGTTGTCACCGTCATTGGGTTTTTCAACTGGATGCTCTACTCCTTTTTTTGGTAATAAATAACCATGGGTATTCACATACCTGCTGCGCCTTGGTCCATTCATGAAGACAACCGTGACAGAACCACCCACCTACACAGGACCAAGCAGCGGAAGAAGGCTGGCGAGGACTGGGAGACCAAGAGGCACCCCCAAGAATGTTTTAGGGGGGGGGGCACAAGGGCTGTGTGACGGGGCAGGAGCTGCCCGCCAGTCAACAGTCGCCAGAGCTGCCCGCCAGTCAACAGTCGTCAGAGCTGCCCGCCAGTCAACAGTCGTCAGAGCTGCCCGCCAGTCAACAGTCGTCAGAGCTGCCCGCCAGTCAACCATCACCAGAGCTGCCCGCCAGTCAACAGTCACCAGAGCTGCCCGCCAGTCAACAGTCGCCGGAGTGGCCAGACTGCGCTGAACTGCCGGAGTGGCCAGACTGCGCTGAACTGCCGGAGTGGCCAGACTGCCCTGAACTGCCGGAGTGGCCAGACTGCCCTGAACTGCCGGAGTGGCCAGACTGCCCTGAACTGCCGGAGTGGCCAGACTGCCCTGAACTGCCGGCCGGAGCGGCCAGACTGCCCTGAACTGCCGGCCGGAGCGGCCAGACTGCCCTGAACTGCCGGCCGGAGCGGCCAGACTGCCCTGAACTGCCGGAGCGGCCAGACTGCCCTGAACTGCCCCGAGCTGCCAGACTGCCCAGAACTGCCCTGAGCTGCCAGACTGCCCAGACTGTCCCGAGCTGCCAGACTGCCCAGACTGTCCCGAGCTGCCAGACTGTCCCGAGCTGCCAGACTGCCCAGACTGTCCCGAGCTGCCAGATTGCCCAGACTGTCCCGAGCTGCCAGACTGCCCAGACTGTCCCGAGCTGCCAGACTGCCCAGACTGTCCCGAGCTGCCAGACTGCCCAGACTGTCCCGAGCTGCCAGACTGCCCAGACTGCCCAGACTGTCCCGAGCTGCCAGACTGCCCCGAGCTGCCAGACTGCCCAGACTGCCCCGAGCTGCCAGACCGCCCCGACAGCCAGGAACGGCCTGCACCTGAGCCACCTCCAGGATAGGTGGGTTGGGGAGGGAGGGTGTAGCACAGTGCCGTCGGTGACGGCAGCCACCCTCCCTTCCCTCCCTTATTGTTCAGGGGTTATTGTTTATGGGTTTTTTGTTGGTGTTTTTCTGTTGGTAGGTACATTCCGGGGACTGCACCTTGAGGGGGGGGGGGGGGTACTGTCACGTCCTGACCAGCAGATGGAGCTAGTGCTTTAGTTTTGGGGTCAGGACGTGGCATGTTTGTGTTGGGAATGTTTGTGTGGATGATTGGGACTTCCAATTGAAGGCAGGTGTGTATAGTTGCCTTTGATAAGAAGTCCTATATAGGTGTGTGTGTTTTTCTTTGGGGTTGTGGGTGGTTGTTTTTACACTGCTTGTATAGCCTGTAAAACTGCTACTGTTGTCACCGTCATTAGGTTTTTCAAGTGGATGCTCTACTCCTTTTTTTGGTAATAAATAACCATGGGTATTCACATACCTGCTGCGCCTTGGTCCATTCATGAAGACAACCATGACAGGACCACCTTTACTCCACACACAGAGATGCATAACAAAGCTCTCCCTCGCCCTCTATTTGGCAAATCTGATGATTATTCTATCCTCATGATTCTTGCTCACAAGCAAAAATGAAAGCAGGAAGCACCAGCGACTAGATCAATAAAAAAAGTGGTCAGATGAAGCAGATGCTAAGCTACAGAACTGTTTTGCTAGCACAGACTGGAATATGTTCCGGGATTCCGCCGATGGCATTGAGAAGTACACCACATCAGTCATTGGCTTCATCAATAAGTACATCGATGACGTCATCCCCACAGTGACTGTACGTACATACCCCAACCAGAAGCCATGGATTACAGGCAACATCCACACTGAGCTAAAGGCTAGAGCTGCCACTTTCAGGGAGCGGGACTCTAACTCGGAAGCTTATAAGAAATCCTGCTATGCCCGTAAACGAACCATCAAACAGGCAAAGCGTCAATACAGGACTAAGATCGACTCGTACAACACCGGCTCTGATGCTCGTCGGATGTGGCAGGGCTTGCAAACCATTACAGACTACAAAGGGAAGCACAGCAGAGAACTGCCCAGTGACATGAGCCTACCAGATGAGCTAAACTACTTCTATGCTCGCTTCGAGGCAAGTAACTCTGAAACATGCATGAGAGCACCAGCTGTCCCGGAAGACTGTGTGATCACACTCTCCGCAGCCGATGTGAGTAAGACCTTTAAACAGGTCAACATTCACAAGGCCACAGGGTCAGACGGATTACCAGGACGTGTACTCTGAGCATGCGCTGACCAACTGGCAAGTGTTGTCACTGACGTTTTCAACTTCTCTCTGTCCGAGTCTGTAATACCAACATGTTTTAAGCAGATCACCATAGTGCCTGTGCCCAAGAACACTAAGGTAACCTGCCTAAATGACTACTGACCCGTAGCATTCACGTCTGTAGCCATGAAGTGCTTTGAAAGGCTGGTCATGGCTCACGTCAACACCATTATCCCAGAAATCCTAGAACTACTCCAATTTGCATACCGCCCCAACAGATCCACAGATGATGCAATCTCTATTGCACTCCACACTGCCCTTTCCCACCTGGACAAAAGGAACACCTGTGAGAATGCTATTCATTGACTACAGCTCAGCGTTCAACACCATAGTGCTCCTCAAAGCTCATCACTAAGCTAAGGACCCTGGGACTAAACACCTCCCTCTGCAACTGGATCCTGGAATTCCTGACGGGCCCCCCCATGTGGTAAGGGTAGGTAATAACACATCCGCCACACTGATCCTCAACACAGGGGCCCCTCAGGGGTGCGTGCTCAGTCCCCTCCTGTACTCCCAGTTCACTCATGACTGCACAGCCAGGCACGACTCCAAGACCATCATTAAGTTTGCCAATGACAACAGTGGTAGGCCTGATCACCAACAACGACGAGACAGCCGATAGGGAGGAGGTCAGAGACCTGGCCGTGTGGTGCCAGGACAACAACCTCTCCCTCAACGTGATCAAGACAAAGGAGATGATTGTGGACTACAGGAAAAATAGGCCCGAGCACGCCCCTATTCTCATCGCCGGGGCTGCAGCGGAGCAGGTTGAGAGCTTCAAGTTCCTTGGTGTCCACATCACCAACAAACTAACATGGTCTGAGCACACCAAGACAGCCATGAAGAGGGCATAAAAGCCTATTCCCCATCAGGAGAATGAAAATATTTGCATGGGTCCTCAGATCCTCTAACGGTTCTACAGTACATCACTGGGGCCAAGCTTCCTGCCATCCAGGACCTCTATACCAGGCGGTATCAGAGGAAGGCCCTAAAAATTGTCAAAGACTCCAGCCACCCTAGTCATAGACTGTTCTCTCTGCTGCCGCACGGCAAGCGGTACCGGAGCGCCAAGTCTATGTCCAAGAGGCTTCTAAACAGCTTCTACCCCCAAGCCATAAAACTTCTGAACAGCTAATCAAATGGCTACCCAGACTATTTGCATTGCCTGCCCCCCCTGCCCCCCTATATATAGTCTCACTATTGTTATTTGACTGCTGCTCTTTAATTACTTGCTACGTTTATTTCTTATTCTTATCCGTATTTTTTTAAACTGCCTTGTTGGTTAGGGGCTCGTAAGTAAGCATTTCACCGTATTCAGCGCATGTGACTAATATGATTTGATTCAAGTTTGTCATATCAAATATAAGCACAATTTCAGATGTTTTTTTCCCTTCGACAGTATCATACTTTTGATTTCGCAAACAAATAAAATACCTATCATGGTGCAAAGAAATAGAAATTCTCCATTTGCAATTTATTCAATGCTAATTAAAACTCTGTTGCTAATTCCAGTTTCTGTCCTAGTATCAGGGCATGGGGGTGTCAGTTAGTATGTCACTGAAAAGATAGATTCAACAGTGTGTTTAATAGAAATTATCAACATGCCATTTGATAATAAAATGTTGAAAGTCGCCCACAGATACTAATTGGTTTTATTCAAATCAAATCAAATTCTATTTGTCACATGCACTGAAAACAACAGCTGTAGACCTTACCGTGAAATGCTTACTTGCAAGCCCTTAACTCTATTTCTGGAACTGCATTGTTGGTTAAGAAAATATTTCCTAAGTAAACGAAAGTAACATATAAAAATTAAAAGTAACACAATAAAATAACAATAATGAGGCTACAGTATATACAGGGGGTACCGGTACCGAGTCAATGTAAGGGGGTACAGGTTAGTAGAGGTAATTTGTATATGTAGGTAGAGGTAAAGTGACTATGCAAAGAGAATAAACAGCAAGTAGCAGCAGTGGGGGGGATAATGTAAATAGTCCAGGTGGCCATTTTATTAATTGTTCAGCAGTCTTATGGCTTGGGTTGTAGAAGCTGTTAAGGAGCCTTTTGGACCTAGACTTGGCACTGTCTTGGGTGACTGGAGTCTTTGACAATTTTTTTTGACAATTGGGCCTTCCTCTGACACTACCTAGTATATAGGTCCTGGATGGCAGGAAGCTTGGCCCCAGTGATATACTGGGTTGTACACACTCCCTCTGTAGCGCCTTACGGTCGGATTCCGAGTATTTGCCATACCAGGTGGTGATGCAACTGGTCAGGATGCTCTCGATGGTGCAGCGGTATAACTTTTTGAGGATCTGGGGACCTATGCCAAATCTTTTCAGTCTCCTGAGAGGGAAAAGGTGTTGTCGTGCTCTCTTCACGACTGCTTTGGTGTGTTAGGACCATGATAGTTTGTTGGTGATGGAAGGCTACCCGAAACGTTTGACCCAAGTTAAACAATTTAAAGGCAATGCTACCAAATACTAATTGAGTGTATTTAAACTTCTGACCCACTAGGAAAAGCTGAAATAAATAATTCTCTCTCCTATTATTCTGACATTTCACATTCTTAAAATAAAGTGGTGATCCTAACTGACCTAAGACAGGGAATTTTTACTCGGATTAAAATGTCAGGAATTGTGAAAAACTGAGTTTAAATGTATTTTGCTAAGGTGTATGTAAACTTTTTGTATGTACAAAAGTTTGTGTACACCCCTTCAAATTAGTGGATTCGGCTACTTCAGCCACACGTGTTGCTGACAGGTGTATAAAATCGAGTACACAGCCATGCAAATCTCCATATACAAACATTGGCAGTAGAATGCCCTTACCGAAGAGCTCAGTGGCCTTGTCATAGGATGCCACCTTTCCAACAAGTCAGTTAGTCAAATTTCTGCCCTGCTAGAGCTGCCCCATTCAATTGTAAGTGCTGTTATTGGAAAGTGGAAACGTCTAGGAGCAACAATGGCTCAACTGCGAAGTAGTAGGCCACACAAGCTCACAGAACGGGACTGGCAAGTGCTGAAGAGTGTTGCTTGTAAAATGTGTCGGTCCTCGGTTGCAACACTCACTACCGAATTCCAAATTTCCTCAAAGCAACATCAACACAAGAACTGTTCACCGGGAGCTTCATGAAATGGACATGCAGTGGAAACACGTTCTCTGGAATGATGAATCACGCCCTACTATCTGGCAGTCCGACAGACGAATCTGGGTTTGGCGGATGCAAGGAGAACGCTACCTGCCCCAATGCACAGTGCCAACTTTAAAGTGTGATGGAGGAGGAATAATGGTCTGGGGCTGTGTTTAATGGTTTGGGATAGTTCCAGTGAAGGTAAATCTTAACACAACATACAATGATGTTCTTCCAACTTGTGGCAACAGTTTGGGGAAGGCCCTTTCCAGCATGACAAAGCCCCGGTGCACAAAGCGAGGTCCATACAGAAATGGTTTGTCGAGATCGGTGTGGAAGAACTTTACTGGCCTGCACAGAGCCCTGACCTCAACCCCATCGAACACCTTTGGGATGTACTCCAACGCTGACTGCGAGCCAGGCCTAATCGGCCAACAACAGTGATCAACCTCACTAATGCTCTTGTGGCTGAATGGAAGCAAGTCCCCGCAGCAATGTTCCAACATCTAGTGGAAAGCCTTCCCAAGAAGAGTGGAGGCTGTTATAGCAGCAAAGGGGCACCAACTCCATATTAATGCCCATGATTTTGGAACGAGATGTTCAACGAACAGGTGTCCATACTTTTGTGATTGTGTACTCAATTGTTTAAAACCTGAACGTTTTAATACATACTATAAGGCATGTCTTATCTTGCTTCAAAGTAGCCCATTAGATCTCCTTTCTTTCTACATTTCTAACAGATATTTTCGCTCTGTTTTTTTCTTCTCCGGCTAATTGCATTATGAAACTAACGTTCGAGTGTAGCCTAATGCCTTGTGAGCATTGCTGCACTTATAATGTGAATAAATAATAGTTTTTCAACATTTTAAGCTAAATCTGTTGCATCAGACTCATAGTTTTTAAATGTTTTATTATGTAGCCTAGGCCTACTGGTTGCATGAATTTGTGATCTGTCGTCCCACAACTGTCTGAGTCTGTTTGGAATATGCTATTTCTTTATCACAAATTGACCAATAGAATAGGTAGCCTAAACTTTTCTACTTATAGTAGATTGACATAGCCTAGGGATTTTGCTGTTCGTTACTTGTCTCTTTGACTGAGGGAAAAGTAAATGTGTACAGTTATTCTAACATGTTCAAAGTGCACATTAGAAATCGGTAAGGACCGCACATCATATTTTTTTTGTTTGTTTTTTTTTCTTCACTTTTATTTAACCAGGTAGGCAAGTTGAGAACAAGTTCTCATTTACAATTGCGACCTGGCCAAGATAAAGCAAAGCAGTTCGACAACATACAACAACACAGAGTTACACATAGAGTAAAACAAATATACAGTCAATAATACAGTAGAAAAATAAGTCTGTACAATGTGAGCAAATGAGGTGAGATAAGGGAGGTAAAGGCAAAAAAGTCCATGGTGGCAAAGTAAATACAATATAGCAAGTAAAACGCTGGAATGGTAGATTTGTAGTAGAAGAAAGTGCAAAGTAGAAATAGAGATAATGGGGTGCAAAGGAGCAAAATAAAATAAAATAAATAAATAAATACAGTAGGGGAAGCGGTAGTTGTTTGGGCTAAATTATAGATGGGCTATGTACAGGTGCAGTGATCTGTGAGCTGCTCTGACAGCTGGTGCTTAAAGCTAGTGAGGGAGATAAGTGTTTCCAGTTTCAGAGACTTTTGTAGTTCGTTCCAGTCATTGGCAGCAGAGAACTGGAAAGAGAGACGGCCAAAGGAGGAATTGGCTTTGGGGATGACCAGAGAGATATACCTGCTGGAGTGCGTGCTACAGGTGGGTGCTGCTATGGTGACCAGTGAGCGGAGATAAGTGGGGGACTTTACCTAGCAGGGTCTTGTAGATGACCTGGAGCCAGTGGGTTTGGCGACGATTATGAAGCGAAGGCCAGCCAACGAGAGCGTACAGGTCGCAGTGGTGGGTAGTATATGGGGCTTTGGTGACAAAACGGATGGCACTGTGATAGACTGCATCCAGTTTGTTGAGTAGGGTATTGGAGGCTATTTTGTAAATGACATCGCCAAAGTCGAGTATCGGTAGGATGGTCAGTTTTACGAGGGTATGTTTAGCAGCATGAGTGAAGGATGCTTTGTTGCGAAATAGGAAGCCAATTCTTGATTTAACTTTGGATTGGAGATGTTTGATGTGAGTCTGGAAGAAGAGTTTAGTCTAACCAGACACCTAGGTATTTGTAGTTGTCCACATATTCTAAGTCAGAACCGTCCAGAGTAGTGATGCAGGACAGGCGGGCAGGTGCAGGCAGCGATCGGTTGAAGAGCATGCATTTAGTTTTACTTGTATTTAGGAGGAGTTGGAGACCACGGAAGGAGAGTTGTATGGCATTGAAGCTCGTCTGGAGGGTTGTTAACACAGTGTCCAAAGAAGGGCCAGAAGTATACAGAATGGTGTCGTCTGCAATGCATGTTTTGTTAATATGAATTATTATATTCTAAAATGTGATTTGTCATTCCAAGCACCGTGAGTGGATGCCCCAATGAGGTTATGCACCCAATACATATGGGTCTGGTAAATTTCTAAAATGTCCATAAATGTTTTGAAATGTCCAGCGCCACATTTTCTTAAACTGAAACGCTGCTGCTGTGGTTGCAGCTCCAGTTCTGAACGAGTGACCAGTGTAGCATTGAGGTAAAAGATAACACCTTCATATTTCTTGAGAAATAAGAAAAGTGAAACAGAATTTGGACGAGGGTTGAAGAGGATGGATGAAAAGACAATGAGGAGAAGCGAGCGTGAAAATATATTATATAATATGGCGAGGGTCGAGCGTGAATATATATTAGCATAGCATAACACACGATTGTGTGACTAAGGTGAAAAGACCAGATCAGAAAAACCTAAATCACGTGAAGGAATAAAAGTGATGGAAGGAGTTGTGAACTCGCCATTAGAAGGAAACCATAGAAAACCAGTAAGAAGATAGTAGTCCGAAAATTGACATTTTCGCGAGGCTAAACAACTATTGATTTAGAACCACGGAGAGTTACCGCAAAGAAAACAGAAGCTGCCTCCACTATTCCAGCACCATTTCAACACGATCTAATCACTTATGCTTAGTCTAATAAAATGACAACTAAAAGATACCAAAAACGATTTAGTCCAATGAACATAAGCTAAATATGATGTGGCTGTCCATTGTACTGATTTCTGTGTGTGTGTGCGTGTGCGTGCAAGTAAAAACACCTGTTGACTCACCCTACTTGTAGAGAAATGCCAATGCCATCCTCTTCTTTCATGTTGCCTAAATGGTCGATGGATACCTGGCTAAAAATACTTGTTCCCCAGCCTAACTTCCTTTCCAGGCCAGCTAGTTAACATTAGCATACTACATGTTACATGTTGAACTTCCATTATTTTGTATGTTTTTTTGTTGGTCTATTTTTGGGGAAGCCTGGCTTCCCTTGGTAACCATGAATACACTCCACTGGTGCTAACCAAGGACCCACAGGTTGCAGATGAACCTTGCACGCGAGCAGTAAGGGAACCAGCGTGGTGAATCCCATTGCTGGGTAGCTTTAATTTGCAAACAGAAGCTGGTGAATGAGACCAGCTGTTGTTAGTTGGGTAGGACGTTTTGACTCTTGCATAGAGAAACATTTCCCTGAATCAGTTCAGGCAAGATGTAGCCCAGTTCTTAGAAACTAAAGCTCCATCTGTAACAAAGAACCACATTATTAGAGTGATGACAAGAATCCTAAAATTAGCATTAATAGGCTACAAGCAACATAACTGAAGCTGAAAGCTGGAGAATATAACCATTATTTGAGATGGAACTGATTGGACTGACTTAAAGGGATACTTCAGAATTTTGGCCATGAGGCCCAGAGTCAGATGAACTAGTGGATACCATTTTTATGTCTCTGTGTCCAGTATGGAAGTTACGAGTTAGTTTCGCGAGCCAACGATAACTAGTGTTAGCGCAATGACTGGAAGTCTATGGGTATCTGCTACTGTAGCATGGCATTTTGTTTATGACGAGATTAAATACAAATTAAATGAAAAAGTGATGAGAGTTGAAGCAGTAGTAGGTCTTCTACTACTAAAGCATGAATTAAATATTCAATTTTTGGAATCACTGACGAATCAATTGATAAAATGACCGTGATATTGCAAAGCACCACTTGTGAAATAGGCTACGATTATGCATTTAAGCCAACTTCATAATGTCAAATATGACTGCGCTTACGACTTTAAGAACCATGTTTTGTATATTATACAATACCAAACCATGATTGCTGCCAATGGAGTGTCGGCGAGGCTGTACGACAAACTGCTCTTGGGTTCACCTTTGTGAGCTACAGGCCTTCCCTGTAGCTCAGTTGGTAGAGCATGGTGTTTGCAACGCATGGTGTTTGCAACGCCAGGGTTGTGGGTTCGATTCCCACGGGGGGCCAGTACGGGGAATTTTTTTTTAAAAAAAGTGTATGAAATGAAATGTAAGTCGCTCTGGATAAGAGCGTCTGCTAAATGACTAAAATGTAAATGTAAAATGAGTCCACTCCTATGCAACCATATTGCTGTGAACAGCGCAGCAGCAGCAATCGGCCTGTGTAGACCAGCGGACGGGAGTTCAGGGCACAACCATTAAAGGCGCCAGTGTTATATGCATTCCATACATTACTGTAGAATTGATAGAGGAGAGAGAGAGCGATAGCAAGGCGAGAACACCACATTAAGGGGAAAGAGTAGGCCCTTGGGCTACAAATCTGAAACCAAGCATAAAGCCTAGACTGCAAACATGCACTTGATCCATGCTAGATCAACATGATAAAATAGACACACACTCTTTCAGAAAAAGATGCTATCTAGAACCTAAAAGGGTTATTCGGCTTTCCCTATAGGAGAACCCTTTGAAGAACCATTTTGGTTCAAGGTAGAGCCCTTTCCACAGATGGTTCAACATGGAACCCAAAATAGTTCTACTTAGAACCAAAAGGAGTTATCGTATGGGGACAGGCGAAGAACCCTTTGAGTGTAAACCCATGATGAGTGTATAAGATTGCCACCAGTAAGCATTTCATTGAACTGTCAAGCCTACACCACGTCTATCCTGTACGACAAAATAATTTGATTGGATTGATTTGTACAGGCACAATAGCCGCTACAATGTAGGGTATATTATAATAACTATGCGTATGCATTGTGTGCAGCGACAATGAGTAAGGAAGAATATCGTCTGAAATATAGGCTAATCATGAATTATACTTGCGAACCACAACCAGTAGCGTATATGCGCCCTCGTCCCTGCAGAGAACAGCTCTATTTGGAAATAACTCCTGAGAAAAAAAATGTTTGACACAAGATAAAATGGTGTTTAACAAAAACCCAGAGTAAATATTCATGATGGTAAATATGAATCCTGAATGTAAAGAAAGCCCATATGGTTGAGTGTTCCCATGAATTGCCTCGAGACTATGCGTAAAGGGAGCATTTACAATAAATCCAACCAGATCTGATAGCTGAAGTGAATGATATTATATATCAACGTGGTATGACGGCAAACCACTGCCGCAATCTGAGAGATGTCATTTATCAAGCTCTCTTCTCCTGGGGGGAAACATGGAGCAAAAAATATCGCAGCAAATGCTAAACGCTACCACAAACTGCGATGGAAAGGACACGCTGTAGCCTGGGATCAGAGGTTTTAAAGATCGCTGTTACATCTTCACAAGCTATGACCCTCCGGTACATTCGGGGGAGGGAAACAGCAGGCTGACAAAGTTGACGTCTTTCCCTTGAAGGATTGTGGTCCTCTGGAGGGGATTCACATAGAATCAGGTCTCAGAATTTTACCCCTCACTGGCGAAGCCGTTTCTGGAGCCTTTTCCTCTGTCTAGGAGAACCAACAGCCAGTTGGAGTTCATGGGTGGACATGCCTGGAACCACTGTGATGCCCTTTTCGGCCAGGATTCCCAGAAGTTGAGCGTCAGAAAAAGGGCCCACTTGCCTAATGGAAATTCTCTCACTTCTTCTCTGGGAAATCCGTGTCGTGGACGATTCACCTGGATCACCTGGGAGTGCGTGTATATCAAACGCTGGAACACGGGACATCGTCTCCCTCTGGAAATTTCGGTGTCTGACATGACTAACCAACACGGAAGGCAATGACCGTTGTTGAAAACTGTTGCTGTGAAACAACAAAGGTAAGTTGACATATAAATACACTCCAAGATTTACGCCCACTGGTTGAGAGAGAGGAAGGTGATTATTGCAAGAGTGAGCCCATAGGTTAAACGGCAAGCATGAGAAATGTGCATTATTGTGACGTGCTTATATGCTGTAAGGTAAATACTGTAGGTGAATGACATTCCACACTTGGCTAATAGGAAAGAGTAGAAGAAACAAGACACTATGCTGAGGATGACATGTTGGTTATCATTCCCACTATGCCTGTAGTATAGGAAATTAAGACCAGCCTTCCTGATTGAACTTTCATACTACATAATGTGTCCTCTGCAATATCTCACTATGTTGCCCTAGGGTAAAACCTATGTCTCTTGTAGACTGCTGTTTTTGTAATTTAACTAGGCAAGTCAGTTCAGAACAAATTCTTATTTACAATGATGGCCTACCCCGGCCAAACCCGGACGACACTGGGCCCTATGGGACTCCCAATCGCGGCCGGATGTGATGTAGCCTGGATTCGAACCAGGGACTGCAGTGACGCCTCTTGCACTGAGATGCAGTGCCTTAGACTGCTGCCCACTTGGGAGCCCTGTTGCAGTACCTAATTGTTCCTCCTTCAACTATCTCCATAGGCCTTGGAGCACTCCTCATTACCAAAAAGGGTAAAATAGGTATATTTTTTTAAACAAAGACATGCTCTTACAAATTATAGAATTTCAATCCAAAAAATTAGAACAACTTTCACTGTTGAGACGCACACTACTAAAGGACTATTTGACATAAGCAGGATGATAGTTTAAGAGTGCGTAGGCCTACTTCTCACTGCAACTCCCCTCCAAGTCTCCGACCACTACCTTGTATCCTTTTCCCTCTCGCTCTCCTCCAACACTACTCACTCTGCCCCTACTCAGATGGTATTGCGCCTTCGCAACCTTTGCTTTCTCTCTCCCGCCACTCTCTCCTCTTCCATCCTATCCTTCTCCAACCAATCTCCTGATTCTGCCTCCTCAACCCTCCTCTCCTCCCTTTCTGCATCCTTTGACTCTCTATGTCCCCTATCCTCCCGGCCGGCTCGGTCCTCCCCTCCTGCTCCGTGGCTTGACAACTCATTGCGAGCTCACAGAACAGGGCTCCGGGCAGTCGAGCGGAAATGGAGGAAAACTAGCCTCCCTGCGGACCTGTTATCTTTTCACTCCCTCCTCTTTACATTTTCTTCCTCTGTTTCTGCTGCTAAAGCCACTTTCTACCACTCTAAATTCCAAGCATCTGCCTCTAACCCTAGGAAGCTCTTTGCCACCTTCTCCTCCCTCCTGAATCCTCCTGCCCCTCCCCCCCCGTGCGGATGACTTCGTCAACCATTTTGAAAAGAAGGTTGACGACATCCGATCCTCGTTTGTTAAGTCAAACGACACCGCTGGTCCTGCTCACATTGCCCTACCCTATGCTTTGACCTCTTTCTCCCCTCTCTCTCCAGATGAAATCTTGCGACTTGTGACGGCCGGCCGCCCAACAACCTGCCCGCTTGACCCTATCCCCTCCTCTCTTCTCCAGACCATTTCCGGAGACCTTCTCCCTTACCTCACTTTGCTCATCAACTCATCCTTGACCGCTGGCTACGTCCCTTCCATCTTCAAGAGAGCGAGAGTTGTACCCCTTCTCAAAAAACCTACACTCGATCCCTCCGATGTCAACAACTACAGACCAGTATCCCTTCTTTCTTTTCTCTCCAAAACTCTTGAGCATGCCGTCCTTGGCCAGCTCTCTTGCTATCTCTCTCAGAATGACCTTCTTGATCCAAATCAGTCAGGTTTCAAGACTGGTCATTCAACTGAGACTGCTCTTCTCTGTGTCACGGAGGCTCTCCGCACTGCTAAAGCTAACTCTCTCTCCTCTGCGCTCATCCTTCTAGACCTATCTGCTGCCTTTGTGTAGTTTAGAGAGTTAGTTTAGAGTAATTATCGAGGTTAGCTAGCCAGCCGCGACGCGGCGCCGTTGTCCAGACTCCAGACTTAGTCAACACACCTAGTCATCATCAAACCCACTGCTAGCTAGCCAACCGTTACCGACTAACAGCGCTGTTGATACTAATACATTATAACGGAACGATTTGACTAGTGCAGTGTTAGCTAGCTAGCTACATAGCTGTTTAGTAATTATCGAGGTTAGCTAGCCAGCTATTTCCGTCCCCCGCGACGCCATTTTTCCAAACCTAGCCAACTATTACCAACGAGCAGCATTGTAGAAACTAAATACATTACAAAGGAACGTCTTGATTAGTGTTATGTTAGCTAGCTACAAAGTTGCTTTTGTATCATGACAAGGTGTAGTACTGAAACTATCGAGGTTACCTAGCCAGCTACACGTTCAAACAAAGTCAACAACGCAGCCACTGCTAGCTAGCCTACTCCACCAGCCAGCAGTACTGTATCATTTTCATCATTTTAGTCAATAAGATTTTTGCAACGTAAGCTTAACTTTCTGAACATTCGAGACGTGTAGTCCACTTGTCATTCCAATCTCCTTTGCATTAGCGTAGCCTCTTCTGTAGCTTGTCAACTATGTGTCTGTCTATCCCTGTTCTCTCCCCTCTGCACAGGCCATACAAATGCTTCACACCGCGTGGCCGCTGCCACTCTAACCTGGTGGTCCCAGCGCGCACGACCCACGTGGAGTTCCAGGTCTCCGGCAGCCTCTGGAACTGCCGGTCTGCGGCCAACAAGGCTGAGTTCATCTCAGCCTATGCTACCCTCCAGTCCCTAGACTTCCTGGCGCTGACGGAAACATGGATTACCACAGATAACACTGCTACTCCTACTGCTCTCTCCTCGTCTGCCCACGTGTTCTCGCATACCCCTAGAGCAACCTAATCAGTCAGGTTTCAAGACTGGGCATTCAACTGAGACTGCTCTTCTCTGTGTCACGGAGGCTCTCCGCACTGCTAAAGCTAACTTTCTCTCCTCTGCTCTCATCCTTCTAGACCTATCTGCTGCCTTTGATACTGTGAACCATCAGATCCTCCTCTCCACCCTCTCCGAGCTGGGCATCTCCGGCGCAGCCCACTCTTGGATTGCGTCCTACCTGACAGGTCGCTCCTACCAGGTGGCGTGGCGAGAATCTGTCTCCGCACCACGTGCTCTCACCACTGGTGTCCCCCAGGGCTCAGTTCTAGGCCCTCTCTTATTCTCGCTATACACCAAGTCACTTGGCTCTGTCATATCCTCACATGGTCTCTCCTATCATTGCTACGCAGACGACACACAATTAATCTTCTCCTTTCCCCCTTCTGATAACCAGATTGCAAATCGCATCTCTGCATGTCTGGCAGACATATCAGTGTGGATGACGGATCACCACCTCAAGCTGAACCTCGGCAAGATGGAGCTGCTCTTCCTCCCTGGGAAGGATTGCCCGTTCCATGATCTCGCCATCACGGTTGACAACTCCATTGTGTCCTCCTCCCAGAGTGCTAAGAGCCTTGGCGTGACCCTGGACAACACCCTGTCGTTCTCCGCTAACATCAAGGCGGTGACCCGATCCTGTAGGTTCATGCTCTACAACATTCGCAGAGTACGACCCTGCCTTACACAGGAAGCGGCGCAGGTCCTAATCTAGGCACTTGTCATCTCCCGTCTGGATTACTGCAACTCGCTGTTGGCTGGGCTCCCTGCCTGTGCCATTAAACCCCTACAACTCATCTAGAATGCCGCAGCCCGTCTGGTGTTCAACCTTCCCAAGTTCTCTCACGTCACCCCGTTCCTCCGCACACTCCACTGGCTTCCAGTTGAAGCTCGCATCTGCTACAAGACCATGGTGCTTGCCTACGGAGCTGTGAGGGGAACGGCACCTCCGTACCTTCAGGCTCTGATCAGTCCCTACACCCAAACAAGGGCACTGCGTTCATCCACCTCTGGCCTGCTGGCCCCCCTACCTCTGTGGAAGCACAGTTCTCGCTCAGCCCAGTCAAAACTGTTTGCTGCTCTGGCACCCCAATGGTGGAACAAGCTCCCTCACGACGCCAGGACAGCGGAGTCAATCACCACCTTCCGGAGACACCTGAAACCCCACCTCTTTAAGGAATACCTGGGATAGGATAAAGTAATCCTTCTAACCCCCCCAAAAAAATATATATATAGATGTACTATTGTAAAGTGGTTGTTCCACTGGATATCATTAGGTGAATGCACCAATTTGTAAGTCGCTCTGGATAAGAGCGTCTGCTAAATGACGTAAATGTAAATGTACTTACAATCTCCACAAAGACACACCATATCATGCTCTTCAAACTGACTAATCAAGTTAGTGTCTAGGCATTAGTTTATGGAGCTACAGTATCACAAGTCTTCAGGTCTCAGGCAAGTTAAGTTACTTGTCTCCTCATCTGAACCACCTTCAGTTACCCTTCACCCCCCTTTGACCTCCTCCTCGCAGACCCATCTGGATCATGGCATCAATTTGACTGAACAGGGTTTCGATTCGGAGCTCTTGCGTTAGCCCTCTAAGCTCACGCCTATCATTATCCCAGAAAGCTAATACCAGTGAGGCTCATTGTGCGTCACCACACTACCTGTCTTGCTTCATGACAAGGTAAACTGAGGATGTTCTTGCTGATGTTTTGTCTTGTGTTTTTCACAAGAGCTCTCACAAAAAATATTTTTGGATTCTGACCGATGGCTAACATGCCCCATGCAAAATAGTCCTTGGGGAGCGGTAAATGTGAAAGCAAGAATGCAAATCTACTAGGAGAGGATTAAAGGAAACACACACTCATGTGATGTTGTACTGTATGAATATAGAGCTGGCTGGATTGCTTCCAAACAGATACAGTCTAGCAAAGGCTTAAATAGGGAAGGTATTTCAAGGTTATAGATTCCAAGGCAACTTTGTGAAATTACAACCCCGGTAAGGACACGTCAAGGTTCCTCTCAGGATTCACACTGAGCTCCCTATCTGTATTAATTTATCACCGGCAAAATGTGCAAGTCTCAAGATTATCGGAAACTTTAGATTTCCGACAATCCTCTCAGGTGTGGTCTCTCTTCAGAGGCTGAGAAGAGTCAGCAGAAGGCCCTGAACTCTTCTTCAGCCTTGTAAATCTCACTTCCTTTTCCCAGTCTTTGACACCTCAAAACTGTTATAAATGTTTTCTTACTTCAGTATTTAAAAGGATTCATAAAGAGTGCATAAGCAGTTTACAAAATATGAATTATTAATTTAGAATATTTTATAAATCAGTTAGAACCTATTGCTTGAAATTTGTGCTTTTTATTTTGGTGCTTTCCAAATAGTTAGCTTATGCAATATTTTTTTTTTAAAGCATAAACTAATGATGTACAATAACAACAATGTACTTTCTTTTTTGTAATCTCTTTATTGAGAAGTTCACATAAAATGTAATAACCTCAGTTTCTGGCTGCTCCCCCATTCCCAAGACTGGATAATGATCAGATCAGAGGTTTGATGCCAATACCTATTATATGGGCCATCGGTTCACTGTTTCTTGCCCAACCAGACACTGGTCCAAAATAAGCACATTCTCGGCTCATATCATATTGCTATTTGTACAGATACCAATTTTTATTTGGCTTCTCAGCACTTCCATGACAAAAGGAATTATTTGATAAGTGAGTCAACTCTAGGATATGGTTCCCTAGAGAATGTAGCCTACACAGTTGCCATAAAGAAGGTCATTACGATTCTAAAAACAAGTTCAAATCCTCCTAAAGGTAACCCAACGCTTATCTAAGAGTATTTCCACAACGGGTTTTGAATGGATGTCTTCAACTGAGGTAAGCTACTTAAATAGTTCAACCATACCAGGTGAAAAAAAGTCATACGCTCATCATATTATCAATGCCAAGTAATGAAATGATCATTCAGCCTACATAATACAAATAAATGAAAGGTAGAGTTATTGAAACAACGATTAGTATCAAATACAACACCAGCAGATTAAATCACAGGCCAATTCCCCACAATATTTTCCCAACGAACATGGGATTGAAACCGGTGACCCTCCGGTGTGTGAATTATTTTAAAGAACTCATCCACCTGGTCAAATTATGTCAGCATGACAAAACATTGAGGTGAGGGGAATTTGTGTTTTTCTAAGGTGAAAGTAAAAAATACAAGATTTGGTATTTTCTTTTGTAAATGTTTCAATTATGGGAGTATCGATTAACAACTATGTTTGTTGAAAAAAGGAAAGGGAGAGCTATATTTCAAACCTAGGTCATGTTGTACAGAGACATTGCCACTGTCAGTATACAATAAATTCCAAGCTCTTTTGTGCTTATGCTATAAAGAGCTTAATTTCCTGTTACAAAAGGAATAAGCTACTAGCAAAAATTGTGACAACCAACCCCATACTATGTGGCATCCAAACCCCACGATGGGGCTGGTTGTCACATGTGGACAGAGTGTGTTTGATGACTTATAACTTGATGTTGGAATAAAGTATGGGGATACAAAAATGGGCCCCATTTCAACCCAATACCTTGGTCTTTCTCCTAATATTTTAAAAAGTATTGAAATACACACAAGAGTAATGACATCCAACCCCAGTCTCCCCCATCTGCTGTTATTTTGGTATAGTTGACTGGCTTTAATACAACAGTGTGCAAAAGTCTGGTACAGCAAACCTATCAAAGGAAATGTCAGCTTTCCCATTGGGTAGAAGAGTCCCTTCATGGAACAGAATGACAGATAAAGAGCAGGTGTTTTCAGGTGTTCTCCAAAGGGCACCAATCCCTCTAGCAATAGAGCCTGTGTTTGACACAGCTGCCAAGCCAGAACATGACCTCCAGCCTAGCAGTGAATGCAGCTAAAGCGACCTAACCATACAGTGCAAAGCTAGCAGTAGCCTATTGCACCATGGATCAATACTGACCAATTTGCTTTACTTTATCTCTAGATCAAATTTTATTTGTCACGTGCGCCGAATACAACAGGTGTAGACTTTATCGTGAAATGCTTACTTAATATGGATCCCTTCATGCACCAATCCCTTTAGCGGGATCGATTTGACAACATCCAGTGAAATGGCAGCGCGCCAAATTCATTCATGAAAATATGTGTAATACATCAAAATAAAGATTAACTTCTTGTTAATCCAGCCACTGTGTCAGATTTCAAAAAGGCTTTACGGCGAAAGCAGACCATGCGATTATCTGAGGACAGCGCCCCGCATACAAACACATTAAAATAATTTTTCAACCAGGCAGGTGCGACACAAAAGTCAGAAATAGCCATATAATAAATGCCTTACCTTTGAAGATCTTCTTCTGTTTGCAAACCCAAATGTCTCATTGACACAATGAATGGTCATTTTGTTCGATAAATTCCTTCTTTATATCCCCAAAATGTCAATTTATTTGGCGCGTTTGATTCAGAAATACACCGGTTCCAACTCGCCCAACATGACTACAAAGTATTTAATAAGTTACCTGTAAACTTGATCCAAACATTTCAAACAATGTTCCTAATCCAACCTCAGGTATCCTAAAATGTAAATAATCGATAAAATTTAAGACGGAATAAACTGTTTCTAATACCGGATAAAAACAACGTGAAGCGCGTTCCAGTTCACGTGCACCAAAACAGTAGAGTCCACCTGGAGTGACACTTACAATGAATAGCACTACTTCTTCATTTCTCAAAAGAAAAACATTGAACAATGTCTAAAGACTTGACATCTAGTGGAAGCCATAGGAACTGCAACCAGGTTCCTCATAAATAGGGCTTCCCATAGAAAACAATTGGGAAATTCTATGACCTCAATTTTTTCCCCCCTGGATGGTTTGTCCTCGGGGTTTTGCCTGCCAAATCAGTTCTGTTATACTCACAGACATTATTTTAACAGTTTTAAAACTTTAGAGTGTTTTCTATCCAGATCTACCAATTATATGCATATCCTAGCTTCTGGGCCTGAGTAACAGGCAGTTTACTTTGGGCACGCTTTTCATCCGGATGTCAAAATACTGCCCCCTAGCCTTAAGAAGTTTTAAGAGCCCTTTGACAACAATGCAGAGTTAAAAAGCAAGACAATTAGCTAATAATAATTACAAATACTAACACAATAAATACAGAGTCAATGTGCAGGGGTACGAGGTAGTTGAGGTAATATTTACATGTAGGTATTGTAACGGTTTTGACTTGAGGTTATAATTTATAGGGGTGCCAGGTAGGTTGTGCCTACCAGAGAAAATATTAGTTTCTCCTTTTAGTTTGATAGGGAATGAGTCCCATCTGGTCCGTCAAGTCTACACCAATACAAAGGACTCATGTAAATGTCAGGATGGAAATACACTTTTCATGAACCCTTAAAACAATGGAAATAACTTCAAAACAACTGTATTCTTTTGCGTGGATGTATTAACATAAATGATCACACACAACAATATAACAATAAGGAGCTTTAAACAGCTCTGGTTACTTCAGAAATGTCCTGTACCTCGGGCCTAAAGAGTCCAGCCGGGTAAACAAGTTCAGGGAACTCAACTGACCTTAGTCACGCAATGGTTGTCCGTCATACAGTGTAGCGTAAACCCAGTGTCAATCATACAATGAAAAGAACAAATATTTTACTACACATTTCAATAAATCCTCAACTACAACTAACTACATAAATCATCACAGTATACATCACACCCAAAACAAATGAAATACCGTATACAAAAAAGGTTGTAGTCAGTCGGTCAGTCAGAGAAGCCAATCCGCCGACAGATCTCCAGCGGAGAAAGGCCACGAAAACCAACGGAGAGGTGTAGTCCACAGACGCAAAGAGTGGATCCGATCCTGGGTAGATTTTCTATTAGGCTACACAAAGCACACTTTTACAGCAACACAACAACGGAAGAGAGAAGCTTCAGAACTGAGGGTCGAACACATCCTCATTCATGTTTCCATCACAACTCCACTTTTGCGCAGCTGATGCTGGCTATTTAATTGGGAATTAAAAGGGGAAGCGCCCTATTGGAAGGAGAAGCACTGAGACGGTTCAGAAACATTCAGGGCCGTCACACACCCCCTCCCCTGGAAAAAGCCGACCATTGCCCTGGAAGGCACATCTTGGTCGGGGAAACTGAGAAAGGTCTCATCATCACTTTCCTCTACAAAAATATTAATTACTTTTTGGTGCTCACGCTCCTCAGCCAAGGGGTCACAGGCCTTAAGGCGTGAGACTTCTGGGTCTGGGAATCCGAGAAAAGTCTCCTCACTTTCCTCTTCAAAGATCTCCAGGACCTTGCGGCGCTCAATCTCCTCCAATTCCTCAGCCGAGGGGTAACAGGCCTTAAGGCGTGAGACATGGACAACGCGCATATCTTCACCTGTGTCCTCTTTCACCACTCGATAGTTCAAAGGGCCACTCTGCTCCACAATCCTATATGGTCCTTGCCATTTAGGAGCGAGCTTGGCAGAGAAGAATTGTTCAGCTTTTGAATAAGGATGAGAGCGAAGCCACACCCGATCACGAAGCTGGAACTACATGTCTCGTCTCTTCTTATCATAATTTCTCTTCTGCTTGAGTCGAGCCTGCATCATGTTCTTTGAGACAAGAGCTCTCAAGTCGTGGAGATGGACTACCTGGTCATAGCAAGCAGCATCTGGAGTAACCTGCTGGGGCTGTAGCACCATCTCCAAAGGTCCTCGGAGGGGACGACTCAGGTTCAGCTCTGCAGGTGTGACTCCAGTGGACTCTTGCACAGCAGAATTCAGGGCAAATCGAAACTCGTGAAGGTGCTTGTCCCAGTGTTTGTGCTGGGTCCCTACATAGGAAGCAACCATTGTCTTCAAGGTTCGATTAACTCTCTCAGTGAGGTTGGTCTGTGGGTGATTAGGCCGTGGTCAACTTCTGTCTCAGGTTCCATCTTTGGCAGGTCTCCTCAAAGAGATCAGATACGAATTGGGAACCTCGATCAGACAGGATGTAATCAGGCACTCCCCAGCGAGTCAGGATCTCTTTCGTAAGGATGTTAGAGACAGTCCTTGCTGTGGCCTGACGCAGGGCAAAGAGCTCCACCCACTTGGAATAGTAATCAACAAAAACAAGCATATACACATTCTGATTGGAGCTTCTAGGAAATGGACCCATCAAATCCACTCCTAACATTTCCCAAGGTCGGGTAACCACAGTTTGCTGCAACTTGCCAGCAGGCTTTCTACCTTCTGGTTTGTACATTTGACAAACCTGACAGTTTCGGATGTGTGACTTCACATCCATGCTCAGATGTGGCCAGTACAGTAATGCTTGCAACCGCTTGTAGGTTTTGAACCTGCCCAAATGACCAGCTAACGGGTCTTCATGGAAATGTTGAAGCAGTTGAAGGCGTAGAGTTTCAGGTATGTACATTTGGTATAATGTTCTGTGAGGTAGTTGTACAACTCGGTAGACTTTGTCTTCAATGATGGTCCTCTTGGTGGTAGGATTGACCATCTTTTCTCCATCTTCCAGAATAGTCTGGTACAAAGCCTGTACTTCTGGATCATCATGTTGGGCTATCCAGATGGCCTCATCAGAGATGGGAAAGTCAGTTTTGGGTGAGTCTCGCCTGCTTGACAGGACAGTAGCACATGTAAGATGAGGGCCACCATTACCACCAGCAGGAGCTCTGGATAAGGCATCTGGAACAGTGTTGTATTTTCCTTTCCTGTATTCTACTGCAAAGGTGAACTCTTGCAACCGTAGAGCCCATCTGATAAGTCTGGTGCTTGGTTTGTTGGTCTTGAACACCCACACAAGGGAGGAATGGTCAGTGACCACAGTGAAGTGTCTTCCCTCCAGGTAGTACCTCCACTTTTCCAAAGCCCAGACAACTGCAAGGCACTCTTGCTCGGTTGTGGAGTAGTTCCGTTCTGCTCCATTTAATGTTCTACTGGCGAACGCTAGCACTTCTTCAGTGCCAAGTCCAGTCTGTTGGACTAGGACAGCACCAAGTCCAACATCACTTGCATCAGTGTAAACAACAAAAGGGCAATCAAAGTTGGGATGACCCAAAATGGGAGGTGTGACGAGGTGTCGTTTCAGGGTTTCAAAAGAGGTCTGGCACTCTGCCGTCCATCGGAATTTCGCACCTTTTCGCTTCAATGCGTTGAGGGGTTCTGCCACCTGGGAGAAGTTCAACACAAACCGATGGTACCATCCAGCCATTCCAAGGAACCGTTGAAGGGCCTTGAGTGTGGTTGGGACAGGGAAATCTTGTACCGCCTTGGTCTTTTCAGGATCCACATGCGTGCCGTCAAAAGACACAATATGGCCAAGGAACTTCAGGGAGGTTTGGCAGAAGTTGCTCTTCTTCATGTTCAATGTCAGACCAGCTTCCCTTAGCTTGTCCAACACTGCTTGAAGATCTTGAAAATGTTGTTCTCTGGTCTGGGAGTAGATAATTATATCGTCCAGGTAGACGAAACAGATCTTCCCTCTGAGCTCACCTAACGCAATCTCCATCAGTCTTTGGAAAGTGGCAGGTGCATTCTTTAATCCAAAAGGCATCACCTTAAAGGAAAACAAGCCCTCGGCACAGACAAAAGCAGTCTTATCCTTGCTTTCCTGGTCCATCTCAACCTGCCAATAGCCACTATTGAGGTCAAGGGTAGTGAACACAACCGCACCAGACAATGACTCCAGGATCTCTTGGATGGTGGGAAGAGGATAGGCATCAGTCTGGGAAACCTTGTTGGTCTTCCTATAGTCCACACAAAATCTAAGACCACCGGTCTTTTTTGGGATGAGGACAACAGGAGCAGCCCAGGGAGAGGATGAACGTTCAATTATATTTTGTGTCAACATTTCATTAATGAGTCCCTTTTGGATGATTAGCTTCGCTGGGGACAAACAATATGGCTTCTGCTTGATCGGCATTTCCTGTGTAAGGAATATTTTGTGCTTCAGGAGCCCGGTACGTCCCAGCTTTGAAGTACATACATCAGCGTTATTCTGCAGTTGTTCCAACAGCCTTAACTCCTCTGGCTGTTCCAGCTGAGCTCTTCTCACAGCCTGTAAAAGGAGCTCATCAGAAGGATTATCAAGGGTTAGTGGTACCGGAGCAATGGCAGAGAAGACTGCCACATTTGGACCCCAATCATGTAACTTTGTAGCTTCTGACTGGAAGAAATGCTTCTTGCTCGGATTGTATGGAAACCAGTAGCAATTGTGTGCGATATCAATCTGGACACCACTGAAGTACATGAAATCAATTCCCAACACGACAGGAAAAGCAAGGTTCTTGGTTTGTAGGATAACAGAAGGAATCATATAGGAGTGGTTACACAGGCGGAACTCTACCTCACTCCATCCAAGTGGTCGTTTAGCCTCACCATCAGCCAAATAGAGTGGACCTTCTGTCCACGGCTTCAAGTTGTAGTGTGGACCTTTAACCTCCTTCCACAGTTTCTCATTGAGCAGTGTGTAGGATGACCCGGTGTCCAGGATGGCTCTTCCTGTCCATGGACCTATGGACAGGGGTACCACCAGTTGGTGCGGTATTAACTGAAAGGAAGGGGATGTCGATGGGGGGGCGTAGGCAGTGACTCTTGGGGTTTCAACTCTGGTCAAAGCACCCAGAGTAGGATGGTCGTTCATGCGAAGGGAGTTAGGTGTGTTGGCCTGTTGTGATTTGTGGTTTCTGGAAGGGTTTACTTGATATGGTCTTGGACATGTAGCTGAAGAATGTCCCTTTTGGCTACATCTCCAACAGAACACGGGAGGTGTCTTGGCTGGATACTCTGGCTGTTGTTGATGGTCTGGCTTGGGTAACGGTTTGGGTGTCTGTTTCTTTCTCTGTTCATATTGCTGTTGGCATTCTCTGTCCTTCTCAAACTGCTGTCCCAGGCGAACCAGTCCATCAACAGTGGTGACTCTTTTTCTGAGTTGACTGGCTAGTAGTGGGTTGATGTTCTTCAAGATCAATTTAATGACCTCTTCCTCCTCAATGCCAGGTTTCCACCTTCTGCACAGGGAGTGGTAACCGTATGCAAAGTCACGGATACTCTCTTTCTCTCTTTGCACTCGATTCCTGACTCTGTCTGCCAGCTCATCTGTGTAGTCCTCAGACAGAAATGCAGAGGAAAACTTGGCCTCAAAGTCAGCCCAGGAGGTAGTGGTGAGACGTGCCACATCCCACCAGTCTCGAGCTGTACCATGCAACACATTCCTCAATGTGGCAAGGAGTTCTTCGTCAGCCAGGGGATTGAGGGCAAGAAAGTCACGACATCTTTCCAGATACATTAGCGGATCAGGACTGTCATCCTTTTTCCCAAAGGTGGGAAAGTGCAATTTAATGGGCATCGCCCCCACATGACGTCTACTCAAATCACCATGAACAAAAGAGCTAGGAGGGATTGAGGAAGTAGAGGGTGAGGGAGTTATCGGACCATGAAAATGAACACCAGGATGCATGGTGGATTGCATCCTGCAAGGGGTGACTGCAGCATGGCCTTGTCTTAGCTGTTCTGAGGTGCCAGCTTGGCCCTCAGTGGTTTGAACAGAAGTGGACACCAGAGAAGCTCTGTGCAAGGAGTTGTGCCGAATGGAGGCCATGTCAACAGACACGTCATCCAACATTTTAACACAATTAGAGAGCTCTTTCTGCAAGTGGTCTACAGTGTTAACCAGAGGAGAAAAAACGGAATTAACGTCCTTGAGGACCTCAGTGTGATGATGTTGCAAGCGCCACTGGAGAGTGGCAGTGAGTTGGGTTTGTTGGTAGTCAAACTGCTTGTCCATGGCACCAGTAACATCCCGTCTTCCACTCTCACTGAGCTCTGTCAGCGTGTGGGTTAGAGTGCTAAGTGAGTTTCTGAATTCCATGGCACTCTGTTGTTGCTCTTCACTCAGACATTTGAATTTATGGTGGATTAGAGTTTGGAGATGTTGTTGAGTCCGACGAATATCAAGGATGTCATCTTGTAAGACTACAACCTCTGGAGATAAACCAGACAATAGAGGAAGGTTGGGCGTCAGAGGGAGGGCTAGCTCAGTACTTCCACACAGATCCATGTCAATAAGGGAGTAGCTGGTTAGACCTCCTGTGGCCTGTGGTCCAGACAGAGCATTCAGATTCCCAGGGCTCTGGCCCAAATCAACTCCATTAACATTATGATTTGTATTGTCGGCTCGATGGTCAGACTGGCCCTGTGTATTCCCATTGACAGGTATGATATGGATGAGCACATTTTCTTGGGGTGAATCCATTGTTTTAATTCCACACAAAAGATTTGCTTTGGTTATTTCTCAATGTTGAGGTCCCATCTGGGGTGCCATTTTTTATGTAACGGTTTTGACTTGAGGTTATAATTTATAGGGGTGCCAGGTAGGTTGTGCCTACCAGAGAAAATATTAGTTTCTCCTTTTAGTTTGATAGGGAATGAGTCCCATCTGGTCCGTCAAGTCTACACCAATACAAAGGACTCATGTAAATGTCAGGATGGAAATACACTTTTCATGAACCCTTAAAACAATGGAAATAACTTCAAAACAACTGTATTCTTTTGCGTGGATGTATTAACATAAATGATCACACACAACAATATAACAATAAGGAGCTTTAAACAGCTCTGGTTACTTCAGAAATGTCCTGTACCTCGGGCCTAAAGAGTCCAGCCCGGTAAACAAGTTCAGGGAACTCAACTGACCTTAGTCACGCAATGGTTGTCCGTCATACAGTGTAGCGTAAACCCAGTGTCAATCATACAATGAAAATAACAAATATTTTACCACACATTTCAATAAATCCTCAACTACAACTAACTACATAAATCATCACAGTATACATCACACCCAAAACAAATGAAATACCGTATACAAAAAAGGTTGTAGTCAGTCGGTCAGTCAGAGAAGCCAATCCGCCGACAGATCTCCAGCGGAGAAAGGCCACGAAAACCAACGGAGAGGTGTAGTCCACAGACGCAAAGAGTGGATCCGATCCTAGGTAGATTTTCTATTAGGCTACACAAAGCACACTTTCACAGCAACACAACAACGGAAGAGAGAAGCTTCAGAACTGAGGGTCGAACACATCCTCATTCATGTTTCCATCACAACTCCACTTTTGCGCAGCTGATGCTGGCTATTTAATTGGGAATTAAAAGGGGAAGCGCCCTATTGGAAGGAGAAGCACTGAGACGGTTCAGAAACATTCAGGGCCGTCACAGTATGGGTAAAATTGACTAGGCGATCAGAATAGATAATAAACAGAGTAGCAGCAACGTATGTGGAGAGTGTGAAAGAGTGTGTGTGTGTGTGTTGGAGTGAAAGTGTGGGTAGAGTCCAGTGAGTGTACATAGAGTCAGTGTAAGAGTCACTGCAAAAAAAGGGTCAATGCAATAGTCCAGGTAGCCATTTGATTAACTGTTCAGCAGTCTTATGGCTTGGGGGTAGATGCTGTTCAGGTGCCTTTTGGTGTATTGTGATTCAGTTTTTGCCCGTAATTTCAGTGCAGTAACATGAAAGGCACAGAACATAAAATTATAGTTATCATGTAGAAAATATATTAAATTAATCTACTATTTACTGAATTACACATTTAGTTTGTTATCTGTAGTTAATTGTTAAACATTACTATGTATCATTAATTACTATGCCAGTCAGTTAATTTTCATTGTAAATTCATACAGTACAGCCACCCTTTTCCCCATCTCCAGAAGAGGGCACTGGAAGTACAACTCTACTGGGCTAGAGTGCCCAATGGCAAAAGGATGAGAATCAGTTTGACTTTGACAGTGGCATGAAATCTTTGCCAGCCATTGCAAGATTATAAATGCCATACATACAGCCAATAAAGTAACAGTATTACGGTTTTACTTCATGAGAGAACTTGAACACAGAATAGTAAAATGTGTCAGGGCAAAGCAATCGCTCCTCAATATTGTCCAAGACAAGAGGGTCTGTAATCTCAAAATTGCATGAGTATTTTGTAGGGGAACAGAAAAAAATAGGCCTAACAGCTAGACTTTATACACTGGATTTAGCTGATCATTTGGCAACCTCAGAGTGTACCCCAAAAACAGTGGTGTAAAGTACTTAAGTAGTACTTTAAAGTATTTTTACTTAAGTCGTTTTTTGCAGAATCTGTACTTTTACAATTTATATTTTTGACTACTTTTACTTCACTACATTCCTAAAGAAAATGAAGTACTTTTTACAACAATACATTTTCTGACACCCAAAAGTAATTGTTACATTTTGAATTCTTAGCAGGACAGGAAAATTGTCAAATTCACACACTTATCAAGAGAACATCAATGGTCATCCCTATTGCCTCTGATCTGGTGGACTCACTAAACACATGCCTAATTTGTAAATTATGTCTGAGTGTTGCACTGTGCCCCTGGCTATCTGTAAATAAATTAAATAACAGAAAATGGCACTGTCTGGTTTGCTTAATATAAGGAATTTGAAATGATTTATACTTTTACTTTTGATACATAAGTATATTTTAGCAATTACACTTACTTTTGATACTTAAGTATATTTAAAACCAAATACTTTTAGACTTTTACTCAAGTAGTATTTTACCGGGTGACTTTTACTTGAGTATTCTATTAAGGTATCTGCCCAAAAGAGGACCTACTGCCTTTTACTATATCTTTCATAGCCCACTGATGATGGAGACCATTCAAGTGAACAGTGATGTTTAATAGCTGGCCTATGCATCTACACTGAACAAAAATATAAACGCAACATGTTAAGTGTCAGTCCCATGTTCCATGAGCTTAAATAAAAGATCCCAGAAATGTTCCATACTCAGCACAAAAAGCTTATTTCTCTCAAATTTTGTGCACAAATTTGTTTACATCCCTGCTATTGAGCATTTATCCTTTGCCAAGATAACCCATCCACCTGACAGGTGTGGCATATCAAGAAGCTGATTAAACAGCATGATCATTACACAGATGCACCTTGTGCTGGGACAATAAAATGGCACTATAAAGTGTGCATGTTTTGTCACACAACACAATGCCACAGATGTCTCAAGTTTTGAGGAAACATGCAATTGTCATGCTGACTGCAGGAATGTCCACCAGAGCTGTTGCCAGAGAATTGAATGTTAATTTCTCTACCATAAGCGAGTACATGTATGGCGTCATGTGGGTGAGTGGTTTGCTGATGTCAACATTGTGAACAGAGTGCCTCATGGTGGCGGTAGGGTTATGGTATGGGCAGGCATAAGCTATGGACAACGAATATAATAGCATTTTATCTATGGCAATTTGAACGCACAAAGATACCGTGATATAATCCTGAGGTCCAGTGTCGTAACATTCATCCGCTGCAATCACCTCATGTTTCAGCATGATAATGCACGGCCGCATGTCGCAAGGATCTGTACACAATTCCTGGAAGCTGAAAATGTCCAAGTTCTTCCATGGCCTGCATACTCACCAGACATGTCACCCATTGAGCATGTTTGGATGCTCTGGAACGACGTGTAGCCTATGACAGTGTGTTCCAGTTCCCGACAATATCCAGCAACTTCGCACAGCCGTTGAAGAGGAGTGGGCCAACATTCCACAGACCACAATCAACAGCCTGATCAACTATGGGGAGATGTGTCACCCTGCATGAGGCAAATGGTGGTCACGCCAGATACTGACTTTTTCTGTTCCACACTATTCCCAGTCATGTGTTAGCCATAGATAAGGGCCTAATGGATTTATTTAAATTGACTGATTTCCTTGTATGAACTGTAACTCAGTATAATCTTTGAAATTTTTGCATTAAAATTTTTGTTCGGTATAGTTTGAGGGCAAATCACATGCAAAACTTAACTTCATCTGCCACACAAGCAAATGCTTTGAACTCTTACCAAAGCCTCAGGATTTTAGTCTATGCGTCATACTTAAAAAATATTGTTTTGCCCGGAACGTGCCTCCTAAATGCATGCTTTAATAAAACAGTTGCTCATAGTCATAGCACCATGCTTCATGGTTCATTTTTCAGTGTGCAAGTGCCTCCCATACAAATTAGATCTGAGGAGTCACGCACTTGACGTAGGCAGGAAGCGGAGGCTCGGCGTGTCACTGCTGCACGTAGTGCGCAGCGTGACTGACCAAGTCCTCCTCAAATAATCATGTATAAGACATTTTGAGAGAAAAACGCGCACGTAACGACGACTCACCTTTATTTCGTTAGACACAAACTGGAGTTTTTAGATAACCTACATGAGCAAAATGCGCTTCTAAAACCGGGAATTCTCATGTTCACCGTATTTGGCCACAGTGGTAGTATGAACGCATCACATCCAGAGGCTCAGCCTCATCTCGGAACACCTTTTGCCTCGCTGTCCTCGGAAGGCTGTGGCAAACCTTTGAGAGGGGAGGGAAAGCCGCAAGTGTATATCAGAATGTGTTTCATCTCTGTTTAGCAATGGAAGTTGCTGGAATTGGTGAAGGGGCAGTGGATACGCGTGGATATCACTGGACACCGAATAAGCTTGTTCTCGAAAGAATTCTTGGCGTTGCATCCTCGGTTACTTTTACAATGTCAAAATCAAGGAGATCCTCTTGAGGCTTGAAGTATGCACGGACATTGGCACATCAGTCAAAACTGCCTATCAAGGCAAAATATTTACCCGTTTGTATCCATCATTGTGAATCATTTAACTTAATACACCTGCTGTCCACAATGAAATATGGGCAGAACCAAATGTATTTCATAGCGCATCAAATGAAAAGTCGTTATACGGTTTCTCAACCAGATTTACGCTGAATCCAGGTGCGGAACGGCGGGAACTGAGTTCTGACCATCTGCATCTCGCCTTGGGAAGAAGCTGTCACCATCGAAGTGGATATGTTGACATTAACGTGAAGATGGGTTTAGTTTTCGGTCTCTTGTGGCTATTCAACATATTTTTGGAGGGCATTCATTGCCAAGGAGTGTATGGTAAGCCAATGCATTTCTAAATACCCAACAGCTAGGATTAATACCAACTTGACCTTGTGAAAATTGAGTCGAATGCGAAATATGTTGTACAATGTATCTCTGTTTCTGTAGGCTATAATAGCCTATGACTCGCCCACAATGTAGTAGATTACAACAGGTATGCATGTCATCATTGCATTTAAAGACGGTGGCTCGCTCTAACCACAGGTGCTCTCAAGGCATTTGGCTATTTGAACCAATGGAGCATTGACACTGTTTCCGAGCGTCTAAAAAGATACATATCATCAGTGGTGGTGTTTATATTCCGCCACCGCGTTTGTGCGTGCGTTAAAGCGACTGGTTTTAGCACCAACCCACGACCGATTGTAGAGCCTCAATCTACCACCCACGGCAGCACAAGCCTGGCAAAGGCATCAACCTCTAATCTGATGTATAGAGCTGGTGGAATTTGATGGAATCCTGTCCTTAGACCTATATATCTAAATGTTGGATTCAATCACATCAGAACGTTTAGAGAAAATGATAGCCTATATTGTAGGCTGAAGGTTGAAATGTGAGAATAATGTTATATGAGCAATAATGTCATTGTGGGCCTTTTTAAAACCAACACTAGAAATGGTCTTGAAATAGGGTTTCATTGCCCCATTTCATTACCGATTTAATAATCATTAGCTCAATGTCGTTCCCAGAGACTAATACTTTTACAAAATCAGATTACTGGCATTGAGAATTTGGCACCCAGAATCTCATCAGTCCATGACTGCAACTGGGAGGGAGGGCTATTTCCTCATTTGGTGTCATATTTGATCCACTGTTCAACTTAATGCATGATCAAATCAAAATGTATTTGTCACATGCTTTGTAAATAACAGGTGTAGACTAACAGTGAAATGCTTACTGACAGGCCCTTCCCAACAATGCAGAGAGAAAGAAAATACAGAAATAATAGAAAAGTGATAATAAATACACAATGAGTAACAATAACTTTGCTATATACACAGGTACCGAGTGGATGTGCAGGGGTACGAGGTAATTGATGTAGATACTGTATCTACATATAACTTGGAATAAGGTGACTAGGCAACATGATACATAAACAGTAACAGCAGGCAAAAAGGGGCAATAGACTGGGTAGCTATTTGGTTATTTAACTAACTATTTAGCAGTCTTATGGCTCAGGGGTAGAAGCTGTTCAGGGTCCTGTTGGTTCCAGACTTGGTGCATCGGTACCACTTGATTTAAATACTATGGTGGCCAATAGCCAGCTGCCGGTGTTGGGCATGAATCAGTGGCACTGCCTGTGGTTATGGGGTGAGCCGAGTGCATGATCACCTGTGCCATAAAGGTTCAGACCTCTTGTCATTGACTGTAGTCCACTCACATACAGGGAGTATACATTAGGACTATCCAACCACTGCCGCCAATGTAGCAATTGATGGAGAACAGCTGGACCACGGCTTGAATAAGCTATTCTGTGGGTACAGGTCGAGGGCACTAGCAACAAGTTCCAGACTTTTGGCAGAGGCTGTAGTATACATTGCTCACTCACAGGGAGGCCACAGTATTGTTTTGCTATATGTTACACGTGACCCAACCTTTATGAGTGGTTTCCTACTGGAATGTGGCTGACTATTATTATTTTTATTCAGTGTTTTTTTTCTGATACAAAGTAACTTTGGGGTACAAAAAACAAATGTGCATTTATTCCTGTCTTCCTATTCCTCTCCTCTCAGCAGTCCCTACCCTTGTTGTAATGGGACTATCTAGGCCTAGGGTACCAAGTCTAAAAATGGGCAACCAACATTGTTTCTAACAATGTAGGAGTCCATTAATCAAGTATTTGAATGCACTGAAAACAGCATTTATTGTTAAATGTACACATTAATGCATTGTGTTCATCTACAAAATAAAAACATTTAATTGAACTTTAAAATTTTATAGTACAATTTCCAAATTTAGAGTATATATTAAAAAAAAACATTAACAACAAACTATGACAGGGTAGTACAAATATAGTGAGAAAATACTAAACATGCAAAACAGATTCAGTATAAAATACTAAGATATTAATAAAAAATCAAACAGGAAATTGGTCCATGATTTACCTTCGACAGATTTTGTGAATATACAATGTAACGCAAAATACTTCTCTATGGCATTCATTTTAAAAATTATTAAAATTAGAAAGTTATGATGATTTCTGGTTAGTCACTCTACATTCCTCCACAATAGGGTGTTATACCAACGTATATGCATCCATTAAACAAACAGCTTGCACATTCCAAATAACTCACCTAATAACCACACAGATCATAGTCAGTTGGAAATGTAGAAATCTGATCGCAAATATTCTAAAATAAAGAATTAGGCCATTGAGAGGTAGTGATGCCTAACTCTAGCCTCCGTGGTGGTCTATGAGCAATTTGATGATCCTGTTGATGCAGGAATGCAAAGTTGTAGGGTATTCAAGGTTTAAAAAGTCTTCTTAAAGTGTGTAATTTCCGTTTAAAAATGTCAGACTTTATTTGCCCTAATGAAAAATGAATCAACCCCTATAAAAAGGGTTAATTAATTATAATCCACAAAACAATTCACATTTCCTGCTTTGTGAAACTGGCTCAAATTAAGATAACTTTATTAAATTTTTTTATACAGTGAATACATAAGTAGGTAGGTTGCAACATTGTTACTGTCTGCACATCTTTATCTGTAGGCAAATGTTTATATGTAGGCAAAAAATCTACATATTTTTTCCTCACAGACCAGCTAAAATCATTAATACTCACTCCTTGGCCCCAAATTGCAATATTACTGCTTTTAGAGATGCATAGTGACTGTAATGGATTCAGAGGCTTTGACGGATAATGGTACACCTTAGCACTTTCATTTGGTTGGTCTGAAAGCAGGTACATTTTTAATCAGTCTTTTTTTAATTCTCATTTTGTGTTTTATTGAAGATCAAGTAGAAATGTAAAGTTAAATGAACAAAGACTTGAATTAATTGTCAACCTGGAAGGATATAGTAGTGCTAATGGTTACTATTGGAGTGCTGGCATGAGTGTAGTGTCAAATCTTACCAGAATTTGTACATGCCAAATTTACATAGGTTATATGTTCATACCTTGTTAGGAAATCATACATTCTTTAAAGCTGTGTAGCATTGAGACTTTTTTGTAGAAAACTAAGATTGTGATTTTTACAGTATCTTGTAGTGTTCAGTAATTTACTGCCGTCACAGTAGGCATACATAATTTACATTTGCTCCTGAGAATGATTTAATTGCACCTCACTTTAAATGCAGTATGTCAAATCTCTGCAGCATTCAAATATAGTTGTATTGCTTTCCTTTTCTTTCAATGCTTTTGAAGTCTACAAAACCTTGAACATGCCTGCTCAGTGGGTCTTCTTCATGGCCTAGACCCGAATTTGACTTCTAAGCTATTCAAATTAACGTTGATTGCAAAAGATGAGGATTTTTTTTGCATTTAAGTTCTTATTTCTTCCTCCACAGACGCCTTCACCAATTATCTTGCATCCAGGCCCCCTCATTCTCTAGCAGTGGGACTGGGAACCATATTCAAATGAGTCCTCTCACACCCACCTGCTTCTATCTATCCTACAAATTCTCAGAGGGGTAGACTTGATCCATCGGTCATATACTGTGTAGCCTCAGGTCCAGGCTCCCTTCACTTGGGAGTATGGTTACGCGAGACTATAGACACTATGTGACTGAATAAAAATTCATTGAAAAATTCATTGACTTCTCTACACACATCTTGAATCCTTTTCACGGTACGATGAAGTCACCTCTGCCTCATAGAATCGACACAACTTGCAATTCGTAACCATGGGCTGCAGAGATACCCGATTCCCCAGTCACATTCACTTAGTTAATTGCCTAGAGAACATGCTGCAACGAATAGAAGTATACGCTCCTATATGGAGCGTTGGCTCAGTTCAAGTAAAAATATTCATTTCTCGAAGGCATCCGATCAGTCTGCAGTCTTTCAGTGGGTGGTGTGAACATTGACCCCTGAGACTGAATGCTTCAAGTAATTCTTCCATGCTTATACACTACCGTATGCCTCCTTTGTGCTGTAGTATGGTACTGTAGGTTAAATGATCTGCAAGCTGGGGAATCAAAATGGCCCTTTGATCATTTCCATTAATCTTTTAGCTGTGATGAGGTGGCAATGTACTTTAGCTACAGTATGTACAGCAGAAAATATAGTTCTCACAGGACAAACATTCCATTCGCTAGCCTCTGCAAACATAAATAGTCATCATTCACGTGAAAAGCGTTTTTTTTAAAAGTGGCTTCTCCCCAGCCATTAGGCATCTATTATTAAGACACTTGTCACATCTCCGGCATGCATTGCTCAGCATTACAGGGACTGACGTGATTAAAAATCGCTGGTGATGCTGGGTCAGTGGAAAAAAAAAAAACTATGCATATGCTGTACTAGAGGGTAAATCCCATTGCTCTGGGATCAGGTCAGAGGAGATTACTATTTGATGTCAGAAGTAGGTATTTGACGGTCATGGAATTTTGTATGATGGTAATTAGCCAGCCAAATGCCCGCAGTTTCCCGATTTAACTGTACAAATAGCAACAACAAAAAAACATACACTAAGTGTACAAAACATTATGAACATCTTTCTACTATTGAGTTTGATCCCCTTTTGCGCTCAGAACAGCCTCAATTCATCAGAGCTTGGACTACAAGGTGTCAAAAGCATTCCACAGGGATGCCAGCCCATGTTGACTCCAACGCTTTGGGTGGTGGAGCATTCTTGATACACACGGGTAACTGTTGAGCGTGAAAAACCTAGCAGCGCTGCAGTTCTTGACACACTCAAACTGGTGCGCCTGGCACCTACTACCATACCCTGTTCAAAGGCACTTAAATATTTTGTCTTGCATATTCACCCTCTGAATGGCACACATACACAATCCATGTCTCAAGGCTAGAAAATCCTTCTTTAACCTGTCTCCTGCCCTTAATCTACACTGATTTGAAGTGGATTTAACAGGTGACATCAATAAGGGATCATTGCTTTCACCTGGATTTACCTGTTCAGTCTGTCATGGAAAGAGCAGGTGTTCCTAATGTTTTGTACAGTGTATTTACAGTACCAATAAAACATTTGGACACCTACTCATTCAAGGGCTTTTCTTTATTTTTACTATTTTCTACATTGTAGAATAATAGTGAAGACAAACTATGAAATAACACATATGGAATCATGTAGTAACCAAAAAAGTGTAAAACAGATTTAAATATATTTTAGATTCTTCAAAGTAGCCACCCTTTGCCTTGACAGCTTTGCACACTCTTGGCATTCTCTCAACCAGCTTCAATGAGGAATGCTTTTCCAACAGTCTTGAAGGAGTTCCCACATATGCTGAGCTCAAATAGCTCTTACACAGCCTGGAGGTGTGTTTTGGGTCATTGTCCTGTTGAAAAACAAATGATAGTCCCGCTAAGCGCAAACCAGATGGGATGGTGTATCGCTGCAGAATGCTGTGGTAGGCATGCTGGTTAAATGTGCCTTGAATTCTAAATAAATCTCCAACAGTGTCACCAGCAAAGCACCCCCACACCATCCACCGGTCTAATGTCCATTGCATGTGTTTCTTGGCTCAAGCAAGTCTCTTCTTCTTATTGATGTCCTTTAGTAGTGGTTTCTTTGCAGCAATTTGACCATGAAGGCCTGATTCACACAGTCTCCTCTGAACAGTTGATGTTTTGTCTTGAACTCTGAAGCATTTATTTGGGCTGCAATTTCTGGTGACGCTAATGAACTTATCCTCTGCAGCAGAGGTAACTGGGTCTTCCTTTCCTGTGGCAGTCCTCATGAGAGCCAGTTTCATCATTGCGCTTGGTTTTTGCAACTGCACTTGAAGAAACTTTCAAAGTTGTTAATTTTCCTTATTGACTGACCTTCATGTCTTAAAGTTTGGCTCAAACACATTAAATGCATTAAGTAATTCCACAAATTAACTTTTACCAAGGCACACCTATTAATTGAAATTCATTCCAGATGACTACCTCATGAAGCTCGTTGAGAGAATGCCAAGAATGTGCAAAGCTGTCATCAAGGCAAAGGGTGGCTATTTCAAAGAATCTCAAATTTAAAATATATTTTGATTTGTTTAACACTTTTTTATGGTTACTAAACTCAGCAAAAAAAAGAAACGTGCCTTTTTCAAGGACCCTGTCTTTCAAAGATAATTCGTAAATATCCAAATAACTTCACAGATCTTCATTGTAAAGGGTTTAAACACTGTTTCCCATGCTTGTTCAATGAACCATAAACAATTAATGAACATGCACCTGTGGAACGGTCGTTAAGACACTAACAGCTTACAGACAGTAGGCAATTAAGGTCACAGTTATGAAAACGTAGGACACTAAAGAGACCTTTCTACTGACTCTGAAAAACACCAAAAGAAAGATGCCCAGGGTCCTTGCTCATATGCGTGAACATGCCTTAGGCATGCTGCAAGCAGGCATGAGGACTGCAGATGTGGACAGGGCAAAAAATTGCAATGTCCGTACTGTGAGACGCCTAAGACAGCGCTACAGGGAGACAGGACGCAGTGGCAGACCACGTGTTACAACACATGCACAGGATCGGTACATCTGAACATCACACCTGCAGGACAGGTACAGGATGGCAACAACTGCCCGAGTTACACCAGGAACGCACAATCCCTCCATCAGTGCTCAGACTGTCCGCAATAGGGTGAGAGAGGCTGGACAGAGGGCTTGTAGGCCTGTTGTAAGGCAGGTCCTCACCAGATATCACCGGCAACAATGTCGCCTATGGGCACAAACCCACCGTCGCTGGATCAGACAGGACTGGCAAAAAGTTCTCTTCACTGACGAGTCGCGGTTTGTCTCAAAAGGGGTGATGGTCGGATTCGCGTTTATCGTCAAAGAAATGAGTGTTACACCGAGGCCTGTACTCTGGAGTGGGATCGATTTGGAGGTGGAGGGTCCATCATGGTCTGGGTCGGTGTGTCACAGCATCATCGGACTGAGCTTGTTGTCATTGCAGGCAATCTCAACGCTGTGCGTTACAGGGAAGACATCCTCCTCCCTCATGTGGTACCCTTCCTGCAGGCTGATCCTAACATGACCCTCCAGCATGACAATGCCACTAGCCATACTGCTTGTTCTGTGCGTGATTTCCTGCAAGACAGGAATGTCCGTGATCTGCCATGGCCAGCAAAGAGCCCGGATCTCAATCCCATTGAGCACGTCTGGGACCTGTTGGATCGGAGGGTGAGGGCTAGGGCCATTCCCCCCAGAAATGTCTGGGACCTTGCAGGTGCCTTGGTGGAAGAGTGGGGTAACATCTCACAGCAAGAACTGGCAAATCTGGTGCAGTCCATGAGGAGGAGATGCACTGCAGTACTTAATGCAGCTGGTGGCCACACCAGATACTGACTGTTACTTTTGATTTTGACCCCCCCTTTGTTCAGGGACACATTATTTAAATTCTGTTAGTCATGTCTTTGGAACTTGTTCAGTTTCTCTGTTGTTGAATCTTGTTATGTTCATACAAAAATTTACACGTTAAGTTTGCTGAAAATAAACGCAGTTGACAGTGAGGACGTTTCTTTTTTGCTGAGTTTACATGATTCCATATGTGTTATTTCATAGTTTTGATGTCTTCACTATTATGCTGCAATATTAAATAAAGAAAAACTTTGGAATGAGTAGGTGTCAACTTTTGACTATTAATGTATACATATATTTTTTTATTCTACGCACATTTTCTCCTTTCCTGTGCATGTGCTGCCTTAGAAATAGAATGAATAGAACGGCGTCCCCATTCAAATCAATGATAGCATAATGGGTGGATTGGCGGAAATCCCCATTTACTGAATTTTTACCCAATTTTTTAAACTCTAAAATGCAGCAGAAACAAGCTAAATTTACTCCAGCCATTATCACCTTGTTGCTGTAGCTTCATTCACCTCAGTCAATAGGGGATTTAACATTAAACAAACACGTCTGACAATTATTAGTTGCCTGCGACGCACTTGCTGAACATTGCAAATAAAACTAGCTTAGTTTAATCTCAAGTCAAACAGCAGCTACCTAGCCAAAGCCATCTACTATAGCCATCTTTACTTTTGCAATGTGTTGAGAAAAAGACCCGCTGTTCCATGAAACTGCGTCAATGCACTCTCCACAGAGAGGAAGAGGCGACGCGAGAGGTTACACTCTCGCCAAAATCTGTCCAAAATAAGCCCAATGGGTATCTATGGGCTTATTTTTGGACCTAAACTGCCTTTCCACCTTTGGGACAACGATTCCCATTGTTAGGGTGTAGACATGAGCATCTCGTCATTGTATAGAGAGTTCTGCTCTCCATAAAGCCAGCTAGCTGTACAATCAACCTTCCCTCCCGCTCTCAGTTGTCGGCATGGCCCTGAAGTCAGCCTCTAATACCGCTAAACTGAATTTGCCTTTTAATTGGGATTGTAATGATTTTAGTAGCCTATTTTAAATTGTTGGTGTTGAGCTAGGGAACGAATGCCCAATTGAAGCCCCTGCACTTCTGAGACCATTGGTTCCATTGAGCCAGCCAAGCTCAATCAAGCACAGCTGCAATACGTCACTTTTTGGGTGACCTGACCAATTTCACATAGAAATGTGAGTTATATATCATTCTTGTTGAAAGCAAGCCTAAGAAACAGTAGATCTGTTCTATGTGTGCTATTTCTGTGCTTCCCATTCTTAAGTTTTGTTTTGGGTCTTTTACTTTCAATTTTGTACATACAATATTTTTGGTTATTGAAAGAACATTTCACAGCGGTTTATATTGTACAATGATTCTCTACACTTGTATTGTCACAAACTGAAATTAGGCAAACTATTCTAACCTTAGCAACCATGAAATGGAGGTGTGATTTCTGCATATCGCACCTTTTTTAAAGAGTAATTCTCAAGGCCAATTTCAGCCTTTGCCCAACCCCTTAAAATGTAAAAAAAAATGCATTCAGGTGAGAAGTTGTGGGTGGGGGGAATATTCATTTGGGGGGTGGGTAATCGTAGTTTCACTGTAACTAAAACGTCTGGTTTTTGATGATTCTTTTTTGTTCTTCATTAAAGTTACTAAAGAAAACAAGGCAACAGTGAACATGTCATCCCCCACGAATGATGCAGCACCCCCCTTTGGCCAATCAGTGTTATTTTGTAAATGCTGAAGGGCAAGACGCATTATTCACCCAAGTTTCGCGAAAATCGACCAGTGGTGTCTGCGATATTGCGTGTGACATACAGTTGAAGTCGGAAGTTTACATACACCTTAGCCAAATACATTTAAACTCAGTTTTTCACAATTGCTGACATTTAATCCTCGTAAAAATTACATGTCTTAGGTCAGTTATGATCACCACTTGATTTTAAGAATGTGAAATGTCAGAATAATAGTAGAGAGGATGATTTATATTAGCTTTTATTTCTTTCATCACATTCACAGTGGGTCAGAAGTTTACAATACACTCAATTAGTATTTGGTAGCATTGTCTTTTAAATTGTTTAACTTGGGTCAAACGTTTCGGGTAGCCTTCCACAAGCTTCCCACAATGTTGGCCCTTCCCACAATGTTGGACTGTTTTTTTCTTTTCTTCATTAGGATAAATCAAGGGAAGCTTTTTTGAGTTTTAGTGTATATAGACTTTAGGGAGGGATTTACGGAATATTAAGGACATTGAAAGTCGGCCGCATTTGCCGGTCAAGGATGGATTGATTCTTATTGTCGGAGTGTTTGCAGCCAGTAGCCTATTATTGTTTTCCATCGCTGGTTCTTGGCTCTCTCCTTTTCATGATCTTGTTTAGAAAGTTTTCTCTTTAGGACAACAGGAACCGATATCACAGGTTCCAAACTGTTGAAGGGATCCATAACCAAAAGGTTCACGACACTCAAGAGCTCAAAGCTAACACAATGCTAGGTAGCCAGCATGCAAACAGCTGAAAATGACAGCGGTCTATCACCGCACCTGGCTAACTAAGCTAGGGGTTAGCCTAAATTAATAAGGTTTTGATTACGTTCCTCATTGTGGAAAAAATATTTAGAGAAATCTAACTTATGACTGAACAGACAAATGTAATGGATATTATTCGCTAAATGACCCACTTTTGCACCAGCGGCAAAAACCATACAGTACGTAATCTATCTGGACAATGGATGTAGCCAGAGCCATATATTTAGAGTTGGTGCAACTTTAAGAATTTCTAATATTGTTCTAATTCTAGATATTCAGTTACATGGCTTTAAAAAAATATTCCCCATGTAGTGTTAATGGGTGCTAATATTGCTGCCATAGAATGTTGTAGCGTCATGTAAATGCATCATATGTAATGTAGATAGCTCAATGTCCCAACTCTCTAAACCACATGTCGAACTCATTCCACGGAGGGCCGAGTGTCTGTGGGTTTTCACTCCACCCTACTTGATTGATGAATTAAGGTCACTATTTAGTAAGGAACTCCCCTCACCTAGTTGTCTAGGCCTTAATTGAAAGGAAAAGCCAAAAACGTTTTGGTATGAAACAAGTGTGTCGGATTTCTCGTTTGGCAAAACAAATAAAACACATTCTAAAGCACATCTAAAGTTAATGTTTTAAAAGTAGGAGAACAGCCATAATTCATATACAGGGACCCATGAGTATTTGTTCTAGATAAGAAATTGGCGTTTATCGTGTTTTGCAATCAAACACTTAATTTACAGTTTAGTCATTTTTAGCTGTCATGTTATATCTAACTAGCTAATGCTGGGTAGTTCTGGCTGTGTGAAAACCTGATAGCTAATATTTTGAAGTCAATAATACTCGCTAGCTAGTACAGAATTACTTAGTCTTCATCATAGGGTCAACAAGTTAGCAATGGATGTGCCGCCAGTCAAGAAGAGAAAAAGAGGCTGTTTCCTCTATCGTAATCGCTCCTCTTTCACCCCAGCTGCCAAACTAACCCTGATTCAGATGGCCATCCTACCCATGCTAGATTACGGATACATAATTTATAGATTGGCAGGTAAGGATGCTCTTGAGCGGCAAGATGTTCTTTATCATTCGGCCATCAGATTTGCCACCAATGCACCTTATAGGACACATCAATGCACTCTATACTCTTCTGTAAACTGGTCATCTCTGTATATCCGTCGCAAGACCCACTGGTTGATGCTTATTTATAAATCCCTCTTAGGCCTCACTCCCCCTATCTGGGATATCTACTGCAGCCCTCATCCTCCACATACAACACCCATTCTGCCAGTCACATTCTGTTAAAGGTCCCCAAATCCCACACATCCCTGGGTTGCTCGTCTATTCAGTTCGCTGCAGCTAGCGACTGGAAAGAGTTGCAACAAACAGTCAAACTGGACAGTTTTATCTCAATCTCTTCATTCAAAGACTCAATCATGGACACGCTTCCTGACAGTTGTGGCTGCTTTGTGTGATGTATTGTTGTCTCTACCTTCTTGCCCTTTGTGCTCTTGTCTGTGCCCAATGTTTGTACTATGTTTTGTGTTGCTGCCATGTTGGTTTCATGTTGTGTTGCTACCATGCTGTGTTGCTGCCATGCTATGTTGTTGTTTTAGGTCTCTTATGTAGTGGTGTGTTTATATTTTAATTTATTTTTAATCCCAGCACCTGTCCCTGCAGGAGGCCTTTTGGTAGGTCGTCATTGTAAATAAGAATTTGTTCTTTACTGACTTGCCTAGTTAAATAAAGGTTAAATAAAAATAAATCACATCTGACCGTTATTGGGAGTCCCATAGGGCGGCACACAATTGGCCCATAACATTGAAGGTTGTGCAATGTAACAGCAATATTTAGACTTAGGCTTGCCACCCGTTTGGTAAAATACGGAATGGTTCTGTATTTCACTGAAAGAATAAACGTTTTGTTTTTGAAATGATAGTTTCCGGATTTGACCATATTAATGACAAACGGCTCGTATTTCTGTGTTTTATTATATTATAATTAAGTCTATGATTTGACAGAGCAGTCTGACTGAGCGGTGGTAGGCGGCAGCAGACTCGTAAACATTCATTCAAACCTTACTGCGTTTGCCAGCAGCTCTTAGCAATGCTTGCTTCACAGTGCTGTTTATGATTTCAAGTCTATCAACTCCTGAGATTAATCTGGTAATACTAAAGTGCCTATTAGAACAATCCAATAGTCAAAGGTATATGAAATACAAATGGGATAGAGAGAAATAATCGACGCGTCATAATTCCTATAATAACTACAACCTAAAACTTCTTAACTGGGAATATTGAACCACCAGCTTTCATATGTTCTCATGTTCTGAGCAAGGAACTTAAACGTTAGTTTTTTTTACATGGCACATATTGCACTTTTACTTTCTTCTCCAACACTGTTTTTGCATTATTTAAACCAAATTGAGCATGTTTCATTATTTATTTGAGACTAAACAGATTTGATGTATTATATTAAGTTAAAAATAAGTGTTCATTGTTCATTCAGTATTGTTGTAATTGTCATTATTACATAGATATACAGTTGAAGTCGGAAGTTTACATACAATTTAGGTTGGAGTCATTAAAATTAGTTTTTCAACCACGCCAAAACTATAGTTTGTTAACAAGAAATTTGTGGGAAGTCGGTTAGGACATCTAAACAATTTAAAGGCAATGCTACTGAATACTAATTGAGTGTATAAACTTCTGACCCACTGTGAATGTGATGAAAGAAATAAAAGCTGAAATAAATCATTCTCTCTACTATTATTCTGACATTTCACATTATTTAAAAGGAAGTGGTGATCCTAACTGACTTAAGGGAATACCCCCCTGAAATGGACAAAAATGAATGGGATCTTATTGGCACCATACGAAACATATACACGATGTACAATACCACTCAAATGGATGTTGTTTCATTCAAAACTGATTGCAAATGCCATACGGCAAATGCCAAGTGTCACAAAGCAAAAATCCAATAGATGGCGAGCGCGCTCCACCGTAAATTTTCATATTGTAAATGCACATCAAGACCCAAGGGTAAAAATTTGAAAAAAATATCTATAACTTATCACCCCCTTAAAGTGCTTTCTGGACCGTTTTTTGAAATTCTTTCGATTTTTAAAAATGTCATATTTTTTTTTTTTTTTTTTACATTTATTCATTATTATAATATTTTTTTTATCAATTATACATGTATAAGATCTGTATGAACATACTTTTGTCATATTTTATTGTCATTTTTTTTAACTTGTCCATTTGCAATATGATTTCATAGGAAGTCAAATGTCGAAGTCAAAAATCAGTGAACCATTGCCAAATGCAATAAGAAATGTCCAAATGCAATATGAAAGTATTGAAAGTGCCAAATCAGGATGTTTTGTCCATTTGCAATATGATATCATAGGAAGTCAAAAGTCAGTGAACCATTGCCAAATGCCATAAGAAATGTCCAAATGCAATATGAAAGTATTGAAAGTGCCAAATCAGGATGTTATGTCCATTTGCCATGTACGATCATAGGAAGTCAGTTTCCAAACCCAAAAGTCAGTGAACCATGTCCAAATGGCATTTTATACTGCCCAAATGATATATATAGCACTATGTTAAGACATGAATCAACCTAGATGGTCTATTTGTCATGAACGATGAGGAAGAAGTGGGACTCTGTTGTTTTTTTTATGATTTGTTTTGAAAAATGTCCAAAATGACCAGGGGCTGTTGGATGGGCATGGGTGGGGGGTGCCCTTGCTCCCCCCTAAAGGCATTAAAAAACATTTTTAAAATGTGCTCCTGGTTAATGCCACATGGTCAAGGTTAGGCTTGCACAGATCGGGAGGACCTTAGGAACATTCCTGTGGTTGAATTGTCCTTCTATCCCTAACAGTTCCACTGCTGTCTCCCAAAAGCACCTGAAATTTAGGGCCAGGCTTCATTTTGGGCCTTCTTTTTTTCACGGTCGCTGCGCTCAGACCGAACGAGCTACGGTCAAGCGGGGCATCTCGATGAACTCGGCAAAGCCTAGAGATTATGGTAATGCCATTGCAGGCTCTGTGTGTCTTTAAGCCCCGCACTGTGTCACGCCATCCTTGCTGTGTGTGTGTGTTTTTTTTTTTACATCTGTTGGGAGAAATTACTGATTTACAGTTCATGAGGGTTGCCTCATCACACACATTAAGTTTTGGAAAGATGTTACCTTTTAACCCTTTGAAACAGCCCCTATGACCCCAATTTAAGGCACTTCCGGTTGACACAGGAAGCTGAAAGTGAACACATATCCTCCTTGGGGTAGGCTCTTACAGAATTTTGAGTTTTAAGTCTTTACGTTAAGAACTGACTTATTTAGAGGGTTGAATAATTGAGTGTTATTTCAGAAAATCACAGAAATCACGTAAAGTTCCGAAACCCACCTTAACGGATTCGTTTGAACATGCCGCAACTGGCTCTAACTTTTGGGGGAAAAAAACATTTCTTTGAGCATCACCAATTGTACATTGTACGATTTCTCTTAAATTACGATAGATAAATGTCTGGTTCTTTTTTTCCTGACAACGTAGGTTCATGTACTTTGACGTGAAGTAGTCAAATTAGTGCTCTTTTTTCGTTTTTGACCTTTAATCGCAGAAAAATGGCCTTAACTCAAAAAGCGTTGAGTCCTCGACGCCATCTTGTTCGGGGCTAACTGCCCATTATGCCAAACCTATGCTCACCAAGTTTTGTCTTCGAAGTCTTTTCCGTTTAGGAGAAATGTCCACGTCGTGATTGGGGATGTTTTGTACATTTGCAATAAGATTCCATTCGCATCTGCTGGAATTTACTGGGACAGCGGAAAAATGACAAAAATTAGAACATTTTACAAAACGGAAACCGACTGGAAGATCTGGCCCTGGTGCACGGCCCACCGACGTCTAGTAAGACCCCGTACATTTGCAATATGGAGTTTCTCACCAATCATACAGCAAATGCCAAAATGTGCCCTTCATGTATGACAGGGAATTTTTATTCTATAAAATCATTCCTCTGTTATTAATATTACCTGATTTAAGCTAATCAGGTAAATAATTAACAAAAAAGTCGGGGCACCACAAAAGAATGTTTATAGAGCTGTTATCTTCCGAATAAACTTTTAAAGACCTGGTAATCTTTTACATCAATAGCAGTCAATATTCAATCGTCACCTTATTTCAGTCTCATCTGAAAGTTGTAAATTCTTGGTTATCTTCACAAACCCTGGATAACAAGTTGAATCAGCAATACAAACTATTTATTTACTAAATACTTAAATAATCACACAGAATGGTTCATACATTGATTACTAATTATGTCCTACAAGAAAACGGGTTGGGCTTGAATGAAAGCGCGGGAGGACTGAAGAACAAAGGGAGAAGCTATGCTATCGTAAATACAGAATCGTATGAATTCTAAATAACCGCCCATTTGGAAAAGTAAAATGCAATAAATATTTACTCTGAGCTGTGCTACAATAGGTTGGTTGTAGATGGAAGGCCGTGTTGCCCAACAAATCTTCCTTGTCCTTTTGAAGAGTGTGTGGAAAGCCTGGATACGTCGTCCGTCCTTTCCTAGCCCACGTTTACAGCTGCTGTTACTAACTCAACGGCTAGGGTGTCTCACCTCTTTAGTGAATAAGAGTTCAAAGTTCATACCATTCACAACCAAAGCTCACGCTGAGGTTGGCTTAGTTCTGTAGTTGACATGTTAGTCCTTTTAACGTATGGACCGTCGTCCTATCATCCTCGGAAAACAGAACGTTACATTTTCGTCAAGGGCTTTATATAGGAGGGGAGAGAAGGGCATGTTTCATAGTTTATAACCAATGTCTCTTCATATGGGCGGGACATTGAGTGAGCAGAGCTTTAACCTTATGAAAACCCAATTCTCTCAATTGGAAGCTAAAATTACATTTAATCTTTTCACAAATAGTTTCATATTTAAACATTTAAATTGCACAACAATTCCATGTGAATCTGATAACTAGAATGTGTAGACTTTCCAAGATATAGTTTGTCGTCCTGTCATAACGTCTCAGACGCCAACTGATCTGGCATCATATTCATTAAGTACCAACGCATATTTTCAACTGGTTGGATTATCGAAATATGGTTCCTTTCCCCCCACCTAATGATGTTCCCAGACTCTATGTTTAACAAAGGCTTTTCAAGAGTCCTTCGGTAGGGTCAAGAGAGAGGAAAGGGAGAAAGGTATTTATGGGGGTCATAAACTTCCCCCACTCAGGCCAATGTCATGACAGGTGTATGTAAACTTCCGGCTTCAACTGTGTGTGTGTGTGTGTGTGTGTGTGTGTGTGTGTGTGTATATATATATATATATATATATATATATGTGTGTGTGTGTGTGTGTGTGTATGTATATATATATGTGTGTGTGTGTGTGTATATATATATATATATATATATATATATATATATATATATATATATATATATATATATATATATATATATACACACATATATACATATACACACATATACATATATACATACATATACACATACATATACACATATATACATACATATACACATATATACATACATATACACATATATACATACATATACACATATATACATATACATACATATATGTATGTATGTATATATGTGTATATGTATGTATATATATGTGTATGTATGTGTGTGTATATATATATATGTGTGTATATGTATATCTGCTGATGTGTGAATCAATCTGAATGATCATAATTTTATCTCTGAAATAATAGCATCTAGTGTGTGTATTGCATGTGTCAACTTCATACAGGAGAGAGGCAGCTATGAAGATATTTCATTTTTGACAATTGTGTAGAGTGGAGATTTATTAATATTAGTTGCGTACCTTAAGTAATTTTTTTTATTTATTTGTGTATGTTGGTTATTTTTACAATATAATAACTGTATTATAAATAGAAAATATTGCGTTAAGCTTCTAACCATTCAGTATGTAAAGCAGCAGTAGTAACAACGTGACAAGGGGTAAGTGAGAAAAATACTAGTAAATGTATCATACAGTAGCAGAGAGAGTACAAAATGGTTGTGTAATTCAATATATCCACATTAAAGGTGCAATATGCAGAAATAGCTCCGTCATTTCCTGGTTGCTAAAATTCTAATAGTTTGCTTAATTTCAGTTTATCTGACAAAACATGCAAGTATAGCGTAGAGAATCATTGTACCATCTAAACAGCTGTGAAATATATTTTCCATAAACAAAAAATATTGTGTTTTCAGCTGTTTGAAGCTGGTGCACACAATCGAAAGTAAGAGATGCAAAAACGAAACTTAAGAATGGGAAGCAATGAAATGGAGCACATAGCCTTATAAATTTGCCCATTTGTAAGTTAAGATTTGTCTATCGTTTTCTCAAAAGTCACTAGAAATTAGCATTTGTGAACCACCACCTGGATTCGGTCCTATGTAGCAAAATTTGAACTTGTGATTTTTACATTGGATAAAAGTAGAGACTCATAAACTGCAGTTGAGGAACAATGAGAAAGTAATTCTGCTTTGGAAGTTGATAAACTTGTAACCCCACTTTTGAGAAAATGGTCCTTGAATGTTTTTGTACACCTACTGGAGAGCTCTTCTTTGTCTAAACCCATTCAGTATCGTTCACACCCTCTTAAGCCTTAGCCCCACCCATCTCTTTAAGGGTTCATATGTGAGGCCATGTGCTAAACAGAGTGAGAAGTGTAGTAAACAATTTCAAGACTAAAAGTAGTAGCCTACAGTAAAGGAAAAACTCCAGGTAAAAATACACTATCTTGTCCTTGGCCTATATCCTAATATGACTTTGGTGCAGATCATGTTGTTTACATTACCGTCTCTGCTAAACACACACTATATCAAATAAAATCTACGTTTATTTGTCACATGCACAGGATACAGAAGATGTAAAACGGTACAGTGAAATGGTTACTTGCATATTTGCATAGTAGCAATATCAAAAACAGAAAGTGTCCAGATAATTATTTGATGATGCTTACCCAGACACACTTGTCTAAATTGATGTGAAATAAATGCTATAACCACCCCCTGCCGCATCTAGCTAAGTGGATGGGTCACTATTGTCTAGAAATGTATACATGTTCATGAAATACAATAGATCGCCGTAATCACCCCCAACACACCAAGCTAACTTGATGGGTCATGTAATCATCTGACGAAGTGGAATATTTTTAGACATGCAGCGAGCTTGCTAAACAATGAACCAGCATAATCTCAACTTGTACTACTATCAAAACAAACAGATTGTTATAGCTGTAGTATGATTGTGCAGGTAGCTAAAGCTAACTAAGTTAAATTTTAGCTAGCTAACATTAGGCTATAACTAGCAATGCAAATGGATACGCTTTAACTTATAATATCTGAAAATGTAGTTAGACTCTTGCCCGTACGCATCTTGGCTCACTAGAACCATCTGTTTTGTTTGTAGCTACATCTTGTTTGGCCAGTGTTGTCAGGTCACTCCAGTTTACAGAAAGTAGCCCATCACAACTTTTCCAATTGATCTGTTGATAGCGCCTGCTAAATTCAGGGCATCAATGTTGTTCAGAAAAGTAGCCAAACTTTTGTCCTTCTTGATGGCTAACGTTATACATTTAAAAAAAGCTGCTGTGGAAAGGATTATCAACACATACTGAGCAGCTCACGTTATAGACAGAAGCATGCTACGGACCCCCGTAGCAAAATGCGTCCTCTCCCACTGTCACAGTCGCTCCTACGCCCAGTGTCCACTGAACAGAAGCCAAGCTTTGAAATATACATTTTCGTGATCTAGAGAGGCCTTTGGAGGTTGAGAATATAATACATTTAGGGGGCTTTCACACCAAAACGGCTTGGAGCGTTTTTCATGAACTACAGCACATTTTCCACCTTACGGCGTTTTTAAACATAATTTTGAGCTATAGTTGTAATCAGTTAGATTATTTGTTGCGTTGTATTTTTTTCATTTCTCCCCCCCCCCCAAGAAATGGTTTGTTTATTGGATAAAAATGCTCACATATCATCTATGATTATCATGAAGCATCACTTGTGATCCAATCTTCATATTACTTTCTGGTCTTCTAACAACATTCGGGAAGAACGTATTGCTATAACAAAAAACCCTCTGCATGTTTTTTTCTCCATTGGTACTTTCTGCAGAAAAAACTGCAGAAAGGTCTCAAAGGTTACCTGCAAGGCCAAGACATGAAAGAATAAAATGTTAACCAGAGAGAGCAAAAGGGCAAAGTACAAGAACATTTTGAGGATTAATGACTCACCATGAAAAGTCTCCCTAATTCAATACATCATTGAAATGTATTTGTTTATTTTCCCCTCTGTTTCCCAGCTAATTATCATCTGCTAAGGAGTCAAGATTGTTGTGATACACAATTAGGCTACATAACCACATTACATAAGAAATACTCTTATATGTCTGGTTGGAACATGGAAAATAGGTCTCTTACACAACCTTGTTTCTACCACATTTTGGCATTACATTATTGCATTCACATCCCTCTCATTGACTTAAATAATGTTGTGTATATATTGCATGTAAGGAAAGGATATAGCCTATTGCATGGAAAGACGTCAGTTTGTTGACAGACAGTGATATTGTGTGACTGAATGTATCTGCTCATTTGCCCCTCGTTAATCTGCATCGCGCACATAATGGCATTCTTTGGCCTTAGGAACCCATCTGCCAGAGAGAGAGGACTGAATGTTTTATCAACACACACAGATTAGGCAAATGCTTAGTTCACAGACCACTGAAGAGGCCAGTTGTAGATTAGAAAAACTGAAGCCCTCAATGAAGCGGGAAAGCCACTATCCTTCCTCAGGCTCAGTGCCAGACTGGTAACTTGCACTAAGAGAATCCGACACAGATTCTATTGATGGCAATGGATATTTTGTTGATTCCTTGCACACAATGCCAAATACTTGAATTTGACACGTGGTCCAAATTGAGTAGTGTGAATATATTATAACTCCAGTTTAACATGATAAATCAGAATTATGACAGAACCTATTGGGGTATAAGAGGTTGGAAATGGGTTCAAGGTGTCAGATGGCAGATGTGTGCAAAAGACAGACAGACCTTTGTGACTGCCAGTTTAAGCCTGTGTGGGATAGTTAGGTATGGCACTATAGTTACGATATATTATATTCAATATGATATATTATAATAGGATATTCTATGTATTGTGTCACAAAATACGATATATCGTGTCACATGATATACAATATTCACTCACCGGACATTTTTCTTTTAGGAACACCACCCCGTTCGCAAAAAATTGATCGCTCCAACTGACAGTGAGTCACGTGGCTGTGGCTTGCTATATAAAGCGGGCAGACAGGCATCGAGGCATTCAGTTACTTTTTGATTGAACGTTAGAATGGGAAAAACTAGTGACGTAAGAGACTGAGCGTAGTATGAACTTAGGTTACCCAAAAGACTAGGGCTGGCTCCGACTGCATGTGCGGGTATGGATGTGGGTACGGATACATGATAAAACATATTTAGCTATAATAGCTTTCCCTCTGATTGTGTTTGGTCTAGCTTTCACATCTTTACTGTTACTTGTACCTCCCATATCAAAATGTAATCCCTGTGATATTTGTAATCCTGCTGCTATTTTTAACTGCAGAGCCTCAAAACATGGCGTTGCAGATTTCCTACCACATGATAACATTTGATGCTCGTATAGAAATTGCCCTTGTGTGTAGTGGTTTCCATGAGCTTATGAGGAAGAGTTGGGATAACGAAATAACGTTGTTGTAGTCCTCCAGCAGCTTCTTTGTCACCCATTATTCATTCTTCTATTAGAAGTCTTTCGGAGGCATCCACCCGTGAGGGCGCAGTTCGTTTCCAAAGGCAGATTGGACCAGAGAAACAATATTTTCAGAGCATATACCATCATCTCGATCCAATCAATATCACTTAAAGGTGTTGTGTAAAGCTTCCCATCAACCAGCCAATACGGAAAACGTATTAATCCATCACTAATATGATGGAAAGCTGCTTCAACGAAATTAATGTTCAATTATACACATGTTCATTATGGGTTTTCAAAGCTGTGTTTGGTCAATATTTTGTTGCAATTCTAATCCATTTTACTAGACCAGTTGGAAAATGGGAAGATTGAGTAACAACACAGGCGGCTGCTGTATATTGAAAAAATATTGCATTAGGATGACGAGACGTTGGGGCATCACTTAACCTCTCAATAGGATCAGGATAATCCCAAACTTTGGGATTAGAATGATATCAAACTTTACATTTAAAACCCAGAAAAAGCCACGGCAGCAATGAACTTGGATATGTAACATACTGTTTCTCAGAAGGGAATGGAATTATTGACTAGACTGATTCCTGAGGAAGAAATTACTTTATTAGGTACAAGAATCATAACTACAGCCCAAACATGTTTTACATGAACATGATGATTCAAATAGCTGTAGCACTTTAGTACTGTACATCACCTTGATAAAGCACTTAGAGTACAACACCGTTGCATTCTACATTGCCTCACTCTGACAAAGGATGAAACGTAGTGCTTTTATTTTAAAAAATGTACCTTTTGAATATACGCCAATTTAATAAAGGCTTTTAGGAGTTATACAAGAGTGCCTTGTAATATATTTGCCCTTTATTGCCAAGAAAACCCTTTCATCGATAGATTACCCTTTTCATCCCTACTACTCTTTAACAATGGAAGCTACAGTAAGAGGCACTTAACCAGTTTCTGGTTGTAAATTATGTTATTTCAACCAGTTTGCCCATTGGGTATTCTCTCCAGCTTCCGCTGAGACTGTAGGCTGAAGGTTTTGCTCCACTACATAGACTGCCTTTGGTCTGGAGACGGTAGGAGTGACGTATAAAGTATGGAGGAGCCTAAAAGGCACGTCGGAGGTTTCCGTTAGCGCTCTCTCTGTTTCTGCGTTTATCAAGCCATTAGCTGTAGATTTTAGAGGGAATGAGGATATAGCACTTCAGATTACTGGGAGAAATATGGGCGCGCTTCATTTTGTGCTTGGCTGCACACTGAATAATTGTCTATCCAGGTTTGGTTGCCCCGCTGCCACCTCCCTGGAACATGGGATTTCACCTTAGCTAGCTACTCTCATCAGAGGCAGAGGAATGGTCCATCGGGGCTCAAGGTTTAGGGGCAAAGTCGGCTTGGGAGTAAATCTTTTATCACACAACAATCTACGTTTGAGTGTAATTATCCCAGAAGAGAAGAGTCTGGTGTCAGTTAACTAGCATGAGCATGACTTAGGCCAACACATGGCTCTGGGTAGGGCGCTATGGGCAAAATATCATATCATATGGTATGGGAAAAAAAATACAAATTTGAATAATAAAAGTTCTACATTTTGCTTTATGAGTAGTGCTTGACCCTAGGGTGACAACACATACATTCTAAGTGATTCCAATGGGTCTCTTTCCAATCTGATTTGTTTTATACTGTTCAATTAAACTTGAACCCCCACAAAAATTCTGCATTTTCATACATTTCTGCATTTCCTGCACTCATTTGAGATAATTTCCACACTGCCACATAGGGCTGCACGATATGGGCAAAAAATCTAGGCTTTATTTTTAACCAAATGTTGCAATTTGCTATTTGAATGGCAATTTATATCAAAACACTTGGGTGAACTGTTGTAATCATGGAAAAATGATTATTCTAATTCTATAGTTAGAAAATAATAGTGGGTGTTTTTGAATACAGTGTTTGACATGACAATGAATGTAAATGCCAGGGAGGAGGAGTTGTGACAGGGTAGGAACCAAAGTGTTGGTCAGTGTTTTCTAAGGGACCCTATAATCTTTGGCTACATTAAATGTTTTCTCTTGGCTACTTCATGCAGCTAACATTCATGCTTTGTCTATTCCTCTTTGATTTAGAAGACACTGTTACACAAACATGCTGGTATCAGGCTGTACAGCTAGCTACTTTTGCTCTGACTCAGTACATTTATATAACTACAGATTAGCATTAGCGGTTTATTTAGCCACAACTTGCTAAGAAAAGACAAACTAGTTGTTTGTAGATGTAAGAAACACAAACTGATTTGTTATGTCCAATCTGGATACTGGACTAGGAATGTGAGGATTTGTCAGAATATGATATGGACAACCTCAGGATGTAGTCTTGATAGGATTTCTATGGAATAGGATAAAAATAATGATTTCATTCATATCTGAAAGTAGTATTTGTCCACCCTAAATCATGTTTTACTAACTGCATACTTTTAGTTCAATTTTGGGCTCCACCAGGAGTGTGGTCCCGTGTGGCTCAGTTGGTAGAGCATGGTGTTTGCAATGCCAGGGTTGTGGGTTCGATTCCCACGGGGGACCAGTACTCAAGGAGCGCATTTGTTGTTGCTCGACTACGAGACACTTGCGTTCAGTCTGCATGGTCAATGTAGCACATGCAACAATGTTGATGACTACGATGGTGTTTCCACTTTGTTTCTTAATATAAATCCACAAGCGTTCTATAATTACACATTTACATTTTAGTCATTTAGCAGACGCTCTTATCCAGAGCGACTTACAGTAGTGAATGCATACATTTCATAATTTTTTTCCCCCGTACTGGTCTTAAGTCTTATTACATACAGCCGGGAGGAACTATTGGATACAAGAGCAACGTCAACTTACCAACATTACGACCAGGAATACGACTTTCCCGAAGCGGATCCTCTCTTCTGGTCCACCACCCAGGACAATGGATCAGATCCCAGCAGGCGACCCAAAACAACGGCGCCGCAGAAGGGGCAGACGGAGCGGTCTTCTGGTCAGGCTCCGTAGACGGGCACATCGCCCACGCTCCCGAGTATACTACTTGCCAATGTCCAGTCTCTTGACAACAAGGTAGACGAAATCCGAGCAAGGGTTACCTTCCAGAGAGACATCAGATATTGCAACATTCTCTGCTTCATGGAAACATGGCTCACTCGGGATACGTTAGAGTTGGTACAGCCACCTGGTTTCTTCACGCATCGCGCCGACAGAAACAAACATCTCTCAGATAAGAACGGCGGGGGTGTATGTATGCCTTATAATTAACGAGTCGTGCTGTGGTCATAACAACATACAGGAACTCATGTCCTTTTGTTCACCTGACCTAGAATTCCTTACAATCAAATGCCGACCGCATTATCTACCAAGAGAATTCTCTTCGATTATAATCACAGTTGTGTATATCCCCCCCAAGCAGACACCTCGACGGCCCTGAAAGAACTTCATTGGACTCTATGTACACTGGAAACCACATAACCCGAGGCTGCATATATTGTAGCTGGGGATTTTAACAAGGCTATTCTGAAAACAAGGCTCCCTAAATTTGATCAGCATATCGAATGCGTGACCCAGGCTGGCAAAATCCTGGATCATTGTTACTCGAACTTCCGCGACGCATACAAAGCCCTCCCTCGCCATCCTTTCGGCAAATCTGACCACGGCTCCATTTTGTTGCCCCCAGCCTATAGACATAAACTAAAACAGGAAACGCCCGCGCTCAGGTCTGTTCAAAACTGGTCCGAGCAATCTGATTCCACGCTTCAAGATTGCTTCGATCACGTGGACTGGGATATGTTCCAGATAGCGTCAAACAACAACATTGATGTATACACCGATTCAGTGAGCTATTATTAGCAAGTGCATCAGTGATGTTGTACCCACAGCGACTATTAAAACCTTCCCCAACCAGAAACTGTGGCTTGATGGCAGCATTCACGCAAAACTGTGCCCAATCCTTATTGTGGCTAGCTTCACAACACAACCCGGTCTGGTCGAGCCTCACTAGCCAGAGGAAGCTAGCTGGCTGCTTATAATGTTAGCTTTGGGCAATAGGCTTAAGTAGCTGGCTAGCTATTTATTTTTATGAACTGAAGTTCGCCTATTTGAAATTGAACAAGTCGCTACCTAGCTAATACTTATTCACAAGGATTCCTAAATCATTGCTAAGTATAATGAAAATGACTGCAGTTTCTACTGGTCATTGTTTTCAGGCTGGTTGTATTGGTGCTAGTTAGGTACCAAGCTAAAGCTAGCTACCCCAGAAGTTGTGGTTGAACAAATTAATGCTTTATTATCGTGGTATTGGTAACACATCGTTCGTGGCCAGTGTTTGCTTGTTTGAAGACTTTTTTTTGTACAGCTTTGACAGTGCTACTGATAGTAGTGGTGGCGCTTGGCTTGCACGTGCAAATTCAGAACACACAACATTCTATAATTATCACGTTTCATGTAAGACCCAGATGCAGACAACATCAAATGAACAACAGTTTATTAATCCAACAGGGGCAGGCAAAAGACATGTCAAGGCAGGGAACACTCAAATGGCGATAGGCGCATGGCAGAGCAGGGAAGGGTGTTGCGGGTGTATTCCACCCACAAAAGCTACTGGCTGGAGGTGGTGGGGTTGGAGGAGACCAGGCAGCGCAGAGTAGTCTTGAGGTCCTGGTTGGCTCGCCCCGACTGGCCATTGGACTGGGCGAAGGGTCGGCCTCCACCACGAACTGACAGGAAGGGTCAGGATGAACCAAGATGGGAGCAGTGGAGAAGCGGTTTTTGAGGTCCTGGAATGCCCGGTCAGCGGCAGAGGACCACGTGACCGGAACCTAGGTAGAGGTGAGTGCAGACAAGGGGGAAGACAGGGTAACCCCGGATAAAGTGGCGATAAAAGTTGACAAACCCCAGGAAGTGTTGCAGCTGCACCCTGGACATGGATTGGCCTCAGCCTACCACTGCTCTCACCTTCCTGGGATCCATCTGGACACAGCCATTAGAGATGATGTAACCCAGAAAGGGGATGGTGGAGCGATGGAACTTGCACTTCTCCGCCTTCACAAACAGCTGATTCTGCAGAAGGTGTTGAAGAACCTGCCGGACGTGGAGCACGTGTTCTTGGGGGGGAGCGGAAAAAGACAAGGATGTCCTCAATGTAGATGAAGACGAACCAGTTCAGCATGTCGCGGAGAGCATAATTTACCAGAGCATGGAACACAGCAGGGGTGTTGGTGAGGCCAAAAGGCATGACCAGATACTCGTAGTGGCCGCTGGCCATGTTGCAGGCGGTCTTCCACTCGTCCTCCTCTCGAATCCGCACCAGGTAGGTAGGCGTTCCGTAGATCCAGCTTGGAAAACACAGTGGCCCCCTGGAGCAGCTCGAAGGCCGAGGAAACGAGTGGTAACGTTTCTTAACAGTAATGTCATTGCATCCCCGGTAGTCAATGCACTTGTCCTTTTTCTCCATGAAGAAGAACCCTGCGCCGGCGGGAGAGGAAGAGGGACGGATAAATCCTGCAGCTAGGGAGTCCCCAATGTAGGTCTCCATAGCCTTCGTCTTCGGTCCCGACAGAGAGTACAGACGTCCCCAGTGTGGCGTGGTGCTAGGGAGAAGGTCAATCTCGCAGTTGTAGGGTCAGTGCGGCGGAAGCAAAGTGCTGAACACCTCTCGTAGGTCCTGGTACTCCGCGGTGATGGCGGAGAGGTCCGGGGCACCTTCTGATCCTCCAGGAAGACATCCCAGGGCAGGTTGCACTGACTTCAGACAATGGGCGTGGCAGAACGAACTCCAGCCCGTGATGGCGCCCATAGACCAGTTGATGAGGGGGTTGTGTCGCTGGAGCCTGGAGAATCCCAAAACCATGGGAATCTGAGGAGACTTGAAATTGAATAGTCTCGCTGTGATTCCCTGACACCCGTAGGTTGATGGGAGTAGTATTATAAGTGACCTGGCCTATAGCACGCCCGTCCAGCGTCCGTCCAACATCCATGGGAATGGAGAGGGGCTGAGTGGGGATGTACAGCTCGGAAACCAGGGTAGCGTTCAAAAAGATCTCATCGGCTCCAGAGTACTTGCAGTCATTAGCAGCCGTTAGAATCTATGTTCCTTTTTCCTTCTTCCTTTTTTTGTCAGAATACAACAGGATATAATAAGGACTACATGAATTAGGTCTTGCATGTAATGGACATAAAAAAAGGGACTGGTCTTGCGATATATTTAGGTTGTTTTTTCTTAATTTTTTATTTTTTTACAAACAATTGAATCCAATGAACTGAGCAGGCTGGGCTGACATGCTTATAGCCTTGCTAGGACTTTGAAATATGAGCATGCATGTATAAGATTGTGCTATTATTATTTATATTAATATTATCTATTATTGTTACAATTTGTTTTCTGACAGTTTTTTCCCATGTTATTTGGTTTGTTCTCTTAGGCATCCTCATAGATAATTATGTTATCAAGGGACTGCCAATATATTTCCCTCTGGCCAACGCCAATTGGCGGCCAAGGGTTTGCCTTTGGACTCAAAGGTGCGTCATGAGTCAGGGAGATGGTTTGATGGTCTTAGTAACAACAGACCTAGATACAGTTGAAGTCGGAAGTTTACATACACCTTAGCCAAATACATTTAAACTCAGTTTTTCACAATTGCTGACATTTAATCCTCGTAAAAATTCCCTGTCTTAGGTCAGTTTTGATCACCACTTTATTTTAAGAATGTGAAATATCAGAATAATAGTAGAGAGAATTATTTATTTCAGCTTTTATTTCTTTCATCACATTCCCAGGGGGTCAGAAGTTTACAATACACTCAATTAGTATTTGGTAGCATTGTCTTTAAATTGTTTAACTTGGGTCAAACGTTTCGAGTAGCCTTCCACAAGCTTCCCACAATGTTGGCCCATTCCTCCTGACGGAGCTGGTGTAACTGAGTCAGGTTTATAGGCCCCCTTGCTCGCACATGCTTTTTCAGTTCTGCCCACACATTTTCTATGGGATTGAGGTCAGGCCTTTGTGATGGCCACTCCAATACCTTGACTTTGTTGTCCTACGCTATTTTGCCACAACTTTGGAAGTATGCTTGTGGTCATTGTCCATTTGGAAGACCCATTTGCGACCAAGCTTTAACTTCCTGACTGATGTCTTGAGATGTTGCTTCAGTATATCCACATAATTTTCCTACCTCATGATGCCATCTATTTTGTGAAGTGCACCAGTCCCTCCTGCAGCAAAGCACCCCCACAACATGATGCTGCCACCCCCGTGCTTCACGGTTGGGATGGTGTTCTTCAGCTTGCAAGCCTCTCCCTTTTTCCTCCAAACATAACGATGGTCATTACGGCCAAACAGTTCTATTTTTGTTTCATCAGACCAGAGGACATTGTACTTTTTGGAGAAATCTTTTGTCCCCATGTGCAGTTGCAAACCGAAGTCTGGCTTTTTTTATGGCAGATTTGGAGCAGTGGCTTCTTCCTTGCTGAGCGGCCTTTCAGGTTTTGTGGATATAGGACTCGTTTTACTGTGGATATAGATACTTTTGTACCTGTTTCCTCCAGCATGTCCACAAGGTCCTTTGCTGTTGTTCTGGGATTTTGCACTTTTTGCACCAAATTACGTTAATCTCTTGGAGACAGAATGCGTCTCCTTCCTGAGCGGTATAATGGCTGCGTGGTCCCATGGTGTATATACTTGTGTACTATTGTTTGTACAGAGGAACGTAGTACCTTCAGGCATTTAGAAATTGCTATCAAGGATGAACCAGACTTGTGGAGGTCTACAATTTATTTTCTGAGGCTTTGGCTGATTTCTTTTGATTTTCCCATGATGTCAAGCAAAGAGGCACTGAGTTTGAAGGTAGGCCTTGAAATATATCCACAGGTACACCTCCAATTGACTCAGGCTAATTGACATCATTTATCAGAAGCTATGACATCATTGTCTGGAATTTTCCAAGCTGTTTAAAGGCACAGTCAACATAGTCTATGTAAATGTCTGACCCACTGGAATTGTGATACAGTGAATTATAAGTGAAATAATCTGTCCGTAAACAGTTGTTGGAAAAATTACTTGTGTCATGCACAAAGTAGATGTCCTAACCGACTTGCCAAAACTATAGTTTTTTAACAAAAAATTTGTGGAGTGGTTGAAAAACGAGTTTTAATGACTCCAACATAAGTGTATGTAAACTTCCAACTTCAACTGTATGGGGGGAGGTTTTAGTGGGTGGAATATTAGGACAATTGGAGGTTTACAAAGTTGCAGCTACAGTATGCTTAACAGTGCAAATTATTATGGTACAGCTATATGGACACTTAATCATCATGGTGCTTTCTAATGGTAAGTTTACCAACATTGGTTGTTGTATTATTATGGTAAGTGTGGAAATAAGTATAGCAAGTTATAATTGTAATGGCTTAGCAGATCATACAAAAATATGAATTTTTACATGGCTAAAAGAGGAATATAATATCTATTTGCAGGAAACTCGTTCTACAAATATACTTAATGTTGGGTGGAAAAAGGATGGCGAAATATATTTTTGTCATGGTCAAAGAAACTCAAAAGGGGGTGATTATACTCATGAAAATTTTGATCTGATTATGCAACCAGATCCTCAAGGAAGATGGATTATTTTAAATATGCTTTTGGACCAAAAACAGATCTGGCTAATTAATCTATATGGGCCAAATAATGATGATCCACACTTTTTTTTGAAAAAAATATATAATAATAAATATATATATCTCTATTGAGCTCACAGGCAACGAAATAATCTATTATTATAGTGGGAGATTATAATATGGTTTTAAGTACCTCGATGGATCGTAAAGGAAATCATTCTACAAACTATCACCCTGAAGCACTTAAGGAGATTACAAAGATCATGGATACATTAGAACTAGTGGATATATGGAGGTAGAAAAACCCTGACCTAGTGAGATATACATGGAGGAAGCTTAATCAAGCCATCCGTCTTGATTACTTCCTAGTCTCGTTCTTGCTGGCATCAAAAGTTTGAAAAAGTATTAATAGGAGACTGAATGAGACCGGGCCACCATCTAATTGGCCTCCATATAACTCTTACAGAATTTCCACGTGGACGGGGATTTTGGAATTTTAATCAAAGCCTATTGGATGACAACTTGTTCTTAACTAAGATAAATAAAGTATATATATATATTTTATGTACAACATGTGATCTGCTGTGCCTCTTATTGTATGGGACACTTAAATGTACTTTTAGAGGCCATTCAATACAATACTATACTCATCATTAAAACAAAAGCAGTTTAGGTCAAAAGAGATTAGACTAATCAAGGAAATAGAGGAAGTAACAGCGCAGGTAGATGGTAATGGAAACTGTAATATAGAGGCACAAAATAGGTTAGAGGAAAAAACAGAAGAAATGGAGGTACTTATTCAAGAACGATGAAGTGTAATGTATTACAAAAAAAATGTTGGGGAAAAAATGCACAACATTTTTCTTGAATCTTCAACACAGAAATTCTACCATAAAGAATTTACAGAAACTCGTTACAAAAGATGTAGTTATCCATGATTCACCAAATTTATATTTTGAAAGAGGAAGCAAAATATTTTAAGCATACATTTTCTTTTCAGTCTCCATTTCCACTGAATGATGTTAACTGTAAGGATTTCTTTCCTAATAATAATTATAATAATAATAAATATATGGGAATATTTGCTCAATCCAAACTTAAAACCAACTGATTGCAGCACTACCACAAAAATGGAGGAGGCAAGTGGAAAAGGGAGAAGGTAGGGAACTTGTTTGCCTGCCATATATTAAAGATACAAATTGGCTGAAAGGAACTGGCATAAAAAGAAAAATATACCAGTTTCATCTGAGGACAAAAATGTTGACAGCTGTGCCATACAGGTTTCAAAATAAATGGGAGGAGATTTTCGATGTACCATTTCCATGGCACATGGTTTATGAACTGGTACAAAAGAACTACACTTGACTCAACACTTCCGAGTTTTTCAATTTAAATTATTATATAAAATTCTTGCTACCAACAGAATGCTATATATATGGGGCATACAACAATCTCAGCTCTGTAGATTTTGTTGCGAAGAGACAGAATATATAGATCACTTATTCTGGTATTGCCCCAATGTAGCTTGTTTCTGGTCACAGGTTCAGGAATTGTTAAAAAATCACAACATGCACTTAAAATTAACCTTACAAATAGCAGTGTTGGGCGATCTGGAAAGCCATAGCCAATCAATAAATAATGTAATAAAACTCGTAGGAAAGGTTTTCATCTTTTAGCTTACAGTCTGTGGATAATATACGGTTAGAAAGATAAAATGTTGTCAAACATCACAGCACAATTGAAAAATATATGGCACATGGAAACCAAACAAGGGCGGTCTATGTTGATAGGTGGGATGGGCTGAGGGTTGGGATTAAAGAGTTTGTTTGTTATCCTCTTTTGGGGAGCGTCCCACCCACGGTTCACACTATTCAACAGCTAGTGAAAAATCAGAGCGCCAAATTTTCGCTTTACGGCGAAAGCATAAAGTTAGATTATGTTAGGACAGTTCCAACACAAGAAAAACCACACAGCCATTTTCCTAGCTAGGACAGGCATCACAAAAACCAGAAAACCAGCTAAAATTATGCACTAACCTTTGACGATCTTCTAGGACATCATGTTACACAATACATGCATTTTTTTGTTCGATCAAGTTCATATTTATATCCAAAAACAGCATTTTACATTGCTGTTTTTGATGTTCAGAAAATATTTTGCCTCCAATACTGCCGGTGAATCAGCACAACAATTTACAAAAATACTCATCATAAACGTTGATAAAATCTTAAACTGTTATTCAAAGAATTATAGATGAACATCTCCTTTATGCAACCGCTGTGACAGATTTAAAAAAAGCTTCATGGGGAAAGCACACTTTGCAATAATCTGCGTACTGTGCTCAGAAAAAGACATCAAGCAATACAGATACCCGCCATTTTGGAGTCATCTAAAATCATAAATAGCATTAGAAATATTCACTTACCTTTGATCTTCATCAGAAGGCACTTCCAGGAATCCCAGGTCCACAATAAATGTTGTTTTGTTCGATTAAAGTCCATAATTTATGTCCAAATAGCGCCTTGTTGTTTGCGCGTTCAGTAAGCTACTCCAAGTGTAGGAAGCGCGGCCAAAATGTCAGGACGAAAAGTCAAAAAAAGTTATATTTACGTTCGTTCAAACATGTCAAACGTTAGCATCAATCTTTAAGACCTTTTTAACTTAGAACTTCAATAATATTCCAACCGGACGATTCCCGTGTTCTGTTATACACGGACATCATTCAAACAGTTTTAGAAACTTTAGTGTTTTCTATCCAAATCTACTAATAATATGCATATTCTAGTTCCTGGGCCCGAGTATTAGGCCGTTTAATCTGGGTACGTTTTTCGTCCGGCCGTGAAAATACTGCCCCCTACCCAAGAGAGGTTAAGTATATGTAGCAAAAAAAGCTGTAAAAAAAACCACGAAGATATTTGTCCTCCGAGGGAGGTTGGTGGAGGGGGTTAAAAAAAATCTATTATCATATATATTATATATCATTTTTTGTAAAAAGAATTCAAACATATTACTGTCCCACTCCGGTAGGGCAACATCTGAAAAATCGCGCACTTGGTAGTGTGTACCCGTGCTAAAGCCAACATCTCCCACGACAGAGAACGGTTGATTGTCAAGGGCAATGAATTCCATTATCTTGGTGTTAATGGTTTTCGCATTTGAGTTGCCTCGCTGAAATTTTCTTAGTCTTTCAAATGACTGCTTAACTTGTTGACTGCTTGATCCACACTGTGGGCTAGGTTAGGAATGCTGTGTTGCACGAGTAGCGCAAAATTTTACGCGGTGTCATTACGTCATGTACCCACGTTATATAGGTATGCACATCAGCTTTGATGTTGTAATTTTAAGCTAATATTGCCCTATTCCGATATGTTCACCGATATATCGTGCATCCCTAGTTAATTTAGTTTCAACGATTGTTGGACTCATGATGTAAGTTAACCCGGACTCAAGTATAAAGTTTTTAGAACTTGGGACCAAGGTTATTATAGTAAACTAAACCAAAAACGAATCAAACTGAAATAAAATAATTAAAAAAAACTGTTTTGAAAACTAAAACTATACAGAAACTTGACTCCAGAATAAAATAAAAACCAGGAAATTATGTTCAGTTAATTCATTTATTTCAGAACTTTTTGGCAAAATTAGAATGTGGTTTAAGCTTTTTTTTGTAATGGGGATTTCAAGCTTCTAAATCTGGCGGGTAAAATGCTGCCAGGAGAGGGTGACGTTTCAAATAGACCTAGCTTGTAAATCACTACCACCAGCTATCACTAGCTAACAGAGAATAAATCAGCTCGGTAGCTAGCCTAGCCAAAGGGCGCGCGCAGAGCGTTAACAATGGAGATAGCCTTTACATAAACATAACTTGTGTAAAATATGCCATGAATTCATTTGTTATTTATTCTCTCTTTCAGTCAGATAAAGGTAAAGGAACTAGATTTTTCATGCTGCTAAAGAAAAAAAATCTTTGGATTGGTGTGAACATGGGCAAGAGTTTCCTTCCATCATATTTCTTGCACCAGTCTAGGTTCTAAATCATTTTAAATCCAAGTCCTATTGAAATTGACTTTATAGTTTTACAGGGGGGCTGAACATCTTGATTTGGCCTAGTTTTTCAGCTTGGTCATTAAGAAATGCAGCAGCCATGACAATCGGGTTGCGTACTCAAGGAAAACTGTAACAGTACTCGTGACATATTTGACACATCTGGACGAGATTGACTTTAAGACCAAAATTATATTACACATTGTAGTCATTTTTTACACTAGAATAAATGTTTCTGACTTGATGCAACAGGCTGTTTTTAAGGTTAGTCACTCTTTAAACTAAACCTAACCTATGACCTGACTTATGACCTTTTGTATTACTGCCACTCAGTGGCAAGAAGTGTCATCCCAAAAAACAAACACTATAGGCCTACTACGCATAAATGACTCCTAGCCTCCCCTGTATAGGCTACTTTCTGTTCTTAACACTTAAACTGAAACTTAATAGTATAAAAACAAAATATAAATGCTTTTAGCAAACTAAAACTAGTAAGCTAACTGAAACTTAACTACCCCACTACCCCATAATGACAAAGCAAAAACAGGTTTTTAGACATGTTTGCTAATTTATTTTTTAAAAACTACATGAAATATCACATTTAAATACAGTATCAGTCAAACGTTTGGACACACCTACTCATTCCAGGGTTTTTCTTTATTTTTCCTATTTTCTACATTGTGGAATAATAGTGAAGACATAAACTATGAAATAACACATGGAATCATGTAGTAACCAAAAAAGTGTTAAATAAATCAATATATTTTATTTTAGAGATTCTTCAAAGTAGCCACCCTTTGCCTTGATTAAAGCTTTGCACACTCTTGGCATTCTCTCAACCAGCTTCATGAGGTAGTCACCTGGAATGCTTTTCCAACAGTCTTGAAGGAGTTCCCACATATGTTGAGCACAATGCTGAGCACAATGTAGAAAATACAAAAAATAAATAACCTTGAATGAGTAGGTGTGTTAACTTTTGACTGGTACTGTAAGAATTGAGACCCTTTACTCAGTACTTTGTTGAAGTACCTTTGGCAGTGATTACAGCCTTGAGTCTTCTTGGGTATGACGCTACAAGCTTGGCACATCTGTTTTGGGGGAGTTTCTCCCATTCCCTGCAGGTCCTCTCAAGCTCTCAGGTTGGATGGGGATCGTTGCTGCACAGCTATTTTCAGGTCTCTCCAGAGATGTTCGATTGGGTTCAAGTCTGGGCTCTGGCTGGGCCACTCAAGGACATTCAGAGACTTGTCCTGAAGCCACTCCTACATTGTCTTGACTGTGTGCTTAGGGTCATTGTCCTGTTGGAAGGTGAACCTTCGCCCCAGTCTGACGTCCTGAGAGCTCTGGAGCAGGTTTTCATCAAGGGTCTCTCTGTACTTTGCTCCGTTCATCTTTCCCTCGATCTTGACTAGTCTCCCAGTCCCTGCCGCTGAAAAAAGAAATACCCACAGCATGATGCTGCCACCACCATGCTTCACTGTTGGGATAGTGCCAGGTTTCCTCCAGATGTGGTGCTTGACATTCAGGCCAAAGAGTACAATCTTGGTTTCATCAGACCAGAGAATCTTGTTTCTCATGGTCTGAGAGTCTTTGAGTGCCTTTTGGCAAACTCCAAGTGGGCTGTCATGTTCCTTTTACTGAGGGAGGGACTTCTGCAGACTGGAGAGATGCAGTACAGCCAAGCCAACTTGTGCTAGTTAACTTGTAGCAGCCACAATGCTATTTATCATCCATTCTGAACCATTTATTTTCTTAATTTACCAAAGTTTCGGTATACCCTGCATCGGTGGAATTTTCCACTCTTTCTGGCCTACATTCATCTCTTGCTTTCTTTAACATATTCATTGAAATAGGCTATAGGAATAGGCAAATTACTCAATGTCGCTCGTGCGCTGCTTGACTCCATTACTGTGTGGCTCCAGTGTCGTGGAAAATTCTAATCAAGTGAGAGAGACTTTAATTTCTTCAAACAGTCAATCTTTATTATCGATTTAAGAATTGCAATAATGGAGCTGGTCAACGAACCACCGATAAGGGATTATATAGAAATCCCAGCAGATCGGGGCATCACAAGCTACCTTGTTTTCTTCTTGTGCCTATGTGATCTTGGATCCCCCATAAGAAATGTAATGGATATCAGAATTGTATCTTTTTTTTTTTTAATATACATTTTTGGTGGATGGTAGCTAGTCAGGGTAGGATTCAGGGTGTACTGTACTTATTCAAATGTACTAGCCTGGGTTTGACAAATATATTACGTTTCTATGGAATTGTTGGCAGTTACATTTTTACTAAAGTGAATAAAGGAATGCGAGAAAGGTAAACACAAGAACAACTTTTTTTTTCTCACTAATCAATTCTCAATAAGGCACCAGTGCACATGTGAAACTGGGAATCGATAACTGGGGAAAAAATAAAAACAAATTCTGCATTACTAAGTCTTTATTGTTTGCCTTTCTCGCATTCCTCAGCCCCAATGGACTTTTGTCATGGAAGATGAATGATGTAATCTTGTGCTGTGTCATCTGAAATACTCCTTGTGGTTGGATGATTTCCACATGTTTTGGTGGAGCTATATTTTGTGCATGACCTGTCTTATTGCTTCCAATTATTATGGATTTCCCTGCTTTGTACTATATTATGTAATTACAATGATAGTGTGCAATGGTGGAGTTAAAATGATTAAATACTGTAGGCTACACATCTGTTTGTATAGAATATTGGGTACCATAAGTACAAGCAACCAATTCCCTGCTATTGTGTGATTGTAAATGTGAACTTTATACTGAACAAAACTTACATCCCAAAATTACTTAATGTCAGCCTCAATCATTTAGGAATGATTATTAAAATGGTTGGGCCCTCAGAAGTGCCTCAATTCGTTGGAGCATGGACTCTACAAGGTGTCGAAAGCATTCCACAGGGATGCTGGCCCATGTCGACTCCAATGTTTCCCACAGTTGTGTCAAGTCGGCTAACATGTCAGATATAGAGTTGAAATGTATAAATAATGTTGTTTGCATCCCAATATTACACAGAAGACTGAAATATAACACAACTGTTTGACATAGAAACAAGTGACCTCAATAATGGATCATAGCTTTCACCTGCATTTACCTGGTCAGTCAGTCTGTCATAGAAAGAGCAGGTGTTCTTAATGTTTTGTATAATCGGTGTACAATATATGGAAATACATGGTCACTCAACCAGAATTTTTAGACTACACTTAAAGCTCGGTACCTTTCAAATGTTATTTAGCGGCCTTAAAATAGGTTGTGTACATTATGTAACTTGAAGGCGTATCATTTGATTCGCCAGCACTGAGGAACTGCTCCAGGGGCCCAAACACAAGAGGGTTCAGTTGCATTTCAGAGAGAGAGATATGAGGCTGGAGAGAGCCTTTTAAGGGCACACAGGACTGAATGGGAATGAAATTACAGTGACGAATGAAAAAGAAGAAACGTCTGTGCCGATAATTCAGTAAAAGTCATTTCTGTCTGCTGTCTGGCTGCCATCAGGCTTTCTGGGATCAAGCAGATCGAATCTGAAATCTCCATTCCAGCACAGGCCTCCCTCGCGGGCCTTCACAGATCAAATAGCCTGAAGCGTTACAGTTGGAGTATTGGGCTGTGGAAATTTGTCTATGTCTTCCATCAATGTGCTATAGCCATGATACATTGGACCTTTTCGGTGTTGCCGGTATTGCCACATGGCGCCTGAATATGATCAAGTATGATGAACGTTTTAGATCAGAGATTTTCGACTACGTTACATCTTAGCCCTTTGAAGCAATTTTCCAATTGGCAGTCACGGTTCATGTCGGTTGACATCTCAAAAACACTCACATATGGGGTATCAATTTAACAAGCCCCAGCTCCGGTCACAGCAGAGTCTCTAACCTTTGCTAACAAACAGTGACATTCTGCATGTGTTGGCAGAATCAAAGGCAAGCAACTGTTAACATGCCCCTGATGAAATGCTAGCTAAAAAGGCTATAGCTGTGTGTAGCTAGAGACCACTAGGCCTGTTTTCAACCATTATCATAACATCGTGTAAAGACATAGCTGATGCTAGAATTGCTATTGCTATTTTTGTCAGAAATAATGTTAATTGTACAGATGAATGCCTAGAATCAAGAAATCTAAGATTTCTCATCAAAGCCTCAATACCTGAGAAGGTAACATAGAGGAATATAGTCAATCAAAACATTTCCCATTACCAGCCTATCTGATACAGCTGAATACACAGGAGAAAACTCTGTAAAATAAAAATCCAGATACACGACATGGCCAAAAAGTATGTGGACATTAGTGGATTCAAATGAGTGGATTCCGCTATTTCAGCCAGACTTGTTGCTGACAGGTGTATAAAATCGAGCACACAGCCACGCTACAGCATACAATGACATTCTAGACGATTCTGCGCTTCCAACTTTGTGGCAACAGTTTGGGGAAGGCCCTTTCCTGTTTCAGCAATGCTCTGTGCACAAAGCGAGGTCCATGCAGAAATTGTTTGTTGAGATCGGTGTGGAAGAACTTGACTGACCTGCACAGAGCCCTGACCTCAACTCTATCAAAAACCTTTGGGATGACTTGGAACTCGGACTGCGAGCCAGGCCTACTTGCCCAACATCAGTGCCCGATCTCACTAATGCTGTTGGAAGCAAGTCCCTGTAGCAATGTTCCAACATGTAGTGGAAAGTCTTCCCAGAAGAGTGGAGGATGTTCTAGCAGCAAAGGGGGGACCAACTCCATATTAATGCCCATGATTTTGGAATGAGATGTTTGGCGAGCAGGTGTCCACATACTTTTGACCATGTAGTGTACATCTGCATAGCCCCAGTTAAGTCAGTTGATGGCCCATATACCAATTGCTTGCCACCTGCCTTACTGTACTCACCACACCACAGATTTAGTGGAGCTTGTTCCAATCCACGTGCATACACACTCGGGATGTGACAAATAGAAACATATATTTTCTTAATGTTTAAACAGCCATTTTTTTTAACAGACAAAACGATAATAAAAAATCATGAAATTCCATGTGAATTCGCAGAGAGAGAAAATGTATCATTTATGCTGCTGCTCTTGCTTTTCACGAGAGTGTTACGTGTAGCTTGTTGTTGTTGTTGTCTTACAATCACAAGTCATCAAACTGGCACTAGGCTACAGCCATAGAGCTAGAACCTCCATGAGGGAAATTATTAGGAGATATCTAGGCTAATCAATGGAAGTTGGAAATAAAACGACAGAACTAAAACTTAAATGAGAAGGATAGAACACCAAGAGCCAACATGTAGGCTGCTATTTAATAATCTGAATTGAGTTGTTTACTGTAGGATTCGGAAGGGGAGAAAGTGCACAGTTAAGATTATGAAGTCTCATTAAGCCCAGCTAACGTTAGTACCTGTCTTAATTGCATCAAACCTATGTAATGATAACTATCAATAAACTAGTCTACCAGCGCAGGTTGACTTGGTTGCTATCTCTTTCCCCCTTCCTGCTGCCCTCGTCACTGACATTTGAACTGTTGCTCTGCTTTGAGCCTCTCGCTCTCCCTCGTCCATTTCAGCTCCGGTTAATCAAGTAGCAATTTTTTCCTCCTACAAACGTTGCAGCATTTTTGCATTTTAAGTATTTGCTTAATTTTTATTTTACCTTATGGATTTTGTCATTTAACTGCAGTGTGATTTTTTTTTAATTTTGTAAAGGGAAAAAAAATAACATTCTTTTTCAGTTAGGGATTTTTTCTTAACATTAAAGATCCCAATTCATATCCCTAATATACACATGCACTATGATGCACACAAACAAACAGGCTCTGCCCAGCAAGCTTTCCAAATAAAGTTATTGGAATGCTGATCCCTGTCCACTATTGCCCCAAGTGGCCCATCCACAACATCTGCTGCTGTTTTCAGAGCTTTTTGTTAAGATTCAATTTGTTGTATTTTTTTCCCCCGGGATAGAATGCCAGGTGTTCAGTAAGAATGAATGAGGGAAAACATCAAAGCGAAGCACAGACGCCTACCAAGGACATATACAGGTAACTGTAAAAATAAAGGAAACACCATCATAGTATCTTAATAGGGAGTTGGGCCATCAAAAGCCGCCAGAACAGCTTCAATGCGCCTTGGCATAGATTCTACAAGTGTCTGGAACTCTATTGGAGGGATGCAACTTTTATACATAACCCTAAGCATAATGGCATGGTAATTGCTTAATTAACTCAGGAACCACACCTGTGTAGATGCACCTGCTTTCAATATACACTGAACAAAAATATAAACGAAACATGCATCAATTTCAAAGATTTTACTGAGGTAAAGTTCATATAAGGAAATCAGTCAATTGAAATAAATTCATTAGGCCCCAATCTATGGATTTCGCATGACTGGGAATACAGTTATGTATTTGTTGGTCACAGATACCTTAAAAAAAAAAAGGAACGGGTGTGGATCAGAAAACCAGTCAGTATCTGGTGTGATAACCATTTTCCTTATGCAGCGTGACACATCTCCTTCGCATAGTTGATCAGGCTGTTGATTGTGGCCTGTGGAATGTTGTCCCCACTCCTCTTCAATGGCTATGTGAAGTTGCTGGATATTGGCGGGAACTGGAACACGCTGTAATACACATCGATTCAGAGCATCCACAACATGTTCAATGGGTGACATGTCTGGTGAGTATGCAGGTCATGGAAGAACTTGGGCATTTTCAGCTTCCAGGAATTGTATACAGATCCTTGACATGGGGCCGTGCATTATCATGCTGAAACATGAGGTGGAGGCGGATGAATGGCATGACAATGGGCGTCAGGATCTTGGCACGGTATCTCTGTGCATTTAAATTGCCATCGAAAAAATGCAATTGTTTTTGTTGTCTGTAGGTTCTTATGCTTGCTCATACCATAACCCCACTGCCACCATGGGGAACTCTGTTCACAACGTTGACATCAGCAAATCACTCACCCACACGATGCCATACACGCTGTCTGCCATCTGCCCGGTACAGTTCAAACTGCGATTCATCTGTGAAGAGCACACTTCTCCAGCGTGCCAGTGGCCATTGAAGGTTAGCATTTGTATACTAAAGTCGGTTACGACACCAAACTGCAGTCACGTCAAGACCCTGTTGAGGAAGTCGAACAAGCAGATGAGCTTCCCTGAGACGGTTTCTGAGTTTGTGCAGAAATTCTTCGGTTTTGCAAACCCACAGTTTCATCAGCTGTCCGGGTGACTGGTCTCAGACGATCCTGCTGGTAAAGAAGCCAGATGTGGAGGTCCTGGGCTGGCGTGGTTACGCGTGTTCTGCGGTTGTGAGGACGGTTGGACGTACCTACAAATTTTGTAAAAGGACGTTGGTGGCGGCTCATGGTAGAGAAATGTAACATTAAATTCTCTGGCAACAGCTCTGGTGGACATTCCTGCAGTCAGCATACCAATTGCAGTCAGGATGCCAATTCTGTTGTGTGACAAAACTGCGCATTTTAGGGTGGCCTTTTATTGTCCCCAGTGCAAGGTGCACCTGTGTAATGATTGTGCTGTTTAATCAGCTTCTTGATATGCCATACATGTGGATGGATTATCTTGGCAAAGGAGAAATGCTCACTAACAGGGATGTAAACAAATTTGTACGCAATGTTTTTTCTTATGGAATTTGTTTTTGTTTTTCTGGGATCTTTTATTTCAGTTCATGAAACATGGGACCTACATGTTGCGTTTTAGTTTATTTTTTCTGTACTTTGTATCCCTCATTTACTCGTGTTTATTTTTTGGGGGCAGTTACCAGTATATTACCCGTTCTCCATATTTTAGATCTTACTTGAAGCCCAATCTAGTTTTATGCTATTGAATCCTATCACTCAGTCATCCCATATAGGAAAAACAGAATCCACATTAATTTGATTTAAACTAAACTTCAGCCAAACATGTTTGAATAATTCATGAGTTAGGTTAATAGAAACTATTCCAATTTTCTCTTAGTCGTAGCCAGTAATGTCCTCATTGGCAGACCAATAACGCAGCAGAATGTGTGAAGGACAATTTGCATTCGAGGTAGGCTCTAGGCAATTACATTAACTTGTGATGTTGTGTTACGCCCAATTTCCCAACTGGAGCTTTCCTCATGTCTCCTATCCAATGGATGTAGCGGAGAGCATTTGTGAATCAAACCCCTAATCTAATCATCACCTTTTATGTGGACAGCAGGCTGCAGTATTAAAGGATTAGCCATCTCTAAACCATACTGTAAGCTGCTTTGCTAAATTTCATTACTGTCTTCCTCATGATCAGGTGTTGTATTAAAAACAATTCCTTGTGTTTCTGAGTGGGCTGGCAAATTGGTTGGTTAGTTGATTGGCTGTGTTTTGAGAGGGGGCTGATAGGTTGGCTCGTCGTTTGGTTGTTTCTCCCGGGTGCTGGTTGTGTGGGTGAATTTCAATTCACAGTCATATTTGTGCTAATTTCACCAAATACATGTATGTTATTTCCTCTCATTATATCCTGATTCAACCTTGTTCTCTGTAGTGTAGCGGAAATGGCCTCTCAGTTTGAAGGACTGTACAGAATTGTGTTTATGCCCCCTGTTGCGTCAAATATGAATACACATCTAAAATAGAATGTGTTCAGAGGTAACTACAGAACACTGATCAACAAACATGGTAAACAATACCCGCTGATCAGATTATAAATGATGTATTATTTTATTTCTGTAGGCGTATTGGTAGCCTTTGATCTGATGGAAAGCAGAACACATGTGCACAAGCACACACACATTCACACACCCTCCTCCCACCCCCAAATAAACACACTGTGATGTATTCATACGCAGGGCCTGATCTGACGGGGGAAGGCCTAAGTGTGCTGAGAGGAGATGGCACTGTGACAGCGCCTTCTCTGTGACCGTCAGATGAGTCACTCTCCGTTCTGTGTGATAGCGTTAAACACTAAACACCTCCAACTGGGCCAACTATTCCACGTCCTGTTTATCCCCAGAGGACTGGAGTGTTGCGTTAGTGCCATCAAAGATTAATCTGAGGCCAACTCAGACAGGGCGGCATTCAGCAGGGCACAGTGTTGTGTACGCTCAGATATACACTGAGTGCACAGTACAAAACATTAGGAACAACTTTCTAATATCGAGTTGCACCCCACTTTGCCCTAAGAACAGCCTCAATTCAATGTGGCATGGACTACAAGGTGTCAAGTCTTCCACAGGGATGCTGGCCCATCTTCACTCCATTGCTTCCCACAGTTGTGTCAAGTTGGCTGTATGTCCTTTGGATGGTGGACCATTCTTGATACACACAGGAAACTGTTGAGCATGAAAAACCCAGCAGCGTTGCAGATCTTGACACTCAAACCGGTGCGCCTGGTACCAACTACCATACCCTGTTCAAAGGCACTTAAATATTTTGTCTTGCCTATTCACCCTCTAAATGGCACACATACACAATCCATGTCTCAATTGACTAAATTGTCTCCTCCCCTTCATCTACACTGATTTGAAGTGGATTTAACAGGTGACATCAAGAAGGGCTTTCACCTGGATTTACCTGGTCAGTCAATGTTATGGAAAGAGTATTGTTTTGTACACTCAGTGTATATTATGTACAGGTAACTTCCAAAATAAAGGAAACACTTGAGCAAATTAAGGACACGAAGTATATTGAAAGCAGTTGCTTCCACGCAGTTGTGGTTCCTGTGTTAATTAAGCAATTATCATCCCATCATGCTTAGGGTCATGTATAAAATGCCCAGTTGCACATTATTTTGGCTACCATGGCTAGAAGAAGAGATTTCAGTGAATTTGAATGAATCACCAGATCTCAACCCAATTAAACACTTATGGGATATTCTGAAGCAGTACCTCAAAACACCAAATTATGGAATTTCTCGTGGAAGAATGGTGTTGCATCCCTCCAATAGAGCTCAAGACACTTGTAGAATCTATGCCAAGGCACATTGAAGCTGTTCTGGCGGCTCATGGTGGCCCAATGCTCTATTAAGACACTTTGTTGGTGTTTCCTTTATTTAGTCAATTAACTGTGTGTATATATAGTGTATTCAGACCCCTTGACTTTTTCCACATTTTGTTACGTTACAGCCTTTTTCTAAAATGTATTAAATTGAAAAAAAATAACAATCTACACACAATACCCCATAATGACAAAGCCAAAACTGTTTTTTTTTTGACATTTTAGCAAATGTGTAAGTAAAAAACATACATTTCACATTTACATAAGTATTCAGACCCTTTTACTCAGTACTTTGTTGAAGCATTCCATTCTCCTATTTTTCTCTGCAAATCTTCTCAAGCTCTGTCAGGTTAGATGGGGAGCGTCGCTGCATAACTATTTTCAGGTCTCTCCAGAGATGTTCGATCGGGTTCAAGTCTGGGCTCTGGCTGGGCCACTCAAGTACATTCAGAGACTTGTCCCGAAGCCACTCCTGCATTGTCTTGACTGTGTGCTTAGGGTCATTGTCCTGTTGGAAGGTGAACCTTCGCCCCAGTCTGATTATTTAAGATACTGTTTGAAGAGGTGGGGTTTCGGTTGTTTTCGGAAGATGGGCAGGGACTCTGCTGTCCTAGCTTCAGGGGGAAGCTGGTTCCACCAATGGGGTGCCAGGATAGAGAAGAGCTTGGACTGGGCTGAGTGAGAACTGCCCTCCCGTAGGGGTGGAAGGGCCAAGAGACCTGAGGTGGCAGAACGGAGTGCTTGGGTTGGGGTGTAGGGTTTGAGCATAGTCTGAAGTTAGGGATGGGCAGTTCCTCTTGCTGTTCCGTAGGTGAGCACCATGGTCTTGTAGTGGATGAGAGCTTCGACTGGAAGCCAGTGGAGTGTGCGGAGGAGCGGGGTGGCATTTGAGAACTTGGGAAGGTTGAAAACCAGGCAGGCTGCAGCGTTCTGGACAAGTTTCAGTGGTTTGATGGCACAAGCAGGGAGCCCAGCCAACAGTGAGTTGCAGTAGTCCAGACGGGAGAGGACAAGTGCCTGGATTAAGACCTCCGCCTCTTCCTGTGTGAGTTAGGGTCGTATTCTACGGTTGTTGTAGTGCATGAACCTGCAGGAGCGGGTCACTGCTTTGATGTTTGCAGAGAACAACCAGGTGTTGTCCAGGGTCACGCCAAGGTTAATTTCACTCTGGGAGGGCAACACTGTGGAGTTTTCAACCGTGATGGAGAGGTCTTTGAGCGGGCAGGGCTTCCCTGGAAGGAAGAGCATTTCCGACTTGTTGAGCTTGAGGTGGTGGATAGAAATCCAAGTTGAGATATCTGCGAGGCATGCAGAGATGCGTGTTGCCACCTGGGTGTATTTGTATTTATTATGGATCCCCATTTAGCTGCTGCCAAAGCAGCAGCTACTCTTCCTGGGGTACAGCAAAATTAAGGCAGTTTATACAATTTTAAAACATAATACATTCACAGATTTCACAACACACTGTGTGCCCTCAGGCCCCTACTCCAGCAGGGGGAAGGAGAAAAGTAGTTGTGTGTCATCTCCATAGCAGGATAGGAGAGACCAGTGAGAACGGCAGAATGGTGAACTTACTAAATGAAATGAGAGTTTGACTGTGTGATAATAGGTTGCTTCTTGTGTAAATATTTTCTTTCTGGATTTTAATGATTTGTATGATGGAGCCGAGTGATTTAGTGTATAGAGAGAAGAGGAGAGGGCTTAGAACCGAGCCCTGGGGGACACCAGAAGTGAGAGTACGTGGTGCAGACACAGATCCTCTCAACATCACCTGATAGGAGCGGCCTGCCGTGCAATCGAAGAGTGTGCAGAGCCTGAGACGCCCAACCCTGAGCAGGTGGAGATGAGGGGAAAAACAGGACATGGAATAGTTAGAGGTGTTTAGTGTTTAACGCTGTCACACAGAATGGAGAGTGACTCATCCGACAGGCTCACATTGAAGTTCCACTGTCAGGCGCTGTCACAGTGCCATCTCCTCTCAGCACACTTAGGCCTTCCCCCAGATTTGTTCTTCTCTGTGTCACGGGCTCAGTTGAGTGACCCGTCTTGAAGGCTGACTGGTTAGGGTGAAGAAGATAATTCTGAGCGAGATAACAAGAACGTTGATCAGAGACTGCACATCCAAGTGTATTAGAAAGAAAAGGTACACAGGTCAATAGTTTTTAACGTCAAATGAGTCGAGTGTTGGTTTCTTGAGGAGGGGAGCAACTCTGGACATTCTGAATTTAAAGGGGATGCAGCCAGTGGTCAGGGATTAGTTGATGAGGGAAGTGAGAAGGTCTCCAGAGATGGTCTGGAGGGGATGGGGTTAACCGGGCAGGTTGTGGGGTGGCCAGACCTCACTAGTCACTGGATGTCATCTGTAGAGAGAGGGGAGAAAGAGGTTAAGGCGTAGGGTAGTTCTGTGTGAGTGAGACCAGTGAACTCAATAGGCTGAGTGAATGAGTAGCGGATGTCGTCAACCTTTTTTTTTTAAAGTGGTTGACTAATTCGTCCGCAGAGAGGGAGGAGTGAGGGGGTGCAGGATTAAGGAGGGAGGAGAAGGTGGAAAAGAGTTTCCTAGGGTTAGAGTTAAAGCTTGAAATTTAGAGTGGTAGAAAGTGGCTTTAGCAGCGGATACAGAGGAAGAGACGGTAGAGAGGAGGGAGTGAAAGGATGACAGGTCCTTCAGAAGTTTAGTTTTCCTCCATTTTCGCTCAGCAGACCGCTTCTGTAAGCTCGCAATTACTCACTCCGCCACGGAGCAGGAGGGGTGGGCCGTCCCGGCTGGGAGGAAAGGGGACAGTGCATGCCATTGGATGCGGAAAGGGAGGAGAGTAGGGTCGAAGAGGCAGAATCAGAAGGGAGATGGATTTAGTAGAAAGGAGAGATGATAGGATAGGATAGAAGAGGAGAGGGAGAGCGACGATTGCGACGGCACATGACCATCTGGGTAGGGGCTGGAGGAAAGGGAGACCGAAAAGGAAGCAAAGTAGTGATCAGAGACCTGGAGGTGGGTTGCAGTGAGATTAGTAGGCAAGCAGCCTCTAGTAAAGCCTCTAGTCAAGTGTATTCCCTGCTTTGTGAGTCGGAGGGGATTGGGAAAGGGTGAGGTCAAAAGAGGCAAGGAGGGGAAAGAGAGAGTTGGAAAGAAATTAATCGAAGGCAGACATCGGGAGGTTGAAGTCGCCAAGTACGAAGAGCAGTGAGCCATCGTCAGGAAATGAGCTTATCAAAGTGTCAAGCTCATTGAGAAACTCTCCAAGGGCACCTGGTGGGCAATAGATGACAATAATGTTAAGCTTGAGTGGACAAGTGACAGTGACAGCATGGAATTCAAATGAGGAGAGGGACAGGTGAGAGAGGGAGAAAAGAGAATCTCCACTTAGGAGAAATGAGTAGACCTGTGCCACCACTGCGACGACCAGATGCTCTCGGACTATGAGAGAAAACATAGTCCGATGAAGAAAGAGCAGCTAGAGTGGTAGTGTTCTCTGGGGTGATCCATGTCTCCGCCAGGGCCAAAAAGTCAAGGGACTGAAGGGCACATAGGCTGAGATGAACTCTGCGTTCTTGTCGACCTGCCGACAGTTCCAAACGCTGCCAGAGACCCGGAATTCCACATGGGTTGTGCTTGCGGGGTACACTAAATTAGAAGGGTTGCAGCCAAGGAGTGATGAGCGTCTATAAAGCCTACAGGGAGAGGTGTGAACCGGTAGAGACAACACACATAGTTGACAAAGCTACAAAAGAGCAAAATTAGATATTCTGTAAATAACTAGGTAAGATCCTCAAGTAAGATAGTGGTGTGGAGCCTTCCCCTTTCCTTTTTGAACAACTCCGCAGAATAACTAGGCAGAACCGTCTTTGTTTTGGCGCCGGTCTTAGTTTTGCGACAAAACCGCCACTGACACGACCGCCGACTACAGGTGCCGCTAAGAAACCAGGGGAGACTAGAACTAACGCTAATTGCTGATGGCCTAGGAGAGGTGAAACCACTCCCCCTCCAATACAGCCACTGATTACCAAAACAAGTCCCAAATTGCCCTGCCCTTGATCCTGGTTTATGTGTCAACAACTATCGGCAAATGATGAGCAGTCAGACGTTCACACACCAAGTAGGCCACTGGGAAGACAGGCAGCACTTAAAGTAGATGGACCTAGCTTACAAAAAGACTATACTAGACCACAACAGATAAAGACAAAAAAAGTTATACTTATCACTCCTGGAGATATCAGGAGTCCTCTAGCTATAGAATGAAGTATGATGTCTGGAAACGTTTCATTAAGTCTTACAAGTTCTGTGGAAATTGCTGAGCTGTCAACGTTTGAACATTAGTCACCAAAGGTTTTCATTTTAGCCCGGTAAAAACTTGAAACTACTTGTATTGAGCTCAGTTGATGGTCCACCAGCATTATCATAGAGAAACCCTTGCTTTGTAGTATTCTTATACACATCTACAGTATACTACTGGGATCATCTGGGGTCATTCAGGAGGGTTTCTATCTGCAACGTTCTGACCGTTTTACCTCACTGAATAGGTCGTTATCAATAAAACATCACAATACGGTGCAAAGCGTTCAATTTCACTGCTGGGGGGCAAGGAGACCTCCCAGCTCGGCTAAAACCACTGACAACTATGTGCCGTTTTCAAGAGATTGTTAAATCAATTTTATAACTAGGCTATTTGGTTTTAATATCATTGCCTCTTGAAGAGCGTAGTCAGAACGACACATTTCCGATTATTCCACATTTAGCTCTATCATCAGAGTTATAAAGCAAATAACTGAAAGCTTTTCATGATCAGATAACATCGATCATGTATTTTCAGATACGTTAGGGTAGCCTATTCATTTGGCATGTAGCTAGCTAGCTAAACAACGTGTCATTTAGCTTGGTTCATCAGAGATTAGGCTTTTGGAAAGAGATTAACATCGGCAAGTCCTGGTAAAGTTGTCAGTTGGACCACTGTCATCATTGTAGATGGCAAGCAAATCAAACAATATTTGGATATAGCCATCTAGTTTATCCCCTGAAAGTTAGCTTGTTAACTAGCCATATTGACGTGATCTGTTATTTGCTAGCTAGGCAATTTGATGTGGTCCATCAATCAATGTGGTTTATCATGTCTGTCAGCAGCAATCCTGATTAATCTCTCTTAAAAACAATGTTGAAAAGGGGATAATGTTAGCTAACTTCGCAAGTTAGGCCTACGTTGGTTGGAGAAAAAAGTACATTAGCTCTACATACCAATATGTTTAGCCAACTGTACAAAGTTATACCGGTAGCTTGCAAAGTAAACATCATCAGCTAACAGTACATCGGCTTATTTGTATTGCTTTAAAAATTCATTAAAAAGATTTAATCTTATTAACTCTTTGTTCTAGTTAGCTATTTTTGTAGGTAGCTATCAACTAAACACAATGACGTGATCAATTTTTCGTTTGGAAGAGTCAGCTTTTTAAACCAACATGGCTCAGTTTAAATTGTTTTTACATTGTAGTAAAACAAAATCTCATTTGATATGCAAAATTACTACATTCAAAGAATAAAAACAAAACAAGGAAGTTGTTGACATGATCTCCTAAAAAGTTTGGAAATGTGGTATCAGCCTTTTCAAACTAGATAAAAATGTAATTAAATATGATTAGGTGATAAAAGTATCTGGTAAGATATGTGCCCTTCTTCTGCTTGACAGGCAGAGTTTACAAAGGATGGGAAATTAACCTAAACATACTTGTTAGGTATTGTTCATTTTTATTTTATCACTCAAATGTCCAATTCATGGTGTCCAATATTGAGAGATAGCGAGGCTACCCTCAAGTATCTGAAATTACATGATCAATTGATGTTTACTGATCATGAAAAGCATGCAGTTACTTGCTGTATAACTGATGATGGAGCTAAATGTGCTCAATTGTTTTGCATGGATTAATTGAAAATGTATAGTTCTAACTATGCTCTTCAAAGTGATGATTTTACAAACAATTATTTAACGTTTATTTAACAATCCCAGTTGTCAATTGTTTTTGCGGAGCTGGGGGGGGAGGTCTTCTGGCCACACAGCAGGCAAATCGAACGGTCTGCACCTTATTGTAACGTTTTATTGATAATGACCTATACACCCACTTCAACTTTTGCATCTGACCAGCCTCATCATGTCCAGCTCATTGCTCTGGGTTACAATATAGGGCCTACTTGCCAGTCTCTCGTATACATTCCACATGCTAAGACGAGCACAAATGGATTTGAAAGCTATCTCTTGTGAGCAAATTGTACCAAGGTTATAGAACTTTGCTGCATCAGCCTTTCCCCGGTTCACTTAACCTAGTGGATGATGGGAAAATAACCACGCAGGGTCCCTGTTTACTGACTGCATGGGCTATGATGACTTTATGTACACTGCAACAATGTTGGAAGCACGAGCAGAGTGGCACGACAACGTCGACGGAATGGCAGATATTGCTCTATTGGGGGGGGGGGGGGGAAATAAGAACAGAAACGAGCTTATTCACAAGTGAGTGGATATTGAAAATGCAATGATAATTTATTATGGTTGTGATAATTTATTATGGTTGCCTACGGTACAAAGACTTATAGAGAGTGGGTGCTGCGGCAGCAAAGAGCATGAAGGAACTCTCAAATTGCTCTGTCACAGGCCACCCATGCATTCATTTCACATCACTATCACAAAACCCTCACATTCAGTACTCTAATGTATGACCGAACAAGATGTAGTCTACACACTGTATGAAAATGCTATATTTCATGCACCCAATGACATTTTTATGCCAGCAATTAGATGGCTAATGTCTGTGTTCTGTTACTATCAAATCAAATTGTATTTGTCACACCGAATACAACAAGTGTAGACTTAACCCTGAAATGCTTACTTACAAGCCCTTTCCCAACAATGCAGTTAAAGTAAGAAAATAATAAATAGATAAAAAGACCAATAGTAACAGAATAAAATAACAATGAGGCTATTCAGTGCATTCGGAAAGTATTCGGACCCCTTGACCTTTTCCACATTTTGTTACGTTAGAGCCGTATTCTAAAATTGATACACAAAATACCCCATAATGACAAAGCAAAAACAGGTTTTTAGAAACCTGAAATATAACATTTACATAAGTATTCAGACCCTTTACGCTGTACTTTGTTGAAGCACCTTTGGCAGTGATTACAGCCTAGAGTCTTCTTAGGTATGATAGTACAAGCTTGGCACACCTGTATTTGGGGTGTTTCTCCCATTTTTCTCTGCAGATCTTCTCAAGCTCTGTCCAGTTGGACGGGGAGCGTCGCTGCAGAGCTATTTTCAGGTCTCTCCAGAGATGTTCGATCGACTTATCATAAAGTCACTCCTGCGTTGTCTTGGCTGTGTGCTTAGGGTCATTGTCCTGTTGGAAGGTGAACCTTCTCCCCAATCTGTGGTCCTGAGTGCTCTGGAGCAGGTTTTCATCAAGGATCTCTGTCTACTTTGCTCTGTTCATCTTTCCCTCGATCCTGACTAGTCTCCCAGTCCCTCCCGCTGAAAAACATCCCCACAGCATGATGCTGCCACCATCATGCTTCACCATAGGGGATGGTGCCAGGTTTCCTCAAGACGTGATGCTTGTCATTCAGGCCAAAGAGTTCAATCTTGGTTTCATCAGACCAGAGAATATTGTTTCTCATAGTCTGAGAGTCTTCGGGTGCCTTTTGGCAAGCTCCAAGTGGGCTGTTGTGCCTTTTACTGAGGAATGGCTTCTGTCTGGCCACTCGACCATTAAGACCTGATTGGTAGAGTGCTGTAGAGATGGTTGTCCTTCTGGAAGGCTCTCTCTGGAGCTCTTTCAGAGTGACCATCGGGTTCTTGGTCAACTCCCTAACCAAGCCCCTTCTCCCCCGATTTCTCAGTTTGGCCGGGCGGCCAGCTCTAGGAAGAGTATTGGTGGTTCCAAATTTCTTCCATTTAAGAATGATGGAGGACACTGTGTGGGGACCTTCAATGCTGCAGAAATATTTTGGTACCCTTGCCCAGATCTGTGCCTCGACACAATCCTGTCTCGGAGCTCTGCAGACAATTCCTTCGACCTCATGGCTTGGTTTTTTGTTCTAACATGCACTTTCAACTGTTGGACCTTATATAGACAGGTGTGTGCCTTTCCAAATCATGTCCAATCAATTGAATTTACCACAGATGGACTCCAAGTTGTAGAAACATCACTAGGATCATCAATGGAAACAGGATGCAGCTGAGCTCAATTCCGAGTCTCATAGCAGTTATTGCTAAGTACTGTAAACTTATGTAAATAAGATATTTCTGTTTTTTATTTCTTATTAATTTGCAAACATTTCTAAACTGTTTTCGCTTTGTCATTATGGGGGGTTGTGTGTAGATTGATGAGGAAAACAATCCATTTTAAAATAAGGCTGTAACATAACAAAATGTGGGAAACGTCAAGGGGTCTGAATACTTTCCGAATGCACTGTATACAGGATATTTATTTTTACTATTTTCTACATTTGTATAATAATAGTGAAGACATCAACTCTATGATATAACTCATATGGAATCATGTAGTAACCAAAAAAAGTCTTAAACAAATCAAAATATATTTTATATTTTGAGATTCTTCAAAGCAGCCATCCTTTGCCTTGATGACAGCTTTGCACAGTCTTGGCATTCTCTCAACCAGCTTAATGAGGAATGCTTTTCCAACATTCTTGAAGTTGTTCCCACATATGCTGAGCACTTGTTGGCTGCTTTTCATTCACTCTGCGGTCCAACTCATGCCAAACCATCTCAATTGGGTTGAGGTCAGGTGATTGTGGAGGCCAGGTCATCTGAGGCCAGGTCATCTGGCACTCCATCCCTCTCCTGCTTGGTCAAATAGCTCTTACACAGCCTGGAGGTGTGTTTTGGATCATTGTCCTGTTGAAAAACAAATGATAGTTCCACTAAGCGCAACCAGATGGGATGGCGTATCGCTGCAGAATGCTGTGGTAGCCATGCTGGTTAAGTGTTCCTTAAATTCTAAATAAATCTCCGACAGTGTCACCAGCAAAGCACCATCACACCTCCTCCATGCTTCACGGTTGGAACCACACATGCGGAGATCATCCGTTCATCTACTCTGCGTCTCAAAAAGACATGGCGGTTGAGACCAAAGGACAGATTTCTACCGGTCTAATGTCCATTGCTCGTGTTTCTTGGCTCATGCAAGTCTCTTCTTCTGATTGGTGTCCTTTAGTAGTGGTTTCTTTTCAGCAATTCGACCATGAAGGCCTGATTCCTTCAGTGTCCTCTGAACAGTTGAATTTGAGATGTCTGTTGCTTTAACTCTGTGAAACATTTATTTGGGCTGCAATCTGAGGTGCAGTTAACTTTATTGCAGAGGATAAGTTCATTAGAGTTAACTCTGGGTCTTCCTTTCCTGTGGCGGTCGTCATGAGAGCCAGTTTCATCATAGCGCTTGATGGTTTTTGGGACTGCCCTTTCAAAGTTTTTGAAATTTTCCTCGTTGGCTGACCTTCACATCTTAAAGTAATGATGGACTGTCGTTTCGCTTTGCTTATTTGAGCTGTTCTTGCCATAATATGGACTTGGTATTTTACCAAATAGGGCTATGTTCTATATACCACCCCTACCTTGTCACAACACAACTGATTGGCTCAAACGCATTAAGGAAAGAAATTCCACAAAGGAACCTTTTAACAAGGCACACCTGTTAATTGAAAAGCATTCCAGGTGACTACCTCGTTAAGCTGGTTGAGAGAATGCCCAGAGTGTTCAGGAGCCTTTTGGTCCCAGGCTTGGCGCTCCGGTACCACTTGCCGTGCGGTAGCAGAGAGAGTAGACTGCGACTTGGGTGGCTGGAGTCTGACAATTTTTAGGTCCTTCCTCGGACACTGCCTGGTATACACGACCTGGATGACAGGGAGCTCGGCCCCAGTGATGTACTGAGCCGTACGCGCTACCCTCTGTAGCACCTTGCGGTCGGATGCCGAGCAGTTTCCATACCAAGTGGTGATGCAGCTAGTCAAGATGCTCTCAATGGTGCAGATATAGAACTGATGCATATCATTTGAAGACCCAGGTTCAGAGAAGGCCAATGTATTGTATTTATACCCCCCCCCCAAAAAAAAATTGAAGTAACGGAAATCTGTTGGATACACCACGGAACCATCGGTGTGAAAAGTAAACACATTCTACTCCCACAGAATCTCTTTACAGTGCTTACACTTTGAATGGATTATTGTTGGTGCATTCCAGGTAATACTTGCTTAGCACCACCAAGCAATATCATTCATTCCGTCGCCATGTTCTGCCCTCGACTTGCCCTTGTAAATAGGGCTCAATTTGCTCTTCTAAGGCAGCTGAACGTTAGGATGCACAACTTATAAAAAAAAAATGTGTTTCCCAACAAAGTGGAGATGGATAGAAAGACATGAGTTGAGTTGTGGTGTGGATTACGGAAGGAAGGGCACAGTTTTCCAAATCAGGGTAAAAAGTGGACGAATCGGTTTAGAATGGGTGATTGCGGTTGAAGAGTGCACTGGAGCTTAGCGCCGGTTCCTTCACCTACTATTTGCATGTAGAAAAGGGAGAGAAAATGCTGTCATACAGTAAGCCCTGGAGGTTGTTCTTTGTCATCATTATGCTTGACGGGACGTTACATTCATTTGGCACAGTCTCTCCATTCCTCATTTCTCAAGGCACGAGACGAATGGAAACAACGTTGCCTGCCTCATTACAGGGATCTCGGATGCATTTAGAATTTCAAACAAAACTTCTCTGGGTTATGAATTGCTTGGGAAATTAGGCCTATTTCACATTTAACAACAGATTCGCTTATTAAGACTGACTCGTATTGACCAGCAGCGACGATGATGCAGGCCTTTGAAACAACAGTTGCCAAGCTTCCATTCAATCGCACAATAACCCCTTAGTAATTAGCAACTTCGTTAAAAAAGTAATTTTGCTGCGCTTATTCAATTGCCACTTTATGAATAAAGCACGAGGGGAATTCCATCAGGCGGTACCCCTGCGGTGCCTCCTCCCAGACTGTGCCATCCCATCCAGCAGTATACTCATTCCCCATTTTCTATAATTACACGTCATGAGACTCAGAGACTGCCTCTTCCAATCACTGCCCACCAGGTCCAGCTAGGTCCCCTTATCATCTTTGCCTTGTCCAGCGAGCGATGGTGCCGGAACCCGGCAAGCAAACCAAGCTTGCGGGCCAGCTGCTCAGTCCTCAGCAGCTCCATGTGGCGTCATGTAAACGGTCAAGAGCTTTTCCCAAAACAATTCCCCGAATTGGGTGGGGGGGGATTAAAGCGTTAAGGGAAATGGGATATAACATGGATCTGCTACTCTTCTCTCCCTCCCAGAAGGCTGTTGTAATGCGTTAGTTTAGAGGGTGGTGGGTGGGGGTAGATGCAGGGAGTACAGGCCAGGTTAGCAGGCCATGCCAAGCCAGAGTCGACCCATGTGGCAGGAGACTGAGGAGCAGCCGGGAGCAACCTGTGGATGTGGCGTAGTCCCCTTGCAGTTGTCCTGTCATGTGTATCTAAGTGATTATCAGGGAGGGCAGCGGGCCGCTTCGTCCAATCAGGACTATTATCCTCCCGGCCCCACAGATGATTAGAGTGATTGAGGAGGGAGAGCGGAGAGAGAAGAGCTCACTGTAAAAATGGGATTACGGGTACAAATGGGACTGTGGCTCGTGTGTGTGTGTGTGTGTGTGTGTGTGTGTGTGTGGACCCATTGTGACCAAGTCCTGCTAAAACACTCGCTAGCTTTAACCTCCAGGTTAAGCAGCATGTAATCAAAGCTGAGATTTGTGTCGTTCACGGTACCTGGAGTGAAAATATGTAGGCCTATTTTCCCATCCCCTTTATGGTTGTTGCTTATACAAGTTTGTTATTAGTTAATGGTTTCTGTATTCATTTTTTTTTCGAGAAGCAGTAGTAATGTCCCACTTCTGCCATCTTGGGTCTAGCTCAAAGTGATAACCATTAGCGAACTCAGTTGCCACTGACTGTGTGGAGTTATCCAAAAGAGTGGCTATGTTTGTCCCTATTATTGTCCTGGTACTTGGTTTGCCACTTTCTCCGCTGCTTTTGAAACACTCAGATGTCTGTGCAGTTCATGTCAGAGAAGTGAGTCCAACAATTACTCCACCAAAAATATGATAGATGCAAACGACTTGTTTATGGAAATGAAGACAAATCCTTTGGAAAGCTGAGCGATGATGTTGCTGCTCATCCGGACTTTAAATTTCAATTTACAGTAGAGTTCATCTAGCTACTACCTCAGTTTTCTCTGTGGAGAAGTTTCAGTGATATATACTGATCTAGCTTCATGAATAACACATTGCATGGATCTCTTGGCCTCAAATATTTCTAACTTCTCCTGTATCCAAGACAGGTTGTAGTCAGAGCTAGAGTGCCAGAGTCATACCATGATGACTGAAACAAAAGTTAACGGGCAATCGTATTCTGTCTGCTTGTATGATTGGAGCAGCACATAACCACACACAGACTGCCTGGCCCTTTCCAAGCACTGATGGAATGTCACATAAAAATAAAATATTTCAGCTCAAACACATGACCGCTAGCCTGCAATCCAACTTGGATTGCAGGCTCCATGAACACACAAACCAATTGTTTGCTTCTCCTTTCTCCGATGTTGTGTTCTCCTATTCGAATCCCACACCACACACATTTCCATATGTTAAACCCTGAGCATATGCTACTCCTCGAACATGGAAATGGCTTTAATTAAAGTGCATGATGGGAACACATGTCATTGTCATCCTATGGGGACATATTTTGGTGATGCACAGCACAGAAAAGACTGACATAACAGGACGGCCATATTAGCAGAGTCATGTGGGGGGGTAAAAGAGACTCATTCTCTAAAAACAGATAATAGAAAAGTAGGCCAGGGTACATCAGTCAGCTGGTACACAGGAAAAATAATACTTTCTTTTTCCCCTTTGATGTGCGATCTAATGGAATAGCCTTAACCTTTAGCTCATTAGCTATTTTGGGCCTGTGCATTTAAATTAGTATAACTAATTGCTGTGTGCTTTCTGTGCTTTTTTTTTCCCCCACAGTGGAAAACATATTATGCAGTATGAGTAAAAATGTATCTATTCCCGGCTCGTAAAGTTTTCTTATGTTCCGTAATGGCCTCCCGATACACATTCTAAACATTAAATCCATTCATTTCTTACAGCACATTTCAAACACATTGCACCAAACCACTCTACACAATGGTAGGCTGCCTGTGCCAGAACCTCAATAAGAATAGGAGAAAATTGCATTCCTTTCAGAGCTACTTGGAGGATTGCAAGTGTAGATCATTGAAGCTCTGTGATCTTGATGGCTTCTGTTCTGCCTGTTCGGGGGGGCAGTAATGGAAATGTCCCAGCTCAACGGTGTCCCATGCACAACTTTGTGAAGTCAAATAAGATAAAAAATAACCTTCTATCCCTTTTCAGATATTTATAATATCTTTGGTTTATTGCATAAATTGTGGGCCTCTCAAATCTGCTGTGCTTTACATCTGTCGGGGAGATGCAGGTAATTGCACACAGGTCATTGCTGTGTGGAGTCGTTGGGTACTTTTTGGTTTCTATCTGTCTCACATTTCAGTGTCAATGTTATATGTGAATCCGTAGCAGAGACAATTTTTCCTAACCATGTGACTTGACCCCCACAATAAAATAGAAATGTAAACATTAATGACGACACTAGCCAGCTTCACATTTGCTAGAAAAAAGTGATGCAGTATCTAATCAACTTAAACTAAGGGATTTGTTTTGCTCCACAGTTAGCCAAGCTAGATTACTTAGTTAGCTAGATAATGTTGTTTACAGTTAATGAGCCACCGCTCGCTAGCTACCATGTCTCCAGTTGTGTTTATACACTGAACAAAAATCTAAATGCAACATGTAAAGTGCTGGTCCCATGTTTCATGAGCTGAAATAAAAGATCCCAGAAATGTTCCATATGCGCAAAAAGCTTATTTCTCTCAAATGTTGTGCTCAAATTTGTTTACTTCCCTGTTAGTGAGCCTTTTATAATTTGTCAAGATAATCCATCCACCTGACAGGTGTGGCATATCAAGAAGCTGACTTTGGAAGTATGCTTGGGGTCATTGTCCATTTAGAAGACCCATTTGTGACCAAGCTTTAACTTTCTGACTGATGTCTTGAGATGTTGCTTCAATATACCCACATAATTTTCCGTCCTCATGATGCCATCTATTTTGTGAAGTGCACCAGGCCCTCCTGCAGCAAAGCACCCCCACAACATGATGCTGCCACCCCCGTGCTTCACGGTTGGGAAGCACGGGGGTGGCAGAACACGTCTCCTTCCTGAGCGGTATGAAGGCTGCGTGGTCTCAAGGTGTTTATACTTGCGTACTATTGTTTGTACAGATGAACGTGGTACCTTCCGGCGTTTGGAAATTGCTCCCAAGGATGAATCAGACTTGTGGAGGTCTACAATTGTTTTCTGAGATCTTGGCTGATTTATTTTTGATTTTCCCGTGATGTCAAGCAAAGAGGCATTGAGTTTGAAGGTAGGCCTTGAAATACATACACAGGTAAACCTCCAATTGACTCAAATGATGTAAATTAGCCTATCAGGAGCTTCTAAAGCCATGACATTTTCTGGAATTTTTCAATCTGTTTAAAGGCACAGTCAACATAGTTTGTAAACTTCTGACCCACTGGAATTGTGATACAGTGATTTATAAGTGAAATAATCTGTCTGTAAACAATTGCTGGAAAAATTACTTGTCATTCACAAAGCAGACTTTGCATTTTAGCTGTTCTTTTTGGAGCGAGTACAGTAGTCCATATAAACACATAACAGCATCAGGCCAGCATAAAGTCCTCCACCACCTTCCCTTCAAGGACCATGTAGATTCTTCCTGGATGGAATGGAACAGCGTGTACGACCCCGTCATCCTCAATGATGGACGCTGGACTCTTCAGGACTGCAGGGTCTTGAGATGTTTCCTCCTGAGAAAGGAAAACAAAAACAGTCACCGAATTGAACAGTTGGTGATTTTAAGGACTGTCACAACTGCCTAGACTGTTAAACCATGCTTGTTAACCCACTGTGCAAGGTTTGAACACTTCGATGTTGTCCTCTTGGAGTAAAGCTGGTAGACATTTGAGGACAGCTGTTCAGAAATATGAGGCAGACGCCTAGGCATATTGATGAAATTGGTTGAGGAGATGATTAAAGAGAAGAACAGAACGAGATTTTAATCCTTAGTTTTGAGAAATACCGTTTTGTGGCCTCTGCTTATTTTTTTAAGCGATGTCATTCATTCTTCAATTAATAATTTAGCAATGTTTCATTGTAACAAACACATGTGAACACAGATTGAACAGCTGTCTTCTGATATCTACCAGCTTTACTCCAAGAGGACGACTCTGAATTGTTCAAAACATGCATGTTTTAAATAAAAACCTTGCAGCAATTTGAACGAACATTCCAAAAATGTATATATTAAGGCTAACCTTCTCTGTCTGTTGTAACGGATATTGCTATAGCACAAGCAAGACGCAGTCTACACATTGCATTGGGGCAAAAACAATTAGCGTTTTGTGTGATGATTTAATCTTTATATTTATGCTGCTATATAGCCAGCAGTCTGCCTCCTGTTTAACCAATGTTTGCAATTATGAAAAAATAACATTACATTGCTATTGACTGCCTGTCTGTATGTCTTGTTTGATATGCTGCATAGGCTTCATACAGCTTGCCTAAATTGAACATGAAATTCCTAGACTGCCTGATTGTGTCGTACTTATGTTTGTAATAGCCTATTGTTACAACCAACAGAGAGAACTAAGTTTGTTCAAACTGTTTTGTGTACAAGTGGCAGTGGAGTCACGGAGTCTGAAAGGAGCAGGTAGGCTAGTGGAGCCTCGTGCAGAAATCTCTATCTTTAGCAATGTCTCTCTGGATATGGCTAGCAAGCGGTCTGTGTGTTGGTCTAACATGGAGTACATGAATTGCCGGAGTTTCTGGTTTGTGATAAAGTGATAATCTGCACAAAACAGTAACATAAGAAACACACACACAACACTGTAGTAAATACAATACCAATACTACACAGACAGACACTTAGGGTATGGACTTACAGCCAGGAGCCAATATGAACCGTTAGCGCACACATTTGTCAGCTAAATTCCACTTTTTTATTCTGTATCACTCAACTCTCATTTATAATTAGTATTGTTTATAATAAGAGCGATATAGATAGGTCTGTTTGTATTGTTGCTGTAGTCATTGAGGGATCAGAGGGAGGGATCAGAGGAACAGATAGGCCTAGAATGTGCACAAGAAAATGGATCAACATAGGCGATGTATCATAATTACCTGGAGAAATCTGACTTGCAATTTGATAACAAAGCTGCTGAACTTTGTTTTTATCATTTGACACAAATGGCAAATTAAGCTTTCCTCTATCCATTTCGAGATATCAAATTTTCTGTTTTTGTTTAATATATAAAAAAATACTGACTGAGTCTGGCTTTAATCGGTAATGGTTGAGAAGATTGCCTAATCAATGGCAGGAGAAATAGCAGTGTACACTACCATAGCATGGTCGGGGCGACTCTGTGAATTGGAGATATGAAATTATTGTTTGTCTGCAAAAGAAGGAAAACATTTCAGGAACATTTTGAAGCTAAAGGCCCTATCCAGAGTCTGAGAGTAATTTTGAAGTATTACAATAACAGAAATTTCAATGGTCGCAAGATAGGTGCTTTTAGCAACGTGGGTGTGTTTAAATACACTACCGTTGCTTTCAATTATATTGGAATACACAAAAACAGTCCATGGGAAGCACAAAGTTAAATACAATTCCATTTCAACTTACTGTGGTTGTGGGCATCCTAGGGGCTGATGATGTGGACCTTTCAGATTCAGTGGGGTTGGGTTAAATGCAGAAGGCACATTTCAGTTGAATGCATTCAGTTGTTCAACTGACTAGGTATCCCCTTTCCTTTTCCCATTATGACGGGAGGATTTCAGCCAAAATATTATTAAACTGACTTTCCAAATGGAGGTCTGTTGTAGACCCACTTCCTCTCTGCTTACTTAATGTCAAAATAATTATTTCCCCCATAGGAATGGCTGTACGAGCCAGAGGTAATTCATTGCCGTTTTTTAGGACTACAGGCTAGCGAACTCTATAAGTTGTTGGAATAAACAACTTTATTCAAAAAGGGAACAAGGGTCTCAGTAGAGCTACTATTCAACATTTGAGGTGCAACTGTTAATTTTTGTTTGTGCATTTGTAACCAATGTGAAATGGCTAGTTAGTTGCGGTGGTGCGCGCTAATAGCATTTCAATCAGTGACGTCACTCGCTCTGAGACTTGAAGTAGGGTTTCCCCTTGCGTTGCAAGGGCCGTGGCTCTTGTGGCGCGATGGGTAACGATGCTTCGGTGGGTGTCAGTTGTTGATGTGTGCAAGGGTCCCTGGTTCGAGCCCGGGTTGGGGCGAAGAGAGGGACGGAACCTACACTGTTACACATTGTTTAAAAACAATACACTTCAAATACAGAACATTCAAATACTGTAGCTAACTGTTTTGAGGAATTAGCTAGCTAACTCTGAGTGATTTGAGAAACCACTTGTCAAAAACTGTGGAATTGTCCTTCAATGTTAATCATTTACCTCTTGTTTTTTAGGCCAAACAAATCACAGTATCTAAAAATAGCTAGCTAGCTTAGCTTACATTTCTCAAAACATGCCTGGTGTAATGTTGCTTCATTGCAGCAAACTCTGTTAGAGAGAATATGGGTCAAGTTAGCTAGCTAGTACCCCTTTTAATGTTACGTTAACGTTACAAACATTAACTACCCACTGGGTACAGACATCAGTTCAACGTCTATTTTTTATTTACATTTGGTTGAGTTGTCAACTAACGTGAATTCAACATGAAATCAACTAAGAATGGCACCATAATATTGGATTTAGGTTAAAAGTTGGGTGAAAAAAGTACATTCCCTTATGTTGATTACTTTTTGCAAATCAAATCAGTTTTCCATATTGATTCAACGTCATCACATAGAATTGTTTTGTTGAAATGATGTGGAAACAATGTTGATTCAACCAGTTTTTGCCCAGTGGGTAATTACCTGGTACCCAGCCTGCTAAAATGACTCTTGAACTTGTGGCAGGCAAGCAAGCTAGCTAGCTAACGAGCTAGTGATGCTAGCTACCCATCATAGCTACAACATCATGCTAGCTAACTTGCCATGCTAAGCTAGCTAGTTGTTGAAGCTGGCTGCATTGCCAGACGTGGTATATTGGCCATATACCACAAACCCCCGAGGTGCCTTATTGCTATTATAAACTGGTTACCAACGTAATTAGAACAGTAAAAATACATGTTTTGTCATACCTGTAGTATATTGTCTCATATACCATGGCTTTCAGACAATCAGCACTCAGGGCTCGAACCACCCAGACTATGAAAAGTTGTATAAAACAAACAAATGATTGAAATGGTTCTGCATACAACTTCAGTTTTCCTCCAGACAAAGTTGTCAGAACCTTGTATCGGCCACCTGTTTGTTTTTGCATAGCCCACCTACTAAACAATGCTGTGAATGTGTATGACTAGCCCGTGGTAGCACTGATGCAGCACAAAGGAGAAAGGGGCGGTAGGATCAAACAACAACGGTCATTGACCTATACGCCCGTCTTCTCTCAGCGCAAAATGTTTAAATGAAAGGGTAGGCCTACATAAGAACCAAAAAATATTTAACTACATACATACATTAAAGTGTTATTTTATAGCTCAATGGTACATACACATTTATTTTTACATGTATTTATCACCCTTGTAGAGTTGATTTGTCCAAATATATATTTTGATATATCTTATTGGTTTTTCATGCCATTGCTTGCAGCACTCAAAGGTAACTAAGTACTTAAGTAGGCACATGTCCAATTTATCTGGGGACACTTTATAGGCCTACATGAAATGGACCGTGGAATCACAGTATGGGCAGTTCCTCAGTTACCTAGTTTAGATCAAATAAACCATACACATGAATGATTGAAGGGTACAGTGTACTCGAAGGGTACCATCCGGGTCAGATGCCAAGAAATATCACCGGAGAAACAGGGCAGGAGTGACACTGACAGCACAGCAGAGGCGTAGGCAGAAATTGACTGGGTCAACATTTTCCAGCAAAAATACATAAATACCCAGCAATCAGTGGTGCATGGAGAAGTGGGTATATCCAAAATGGCCTGCCTGGTGAATAAAAGGCATCCTGTGTGAAAAAGTATATGAGAAACCGATTTAGGCTACTCTGAATGGCCCACAATCATGGCAATGTGAAATACATTCACCATGATATCAATAATTAAATGATAGGCCTAGCCCTTATGGCTGTATGTTAGGCGAAGGAGCCAGATAAACACGGCGGTAAGAAAAGGAACATATTTCTGTGGCGGTGCGTTACATAAAAAACGGGATACTCAAGGAGGTTCTACACTTCACAGGAGCTGAATGCTTGGATTCTAGTCACTGCTGATTCATCTCTGTATTGTGCGTTTTGCTAAAGGAGATTTATGAGTTACAAAAAAAGGCCTAGGCTACATTCAATTTCTTACACCATGGTTTCCACATATTTATACCCTAATATTACTATTCTTGTATAACTTTTCTAGGCTGTAGTCTTTGCCACATGATTTCTGTGAGGCTACTTCATTTATAGCCTGTCCCTAAAGCTCTTCTATTGAGAAGCAAAATAAAGAGACTAGGCTAAACTGTAGAACTCATGAGACATGGGAATAAATGCACAATTCTCGTTGTGAATGCGAATATCAGAAGTCAGAGAACAGAGTGGAGTGCGGAGCTGTCCGGTGCTGAAATCTTTGATCCGACTTTCGCAGACTCAGCCAGTGATTCATTACCTACCCATGTGGTGCTGAATAGTATAGGCCTACAGTATGCTATGGTTTCACACTAACACTTTTCAAACCCATATTGCCAAATATTTCACGTGATTTGTTTTTGTGTAGGCTACTTGCATGATTTCGCTATTGTACTACATAATTGATATGGCAATTACACTACACTACTTTGATATGCATCATTGGGGATTAAGAAGTGAGAATACGCAATGCCCACTGAAAGAAAATGGGTGGCGTATACCTGTGTATAACCTCCACGCCAACACTGCCCATCATATTTAAGTTGAAATGTGTGCAATCACATTGCATTATTTAACAAATCAAATCATCAAATCAAATTCTATTGGTCACATACACATATTTAGCAGTTGCCATTCCAGGCGGTGATACAGCCCGACAGGATGCTCTCAATTGTGCATCTGTAAAAGTGTTGCGCCTTCTTCACCACACTGTCTGTGTGGGTGGACCATTTCAGATCGTCACTGATGTGTACGCCGTGGAACTTTAAGCTTTCCACCTTCTCTACTGCGGTCCCGTCAATGTGATTAGGGGTGTGCTCCCCCTGCTTTTTCCTCATGTCCACGATCAGCTCCTTCTTTTTGTTGACGTTAAAGGAGAGGTTATTTTCCTGGCACCACTCCGCCAGGGCCACTCACCTCCTCCCAGTAGGCTGTCTCGTCATTGTTGGTAATCAGGCCTACTATGTTTGAGTTGGAGGTGTGTGTGGCCACGCAGTCATGGGGGAACAGGGAGTACAGGAGGGGGCTGAGCACACACCCTTGTGGGGCCCGTGTGTTGAGGATCAGTGAAGTGGAGTGGTTGTTTCCTACCCTCACCACCTGGGGCGGCCCGTCAGGAAGTCCAGGACCCAGTTGCACAGGGCGGGGTTCAGACCCAGGGCCCCGAGCTTGGAGGGTACTATGGTGTTGAAGGCTGAGCTATAGTCAATGAACAGCATTCTTACATAGGTATGTATTCCTCTTGTCCAGGTGGGATAGAGCAGTGTGCAGTGCAATGGCGATTGCATCGTCTGTGGATCTATTGGGGCGGTAAGAAAATTGAAGTGGGTCTAGGGTGTCAGGTAAGGTAGAGGTGATATGATCCTTAACTAGCCTCTCAAAGCACTTCATGATGACAGAAGTGAGTGCTATGGGGCGATTAGTCATTTAGTTCAGTTACCTTTGCTTTCTTGGGTACAGAAACAATGGTGTACATCTTGAAGTAAGTGGGGACAACAGACTGGGATAGGGAGAGAGGTGAATATGTCCGTAAACACTCCAGCCAGCTGGTCTGCACATGCTCTGAGGACACGGCTAGCGATGCCGTCTGGGCCGGCAGCCTTGCGAGGGTTAACACGCTTAAATGTCTTACGTCGGCAACGGCGAACGGGCCGGGAGCGGGCCGCATCGATGGCACTGTGTTATCCTCAATGCGGGCGAAGGTGTTTTTAACTTGTCTGGGATCAAGACATCGGTGTCCACGACACGGCTGGTTTTCCCTTTGTAATCCGTGATTGTCTTTCCACCACTATGTTCTCTTTAGCACATAGCATAACAATGCCCAGAACCGCTTTGACATGATCATGATTCTTCTCTACAAATGAATAGTCCATGTACTCGCGGTTAAGTTGATTTAAAACATTTCCCCAGCTTTGATTGCGATGGCTTGCACTGTAACCTTCAAATTTGTCCAGTTTAAAGGAGTGTGGTTTGCTAGCATGGTGCTTAAAGTATGTCTCGTGAAGAAGCTTCCAATCCTTTTATCTATCTCTAACAAATGAGCCTTCCATAGTGGCCTCAGGCAAATGTGTACACATTTTACAGAAAACAGCGTCCCTTGTCAAACTGTATTCCAGCCAACAAAACTGTCCATACCACTTCCATGAGAAACACAGCGATTTTCCATTGATCACTGTAGTGGGGAACACTCACATTTTTGGTTGTGTGGGTGGTTCATCAACTGCAGACAAACCCGCAGGTGTACTTGTGATTACATGCTCACTGTGACGAGGCAGGGCTTGGTGATGGTGAGTTAGCTTCGCTGTGGAAGCTAAGCAGTATCCATGCTAACCTTTTCATAGGCTGAAGACGACTCAGTGACAGATTGGGCTCGGCCGATGGAGGTAGTGGAGCAAGTGTTGTCTTCATCCTCCATCTGTGGCTTTTTGAAAAAGCACATGAGTGAACTTTGTTTTGACCTTAACTTGTGACTAGCTAGCGCTAGTTTGCATCAGCAATGATTTGCAGTGGGTCAAAACAATTTGATAAATGTTTTTTATTGTCACATGCAGTGAAATGTGTTGTTTCACAAGGTCAACCATAGTAGTGTAGCACCCCTGGAGCAAATTAGGGTTACGTGCCTTGCTCAAGGGCACATTGACAGATTTCTCACCTTGTCGGCTCTGGTATTCGAACCAGCGCCCTTTCGGGGGGAGGAAATCAAATTAATTGATTTCATTTTTTATTAAAAAAAATATATTTTAAGCCATCCTAATTGGGTGGGCCAGTGTTCAATCTGGCAGGACCTCTGCCTGGCCTGACCCTGCCCTGGCCTAGCATCTGTAGCACAGCCAGCTGAGACACACTGACTGAGAAGGGGAGGGCAGGAGAGGAGATTTGGGTGAGAGGCTGAGACTGAATTAGACTTATTAGACCCCTTTCCACTACACAGGGCTGATCAGGGCCATCCATCTTCCTCATTATTCATGCAATTGCATTTCCTCTAAAATTAAATTAATGTGGCTGCCTTCTCATCTTGTTGCCTCCGGAGATGATTTGTCAGCTGGTTTGTGGTCTCATTAAAACAATAGTGCCATCAACCCCGTTTAACGTAAATTTTAAATTGGCCCTGGACCTGCAAGCCCTGCTGTCAAAAACTGTCTAGTGTGTCCCTGTTTCTGCTGTCTCTCGCATGCAACCACCATGCTGACCAGAGCAGTGCAGTTACTCACTATATTCCCAGAAGAGCACCTTTACTCCCAGGAGGGCCTGCATGGCCTCCCTCAATGCCCTCTAATGAACAGCACAGTGTTATACCACCGCAGCCCCACTAGATGTATAGCCTTACACATCCCTGCAGGGGAGAAGCATACACTACATTACCATAAGTATGTGAACACCTGCTTGTCGAACATCTCATTCCAAAATCATGAGCAATAATATGGAGTTGGTCCCCCCTTTTGCTGCTGTAACAGCCTCCATTCTTCTGAGAAGGCTTTCCACTAGATGTTGGAACATTGCTGCGGGGACTTGCTTCCATTCAGCCACAAGAGCTGTGAGGTCGGGCGATTAGGCCTCGCTCACAGTCGGTGTTCCAATTCATCCCAAAGGTGTTCGATGGGGTTTAGGTCAGGGCTCTGTGCAGGCCAGTGAAGTTCTTCCACACCAATCTCGACAAACAATTTCTGTATGGATCTCGCTTTGTGCACAGGGGCAATGTCAAGCTGAAACAAGAAAGGGCCTTCCCCAAGCTGTTGCCACAAAGTTGGAAGCACAGAATCATCTAGAATGTCATTGGATGCTGTAGCTTTAAGATTTCCCTTCACTGGAACTAAGGGGCCTACCCCAAACCATGAAAAACAGCCCCAGACCATTATTCCTCCTCCACCAAACTTTACAGTTGGCACTATGCATTGGGGCAGGTAGCATTCTCCTGGCATCTGCTAAACCAGATTTGTTCGTTGGACTGCCAGATGGTGAAGCGTGATTCATCACTCCAGAGAACGCGTTTCCACTGCTCCAGAGTCCAATGGCGGCGAGCTTTTCACCACAACGCTTGGCATTGTGCATTGTGATTTTAGGCTTGATGTTGCTTCCAGAGGCAGTTTGGAACTCATTAGTGAGTGTTGCAAACAAAGACAGACAATTGTTATGCACTTCAGAACTCAGCCGTCCCGTTCTGTGAGCTTGTATGGCCTACCACTTCGCGGCTGAGCCGTTGATGCTCCCAGACGTTTCCACTTCACAATAGCAGCACTTACAGTTGACCAGTGCAGCTCTAGCAGGGCAGACATTTTACGAACTGACTTGTTGGAAAGGTGACATCCTATGACGGTGCCACGTTGAAAGTCACTGAGCTCTTCAGTAAGGCCATTCTACTGCCCATGTTTTCCTTTGGAGATTGCATGGCTGTGTGCAAAATTTTATACACCTGTCAGCAACGGGTGTATCTAATTTGAAGGGGTGTCCTCATACTTTTGTATACAGTAACAGTCAAAAGTTTGGACACACCTACTCATTCAAGGGTTTTTCTTTATTTTTACTATTTTCTACTATGTAGAACAATAGTGAAGACATCAAAACTATGAAATAACACATGGAATCATGTAGTAACCGAAAAAGTGTTAAACAAATCAAAATATATTTTACATTTGAGATTCTTCAAAGTAGCCACCCTTTGCCTTGATGACAGCTTTGCACACTCTTGGCATTCTCTCAACCAGCTTCACGAGGAATGCTTGAAGGAGTTCCCACATATGCTGAGCACTTGTTGGCTGCTTTTTCTTTACTCTGCGGTCCAACTCATCCCAAACCATCTCAATTGAGTTGAGGTTGGGTGATTGCCTAGCAGACCATGCACAAGCTCCTCCTCCATGCTTCACCATGAGGAACCTCTCACGCGGAGATCATCCGTTCACCTACTCTGCGTATCACACAGACACGGCAGTTGGAACCAAAAATCTCAAATTTGTACTCATCAGACCAAAGGACAGATTTCCACCGGTCTAATGTCCATTGCTCATGTTTCTTGGCCCAAGCAAGTTTCCTCTTATTGGTGTCCATTTAGTAGTGGTTTCTCTGCAGCAATTCAACCATGAAGGCCTGATTCCTTCAGTGTCCTCTGAACAGTTGATGTTGAGATGTGTCTGTCACTTGAACTCTGCGAAGCATCTATTATGGCTGCAATTTCTGAGGCTGGAAACTCTAATGAACTTATCCTCTGCAGCAGAGAGAACTCTTTCCTGTGGCGGTCCTCATGAGAGCCAATTTCATCATAGCGCTTGATTTATTTTTGCTACTGCACTTTGAAGAAACGTTCAAAGGTCTCAATTTTCCACATTGACTGGCCTTCATGTCTTAAAGTAATGATGGACTGTCATTTCACTTTGCTTATTTGTGACCCGATTCAGGAAACTAGGCGTATGTCGCAAGTCACGACTTCACAGAAGAGCCGTTTGAACGTAAAAAATATTTTTGGGGGACAAATTCCTTCTTGAACATGTGAACTTTCATGTGCCTTAATAACAAACTTTTATTCCATCTGTAAATATGAATAAAGTTGTTAAATTACGAGCCTAGTTGGTTTAGCCAAAGAAAAAGACAGGAACTTTTTCGCTAGCCATGATTGGCTGAGATAATGAGTGGGCTGGACATGCCGAGAGATTAGTTTGATTGGTCTGCGGTGTAGCATCTTGTGTTGATAAAATGAGCTGCTCGTTATGCGTAGATTATCCTTTCTACAGTTCTACAGCAGTTTTTTTGAAAGATAAAACATTAGCAATGGAGAACTGCAAATATGTTGCTACTGCTCTCAATAATATTGGTATTGAGAGCAGTAGCAACGATAGCGCCTGAATTTATCAGGCGCTATCGTCAAAGGTCAGTGGGAAAAAGTTGTGATGGACTACTTTCTGGAGGACGGTCGTGCCATGTTTGTATTTGTATTTATTATGGATCCCCATTAGCTGCTGCTTTGGCACTCTTCCTGGGGTCCAGCAAAGTTAAGACAGTTTATACAATTTTAAAAACATTACATTCACAGATTTCACAACACGCCGTGTGCCCTCAGGCCTCTACTCCACCACTACCACATATCTACAGTACTAAATCCATGTCTATGTATTGTGTGTGTGTGTGTGTGTCTGTGCCAGAGGTGTGGACTCGAGTCACATGACTTGGACTCGAGTCACAAATATGACTTACAACTCGACTTTGACTTCAACACCAATGACTCGTGACTTAACTTGGACTTGAACCTTTTGACTCGAACTGACTTGATACCCTCGCCAAGCCCAAATATAAAAAATTATGCTATTAAAAAAAGTGTGCAGCGCATCAACTCTTCATTTAACGGATTACAGTTTGAATCGGACAGCAGCCAATCAAATTGTGCCAGCTGAGAAAAAGTTGCACGTGGCAGTGCAGAGGAACGTCGGCAGGTGAATTCAGATGGAGCCCTTGGAAAGATGACAGACGGAGGCGCAACTTCAAACCTTGTTCGACATTTGAAGCTGCGCAAAGAACGGTAAGTCGTGGCTAATATAGCCGACAGCTATATCATTCATAACTTTGCAAGTGTAGCATGTTGGCTAACGTAACGTTAAATCAATGAGCCTCCACACAGTCAGTCAGTCCGGGAACGTGATTATTGCACCCAAGATTGAGCTACAACTGGCTAAGCAGTTGGTAGCCTAAATCCTGCCTGACGTTACTGCTGTTCCTGAAGCCATTGACATATGTTAGCCTACTGTAACCACACACACTGTGTGTTTGTGTGTTAAGGTTGGGTGATTGTGTACAAGCCTACATCGCCGATTGCACCCCATAGCGATCCTCGATAGTCGATCGCTATTGGGGGAGGTCTTTCTTATGGCTACCCATGTATTTCCTGGAAATATAAAGTTTATTTGGAAAGTAATAAATATATTTTTAAAAGCATTCGTGATTTGCGTAAATGTAATATACTAACTATTACTCTTGTTAAAAATATGAAATGGTATTACATTTGGTGAAGAGCACATTATGACTCGTTTATGACTCGAAACTCAAAGTTTAGGACTTGAGACTTGACTTCAGACTTGACTCGCCTGTCTTGACTTGGGACTTGAGTGCTAAGACTTGAGACTTACTTGTGACACAATGACTTGGTCCCACCTCTGGTCTGTGCCAATGTTTGTGTTGCTTCACAGTCCCCGCTGTTCCATAAGGTTTTTTAAATCTAATTTTACAGCTTGCGTCAGTTACTTGATGTGGAATAGTGTTCCATCAATATGTTTTGACCATGACAGTTAACAATCTAGGGTTACTCCAAGCAGTTTAGTCATCTCAACTTGCTCAATTTCCACATTATTTATTACAAGATTTAGTTGAGGTTTAGTGAGTGTTTTGTTCCAAATACAATGCTTTTAGTTTTAGAAATATTTAGGGCTCTTATTCCTTGCCACCCGCTCTGAAACTAACTGCAGCTCTTTGTTGAGTGTTGCAGTCATTTCAGTCGCTGTAGTAGCTGACGTGTATAGTGTTGAGTCATCCGCATACATAGACACTCTGGCTTTACTCAAAGTCAGTGGCATGTCATTAGTAAAAATGTTAAAAAGCAAGGGGCCTAAACAGCTACCCTGGGGAATTCCTGATTCTACCTGGATTATATTTGAGAGGCTTCCATTAAAGAACATCCTCTGTGCTCTGTTAGACAAGTAACTCTTTATCCACATTATAGCAGGGGATGTAAAGCCATAACACACATGTTTTTCAGGCAGCAGACTATGATCAATAATGTCAAAAGCTGCACTGAAGTCTAACAAGACAGCCCCCCCAATAATTTGATCATACATTTTTCTCAGCCAACCATCAGTCATTTGTGTAAGTGCTGTTCTTGTTGACTGTCCTTCCCTATAAGCATGCTATCAAACACAATTGTATCTGGTCAAACAATTTTTGCAGAAGTTAACTAAGGGTTGGTAACAGGCTGATTGGTCAGCTATTTGAGCCAGTAAAGGGGGCTCTACTATTCTTGGGTAGCGGAATGACTTTAGCTTCCCTCCAGGTCTGAGGGCACACGCTCTCTAGTAGGCTTAAATTGAAGATGTGGCAAATTGTATGCTATTATACATGTTGACTCTCTCTGACTGAAAATGAATCAGACAATGAGGAGATTCCTAATTTAGTTAAAAACCTTTTCATTGAAGAAGACATTGTAGAGTCTTGCAAGATACAGTATATGAACTTGAAGCTGCACTGGCACTGTAGCTGGCAGTTTGTACCTTGTATTGTTTATTTTTTGAACTCAAGAATGATCTGCTCGTAATGGTGTTTCAATGGACTCAATAAAATGCAAAACAAAAATACAATTGTAAAAAAAAAATGTAATTGACATTCAAAAATGAAGTGAAAATAACTCAAAAGTTGTTAAGTTAAGCTATAAATTATAAATTTTAAGGACATTTGCCATAATATTCAGTATTTTTTTAAATGTTAGTTGCACTAAATTCTGGCCTCCCAAGTGGCGCAGTGGTCTAAGGCACGGCATTACAGTGCTTGAGGCGTCATTACAGACCCGGGTTCGATCCCAGGCTGTGTCACAACCGGCCGTGACTGAGAGTTCCATAGGGCGGCGCAAAATTTGCCCAGCGTTGTCCGGGTTACAGGAGGGTTTGGTCGGGGGGGCTTTACTTGGCTCATCGCGCTCTTGTGGCAGACCAGGCACCTGCAAGCTGTTGTCAGTTGAATGGTGTTTCCTCCAACACATTGGTGCGGCTGGTTTACGGTTAACCTCTCGGCGTTCCCCTAGGATAGGGGGCGCTACAGCGATTTTTGAAAAAAAATCGTGCCCATTTTATACGGCCTCCTACTCAAACTCAGAAGCTAGGATATGCATATAATTAATACTTGTGGATAGAAAACACCCTAAAGTTTCTAAAACTGTTTGAATGGTGTCTGTGAGTATAACAGAACTCATATGGCAGTCAAAACCCCGAGACAGATCGAAACAGGAAGTGGAATTCTGAATTGCGAACTCAACTTCATCTCGTTGCCTATTAATCACACCGTGAGCTATGGTTCATTGAGCACTTCCTATTGCTTCCACTAGATGTCCCCAGTCTTTACAAAGTGATTTGAGTCTCCTACTGTGAAAACTGACACAATGACACGCTGTGGAACGTGGTCACACGGAGAGGGCCATCACCATTATGACGCCGGCGCCCCTGGTTACCCTCCCCTTTCGAAACGTTTTGAAACACAATGCAATCGTCCCCCTCGAATCTTATTGGAGCTCTCGTTGAAAAAGGCCCTACAGATTTATGTTATACAACGTTTGACATGTTTGAACGAACCTAAATAAGAAAAAAATGCACTTTGTTGAAAGAGTAGCCCCGCGCACGTCGGAACTTTTGGTTCAGCCTTCAGAACGCGCTAACAACAACAAGCTAATGGAACATAAAGGATGAACTTTTTCGAACGAAAATACATTTGTTGTGGACCTGGGATTCCTGGAAGTGCCTAAGGATGAAGATAATCAAAGGTAAGGGATTATTGACAATAGTATACAAGACTAGATTTGATATGCGATTGTTCCAAGATGGCTAGCCTATTGCTATTGCTAGCCTATTGTTCTGAGTATCGCATCCCCTTTTATCGCAAAGTGTGATTACCCAGTAAAGTTATTTTTAAATCTGGCATTACAGGTGCTTTCAAGAGATATTCATCTATAAATCTTAGAATGACAATATTACATTTTAAAAATGTTTTCGAATAGTAATTTAGTAAATTGTAGCACTGTTTCACCGGATGCATTTGAGGGAAAATAGTTAGTCAACGTTACGTGCCGATGTAAAATGCTGTTTTTATATATAAATATGAACTTTATCGAACAAAAGAATGCATGCATTGTGTAACATGATGTCCTAGGTGTGTCATCTGATGAAGTTTGTAAAAGGTTAGTGCTGCATTTAGCTGTTTTTTGGTTATTTGTGATGCATGTGGTTGGTCGGAAAATGGCTATGTGGCTACTTTTACGATATACTCCTCTAACATAATCTAATGTTTTGCTTTTGCTGTAAAGCCTTTTTGAAATCGGACAACGTGGTTCGATTCAGGAGAGGTGTATCTATAAAACGATATAATTTGAAAAAAAATTGAAAAAAAAAATTATTACATTTTGTTATGCTAATGGGACGGAGGCCGCACAGGGGTTAAGCGGACGGCTGTTATGAAGCGCGGTTTGGTGGGTCATGTTTTGCAGGACGCATGACTCAACCTTCGCCTCTCCTGAGCTCATTGGGGAGTTGAAGAAAATACATTTCAGCTCCAATTTACTCATGAGGCATACAACACAGCGTAGGCATAGCCTATAGGCCTAGTGTTTTTATTTTGTATCTATACCAAGAAGGAGAGTGATGGAGTGCTACATCAGATGACCTGGCCTCCACAATCACCCAACCTCAACCCAATTGAAATGGTTTGGGATGAGTTGGACCGCAGAGTGAAGGAAAAGCAACCAACAAGTGCTCAGAATATGTGGGAACTCATTCAAGACTGTTGGAAAAGCATTCCTCATGAAGCTGGTTGAGCGAATGCCAAGAGTGTGTAAAGCTGTCATCAAGGCAAAGGGTGGCTACTTTGAAGAATCTAAAATCTGAAATATATTTCGATTTGTTTAATACTTTTTTGGTTACTACATGATTCCATACGTGTTATTTCATAGTTTTGATGTCTTCACTATTGTTCTACAATGTAGAAAATAGTAAAAATAAAGAAAAACCCTTGAATGAGTAGGTGTGTCCAAACTTTTGACTGGTACTGTATATTTTTTATGTATTCATTTGGGTTAACAGTGCGGAACGAACCGAGGTCCCGGTACTGAACAGTTCGGTACGAATACGTGTACTGTTACACCCCTATTGAACATGCTCCTGAAGTTAAGTTCTTTGATCTTTTCTTTCTCCACAGCACCTCCTACAGTCCGAATAATCCACTCTGGCCACGCATGCAACATCGAGGAGGAGCGCTACACCGAGCGCGTCTACACCATCCGGGAGGGAGAGACCCTAGAGCTAGCATGTCTGGTCTCAGGCCACCCTCGACCTCAGGTGAGATCATCACTGCACTATCCCCATACCCAATTGACTTATGTACTGCGTTGTCTGTGCCATCAAATTAGAAAGACTATAACGGACATTACCATTCAAGTCGACATTCTATGATGGGTGGAACAGTGGCCATATTGAGTGTATCAGTCAAATTGCTGTGGTCTGAGCATAGAATTAGAATTACTAGAACATACACTAATTTAAGTGAACGTTCCGTGATGAGTGGACAGGCGGCCATATTGAGTGTACCCACAACTGTACCAGTCAGGTTGCCATGGTCTAGCATTTCTATTTCTACTGCTCCTGTAAAGCCTCCACTTTTTAGACTTCCACTTAACTGCCTTTCTGTACCCACCTTTCCTTTGCCGGAGCGGCGGGGCTCAGTTAAGCACTCTGGCGGTACGCTGTTCTGTCGAAGTCTTTATACGTGCAAATGAGTTCAATCACACCGAGTGAAGAGGAGCTCCCCATTGGGGGAAATGGCCATAGGGGAAATCATCAGATGTGCTCTACTGCAGTACCAGCCCCTCAGGGAATCAAACATTTACACTAAAAACAAGCGAGAACTGGAAAAGACGTGGGGGGAGAGTCTTAGTGAATCCGTGTGATAATCTTTTATTACTCTACATATTTGAGTGAGTGAATCGGAAAGGCATACATTAATTTGACACAATGGATGGTAGAGTTGGGGGATGCAATGTTTTATTGTGGGATTTTAATTAGAATTTTAATTAGGATACCCATTAGCTGATGCCATAACATCAGCTAATCTTCCTGGGGTCCAATACAGAATTTAAAAGATAGACACCAATGACGCCGGAGGGGATGGCTGCCGTTTTACGGGCTCCTAACTGTGCTATTTTGTGTGTATTTTTCCATTGTTTGAAACTTATATATTTTTTTACTTTAGCTTATTCAGTAAATACTTTCTTAACTCTTTTTCTTGAACTGCATTGTTGGTTAAGGGCTTGTAAGTAAGCATTTCACAGTAAGGTCTACACCTGTTGTATTCGGCGCATTTGACAAATACAATTTGATTTGATTACAAATAATTACATTTATGTTAAGACATTACAAACATTTAGCAAGTAGATATTACAGACAATTAAAATACCTGACAGGTAATGCATTTAACATTCAGTGGGATTAGTATCTGTCCAGTCATATGGTCGATCACATTAGATGTTCTTTTATTGTTTTCTTGAAGGTGGGTTTATTTTTTGCCTGAGAAATGTGATTTGGTTAAAAACAATCACATCAAAGTTTTGTTGCATACATATATTTGCAGAAGTTATGGCAGGTGCAGCCAAATACTTGTGTTTCTAACTCCAACAGTACAGTAATACCTAGCAATAATTCCATTACGTGATGGCTCTATAGATTTGAGGAGATGTGTCCTTGGTCTGGGGGTTATCAGATGTCCTAAACTAGCCTGTCTGTTTTGGTGATTATGTTCATTGCTAATATACACGAATTGGTCAGACAAATACAGTGGTTTCTAGAAAAATATGGATACTAATTTGTGTTCAACAGGAAGCCATGAGAGATGCTGGTGCATTCTGTTGACATCCATACCGATGGAGTAATGAAGAGCTAATCTGGCATCCCTGTTTTGAGCAAGTTTTTGCTGCAGATGACCATAAGATTGGACACTAGACAGTACTCTAGGTGTGATTGAACCAAAGCTTGGATCAACTGATTCAGAGTGCTGGATGTTACATACTCAGAACATTTTCTTGTTATAGCAATGCCCATACCCATTTTAATTACAATGTTATCTACAGTGGGGGAAAAAAGTATTTGATCCCCTGCTGATTTTGTATGTTTGCCCACTGATAAAGAAAGGATCAGTCTATAATTTTAATGGTAGGTTTATTTGAACAGTGAGAGACAGAATAACAACAAAAATATCCAGAAAAACTCATGTCAAAAATGTTATAAATTGATTTGCATTTTAATGAGGGAAATAAGTATTTGACCCCCTCTCAATCAGAAAGATTTCTGGCTCCCAGGTGTCTTTTATACAGGTAACGAGCTGAGATTAGGAGCACACTCTTAAGGAATGCTCCTAACCACAGCTTGTTACCTGTAAAAAAAGACACATGTCCACAGAAGCAATCAATCAATCAGATTCCAAACTCTCCACCATGGCCAAGACCAAAGAGCTCTCCAAGGATGTCAGGGACAAGATTGTAGACCTACACAAGGCTGGAATGGGCTACAAGACCATCGCCAAGCAGCTTGGTGAGAAGGTGACAACATTTGGTGCGATTATTCGCAAATGGAAGAAACACAAAAGATCCGTCAATATCCCTCGGCCTGGGGCTCCATGCAAGATCTCACCTCGTGGGGTTGCAATGATCATGAGAACGGTGAGGAATCAGCCCAGAACTACACGGGAGGATCTTGTCAATGATCTCAAGGCAGCTGGGACCATTGTCACCAAGAAAACAATTGGTAACACACTACGCCGTGAAGGACTGAAATCCTGCAGTGCCCGCAAGGTCCCCCTGCTCAAGAATACATATACATGCCCGTCTGAAGTTTGCCAATGAACATCTGAATGATTCAGAGGACAACTGGGTGAAAGTGTTGTGGTCAGATGAGACCAAAATGGAGCTCTTTGGCATCAACTCAACTCGCCGTGTTTGGAGGAGGAGGAATGTTGCCTATGACCCCAAGAACACCATCTCCACCGTCAAACATGGAGGTGGAAACATTATGCTTTGGGGGTGTTTCTCTGCTAAGGGGGCAGGACAACTTCACCGCATCATTTGACAGGGCCATGTACTGTCAAATCTTGGGTGAGAACCTCGTTCCCTCAGCCAGGGCATTGAAAATGGGTCGTGGATGGGTATTCCAGCATGACAATGACCCAAAACACACGGCCAAGGCAACAAAGGAGTAACTCAAGAAGAAGCACATTAAGGTCCTGGAGTGGCCTAGCCAGTCTCCAGACCTTAATCCCATAGAAAATCTGTGGAGGGAGCTGAAGGTTCGAGTTGCCAAACGTCAGCCTCAAAACCTTAATGACTTGGAGAAGATCTGCAAAGAGGAGTGGGACAAAATCCCTCCTGAGATGTGTGCAAACCTGGTGGCTAACTACAAGAAACATCTGACCTCTGTGATTGCCAACAAGGGTTTTGCCACCAAGTACTAAGTCATGTTTTGCAGAGTGGTCAAATACTTATTTCCCTCATTAAAATGGAAATCATTTTATAACATTTTTGACATGCGTTTTTCTGGATTTTTTTGTTGTTATTCTGTCTCTCACTGTTCATATAAACCTACCATTAAAATTATAGACTGATCATTTCTTTGTAAGTGGGCAAACGTCCAAAATCAGCAGGGGATCAAATACTTTTTTCCCCTACTGTATATGTTCAGATGAGTATAGCGTTGTGTTCAAAGTGATGCCAAGTTGTTTGGTCTTTTTAACTTGTTCCACAGGAAACCCATCCATCGGCAAGTTTAGTTGAAGGTCACAGCAAGCATATACAGTGGGGTCCGAAACTATTGACGCCCTTGATAAAGATGACCAAAAATAACTGGATAAAATAAATATTTCAAATACTGAGCTACATTGTATGCTCCAAAAAATTGGGAAATAATTTTATACCAATACAGAAGAGATTTTGTTTATCAAGTAATATTTTTTTCTCTCAAAAAGGTAGGGGTCAAAATTATTGAGCCCCCTGTTTTCAATACCTATCAATACTTTACCTTGCGAGGATAAGGGCACTGAGCCTTTTTTCTAAAATGTTTTAGGTAACGAAGTAACGAATAAAGAGTTTTCTGCCCCGTCCCGCCCCCCTGGAAACTCCTTTCTCAAATCTAAGCATCCAAATCACGTTCTGCGCATGTGTTCTTTTACACACACATTCACATTTCTCTCTTTCAAATATAATGTGTATTTGTCACATGCATCGTGAACAACAGGTGTAGACTAACAGTGAAATACAAGGACTTACAGGACTTACAGGTCCTTTTTCAACAATGCAGTTAAAATATAGATTTAATAAAATACAAAAAGAATGTGACATGAGGAATAAATACACAGTGAATATGAAAAGCAATAATGAGTAAAAGTAACATTGCTACTGTATATACAGAGAGTACCAGTACCAAGTCAATATGCATGGATACAAGGTCGTTGAGGTAGCTTCAGTTGAAGTCGGAAGTTTACATACACTTAGGTTAGGTTGGAGTCATTAAAACTCGTTTTTCAACCACTCCACAAATTTCTTGTTAACAAACTATAGTTTTGGCAAGTCGGTTAGGACATCTACTTTGTGCGTGACACAAGTAATGTTTCCAACAATTGTTTACAGACAGATTATTTCACTTATAATTCACTGTATCACAATGTCGACAATAAAGGGTCCAGGCTAATTGGCAATGGAGGTATTGTATAGAATTAGCTGGTATATGGGCCTAGCTCGAGGCTAGCTGGTGCTTGCTTCGGGACAGAGGCGTTAGCTAACAGTAGCCACTCGTTTGCAGCTAGCTAGCTGCGATGATCCGGAGTAACGATCCGGTGTAATGATCCAGAGCGGCAGGAATCCGGTGATATAGTAGAGAGAACCAGTCCGATATGCTGGGTTGATTTTGCGCTGTGCAGACTGGCAGGTGACTGATGACGGGGAAAAAAGGCGAGGACCGCTAGCCGTGTCTAACAAAGACTAGTAGCTAGTTTGCTTGCTAGCTCCTGATGGAAGTTCCAGTTATAAAGAATAAAAATAGCAGATCTGTACCACATAGGGTGAGGCGGGTTGCAGGAAAGTATATTTAGTTCGTAGATAGAAAGTGAGATTAAGATGTATACGAAAAAGACAGGCTATTTACACAGGAAAATACAAAAGACAGAGACGGATACACACGTCCTACTGCAGCGCCATCTTGGAAATGGATGGAAGCCATCCCTCAGTAAATGGCACATGACAGCCCGCTTGAACTTTGCCCAAAAGGCACTTAAGGACTCTCAGATCATGAGAAACAAGATTGTCTGGTCTGATGAAACCAAGATTCAACTCTTTGGCCTGAATGCCAAGCGTCACGTCTGGAGGAAACCTGGCACCATCTCTACGGTGAAGCATGGTGGTGGCAGCATCATGCTGTGGGAATGTTTTTCAGTGGCAGGGACTAGGAGACTAGTCAGGATCGAGGGATAGATGAATGGAGCGAAGTACAGAGAGATTTTTTATGAAAACCTGCTCCAGAAGGTTCACCTTCCAACAGGACAATGACCCTAAGCACACAGCCAAGACAATGCAGGATTGTCTTCGGGATAAGTTTGAATGTCCTTGAATGGCCCAGTCAGAGCTCGTACTTGAACCCAATCGAATATCTCTGGAGAGACCTGAAAATGACTGGGCAGCGACCCTCCCCATCCAACCTGACAGAGCTTGAGCGGATCTGCAGAGAAGAAGGGGAGAAACTCCCCAAATACAGGTGTGCCAGGCTTGTAGTGTAATACCCAAGAAGACTCAAGGCTGTAATCGCTGACAAAGGTGCTTCAACAAAGTACTGAGTAAAGGGTCTGAATACTTATGTAAATGTGATATTTCAAAAATAGGTTTTTAGACATTGCTTTGTCATTATGGGGCACTGTGTGTAGATTGATGGGGGGGAAAAACAATTTAATACATTTTAGAATAAGGCTGTAACTTAACAAAATGTGATTCGTTTCAGGAAACTAGGCGTATGTCGCACGCCCCTACTTCAGAGGAGAGCCATTTGAACGTAAACCTTTTTTTTTAAATCGAATTGCATTTTTGGCAGAAATGCATTCTGGAACATGTGAACTTTCATGTGCCTTAATAATAAACTTGTTTGCCATTTGTAAATCTGTTTAAAATTGTTAAATTACAAGGCTAGTTGGTTTAGCCATGGAAAAATACAGCAACCTTCCCGCTGGCAAAGATTGGCTGAGATAATGAGTGGGCTGGACATGCAGATTGGTCTGCATTGTAGCATGCTTCTGTCTAGATCATGAGCTGGTCAGTATGTGTAGGTAATGCTTTCTAATGCAGCTTTCTTGAAAGACATCACGTAGTAGAACTGCGTAAGTGTTGCTCTCCACTTTCTGGAGGACCGAGTTTTGAAATTAGTGGAATTAGAGTATTATAGCTAAGGAGATGGAGAAAATTCTGCCGTTTGATTGCAAATATGCAGACCGAGTCGAAAAGAGAACCCACAGAAGGTTGTTTTATAAAACACCTGTCTCCGGATTACATCTTCAAACTAAGGGCAAACATGGCATCCGTGACAGAGAGGGAGAAGCGTCCATCCATGTATACGTGTAAGAGAGTCTAGCTATTTACATTTTCAGATATTACACGTTTATAATTTTGTCAAAGTTGTTTCAAGCTAAATTGTATTGTTAGCTAGCTAACGTCATGTGTATGATCTGTGGAGTAATATTATTCGTATCTCAGAGCCATTTGCATTGCTAGTTATAGCCTAATGTTAGCTAGCTAACATTGAACCTGGCGTGGCTAGCTACCTGCAGATTCATGCATGGTAGTAACGTTATGAGTTGGGATTATGGTAATTGTTTAGCTAGCTAGCTACATGTCTAAACAAAAGACTCCACTATGCAAGTAACTATTTCAATAGAATGTTTAGGATGTCACTGCGACAACTGTCGATAGACATAGCCAGAGGGAATTTACCAGCTATCTACATCGATTTCTGAGCACTCTTGTCTGAGTGTGCCAGAGCGCAGAATAACTGCCGAATTTACCAACACTCAACACACGTTGAATATGACCGGTGTCAGTAAACATTGGCAAAAAAGCGTAATTAAATTGTTGCCAGCAGCACAGTTGCAGTCACCAATGCTCTGGATAGCATAAAAACAGCCTAACCAGCTCTGCTAGGGCGAGTAAACTGGTCAGTGAGCTGTTCTCTCATTTTTGCCTGGAAGTAGCTAGCCAACGTTAGCCAGTTAGCTTGGGTGCTTGACTGCTGTTGTTAGGTCAGAATGCTCGGATCAACCCTACACCATCGGCCAGTTTTTCCTGTGTTCATTCTGAACACTCCGAGAGTGAAATGCTCTGAATTTACGAACAGACAATCTGACAATGCTCTGAGTTTACAAACACCCAGAGCACACTCAGGCACTCCAGATTAAATTCATGAACACACACGTAGTATAAGCCAGCCTTTAGTCTTGAAATATTTGGTTGTTTAGTACATCGCCTCACATGTGAATCCTTAAAGAGATGGGTGGAGCTAAAGCTTAAGAGGGTGTGAACGATGCTGAATGGGTGTAGACAAAGAAGAGCTCTCCAGTAGGTGCCACAACATTGAAGGTCTATTTTCTCAAAAGTGAGGTTACAAGTTTATCAACTTTCAAAGCATAATTACTTTCCCATTGTTCCTCAACTGTAGTGTATGATATACAATTTTCTAGCTCTGAGTCTACTTTTATCCAATGTAAAAAAACACAATTTCAAATTTTGCTACATAAGACTGAATCGAGACGGTCGGTCACAAATGTGGAAAAAGTCAAGTGGTCTGAATACTTTCCGAATGCACTGTACATACCGACTGTGTAATCGCTGACTGAGGGTAAGTCATTAGCAAATATAAAGTAGAAGAGTGGGCCTAGGCAACTGCCTTGAGGAACACCACAGTGTAAATCTTTACTGTCCGAAAAGCTACCATTAAAGAACACTTGTTGCCTTCTCTTGGATAGGTAGCTTTCCCTCCAGGATAGAGCGGCAGACATAAAAGCATAATATTTCAGTTTAACTAGCAACAGTTCATAATAAATTATATCAAAAGCAGCACTAAAGTCTAACAGCACACTAGCCAATCATCTGTCATTTGCGCTAAGGCCATACTCGTATAATGTTCTTCTCTGTATGCATGCTGGAAACTTTCACTGGGGACAGGGGGTACATGACTTCCCCCCCCCCCCACACACACACATTCTGAAATAGCATTTTTGTCGTCGTCCCCCAGTTTTAATATTGCACCGTGATACAAAAAGCGGCATTTTTGTGTTTTAGGACCATGTCACACCTCAGAGTGGTCGGGTAGGCTGTTTAGTGCTTTCAGCCGGCTAGATTTAGGACCGTGCAGACACCACAGAGTGTGCGAACAGAGGCAGCTGTTGTCTGTGTGTTGTGCTTTTTCTCCGAGCTGTAAAAGCAAGCAGAGCAGAAACTGGCTAGTCTTTATTTGACTGATGTAACTGCGGTTTGACTTAACAGAATAAATTATATTAATTCACAGTGCTAAGCTAGTAGTGTAACTGATATCTGACATGTAATGTTAACTAATGTTTCAGTCTCTCTCGACTGAAGTTCTGTCAGACGTGAATTAACTAGCTAGGTAGCTAGTAGCTACCACAGCCAGTTCAGATCTAGCCTCTAGCTATCTGTCCGGTAGCAGTATCTAACAGCTGTTGTGTATGTAAATATTTTGTAGCCTTTTTATCCTGTTTCAACAGAAGTGAATTAACTTGGCTGGTTTTCGCCAGTTGATGTACCATCAGAGCTGGCTAGCTCACTAACTTTGGCTGTTATTTCTGCCTCAATCACACTAGACCCGACTCAAACGATGAAACCACTGTTTTTTGACAGCGCAATGTCAGTTTTTATTAGTCAGTATAGCAATGTAATGTTATTGATCTGTCAGTTTCCCTAGTTAATTCCTTACTGACAAGGTATAAACAGCTCTACAGGCAACACTGCCATGGTGCAGTCAGTACACAACACTATGCTCATCATGTTTTAGCAGGATTAGATGGCGACAGGTGTCCCAGCAGGGTCAGACAGCCAGGTCGTTGGCTGTAACTCGAAGTAATTTGCCGTCAAGATTAGCTGTACCTGGTAACTTATCAGAAAGAGACCGCTGCATCCATTCAACCTCTTCTCTTTCTACTTGGGGAAATTAAAACTTGCAATGCCTCTCATTCATGATACAATCTTTTATAAATGTATATGACAGTGAGCCATCAGTTGTACTCATTGCATTTCTCAACTTGTCCACTTTGCTTGTGAAATAATAATTCAATTAATTTGCTGTGCCACATGACTTCATAATAAATATATCCTCTGATTCAACAGAGGCAGACATGTTTGAATTCCTACCCATTGTAATGTTAAGTTCTCCAGTTTTTTCCCCCATCACTCTTGACATCATTGATTTTGTGCTGATAGTCTCTTTTTTTTCTTAGATGTTATGTGCTAGGACTCTGGTCACAGATGGTTTCATCCATCTCCACTATACAGGACAGTTAATGAATACAGTAATGAATTTCACAATATTGAACTGTCTGAGATCCATCCTCCCGTTGCTAAGTCCAACTGTCCAACCTGTGCGACCAAGGACAGATGGCGGCCTGGCGGCTGCAATGAAGCCGGGTACTATTTTACTGATTTCACCTCCATTTCATTGGTTGGATGGGCTTTAAACATGCTGTAGATTTCCAGAGCATGGCTTTTGGGGCTTGTCAGTGATGGAGCTACTGGCACCGTCCAGCCCTAGCACTGGCTACCTTCTCCCCCCAATGACAAAAGTGTCATGTTCTTCTCTGCTATTGTAGACTCAGCTGTGCTAGCTAGGCCAAATTATGTTTATTCAAATTTTCCACACATTTTCTGCTTCAGACAATACACGTTGTTGTCCATATTGGTTTTTGCTGGCTTGAGATTGAGAATGTTTTCTTCCTCAGTGATGAGAACCATATCTCCCTCTTTCAGAAGAGTAGCTTGCCACCAATGCAGCCAACAACCAATACATTTTACCTAGGCTTGGCGGTATACCGTATACTGGGGTATTTTTATAATCGCGGGGGTGTGCGTGCTACGCCACTGCTTATAACTAACTATACTGCTCCAAAAAATAAAGGGAACACTTAAACAACACAATGTAACTCCAAGTCAATCACACTTCTGTGAAATCAAACTGTCCACTTAGGAAACAACACTGATTTACAATAAATTTCACATGCTGTTGTGCAAATGGAATAGACAACAGGTGGAAATTATAGGCAATTAGCAAGACACCCCCAATAAAGGAGTGGTTCAACAGGTGGTGACCACAGACCACTTCTCAGTTCCTATGCTTCCTGGCTGATGTTTTGGTCACTTTTGAATGCTGGCGGTGCTTTCACTCTAGTGGTAGCATGAGACGGAGTCTACAACCCACACAAGTGGCTCAGGTAGTGCAGCTCATCCAGGATGGCACATCAATGCGAGCTGTGGCAAGAAGGTTTGCTGTGTCTGTCAGCGTAGTGTCCAGAGCATGGAGGCGCTACCAGGAGACAGGCCAGCACATCAGGAGACGTGGAGGAGGCCGTAGGAGGGCAACAACCCAGCAGCAGGACCACTACCTCCGCCTTTGTGCAAGGAGGAGCAGGGGGAGCACTGCCAGAGCCCTGCAAAATGACCTCCAGCAGGCCACAAATGTGCATGTGTCTGCTCAAACGGTCAGAAACAGACTCCATGAGGGGGGTATGAGGGCCCGACGTCCATAGGTGGGGGTTGTGCTTACAGCCCAACACCGTGTAGGACGTTTGGCATTTGCCAGAGAGCACCAAGATTGGCAAATTCGCCACTGGCGCCCTGTGCTCTTCACAGATGAAAGCAGGTTCACACTGAGCACATGTGACAGACATGACAGAGTCTGGAGACGCCGTGGAGAACGTTCTGCTGCCTGCAACATCCTCCAGCATGACCGGTTTGGAGGTGGGTCAGTCATGGTGTGGGGTGGCATTTCTTTGGGGGGCCGCACAGCCCTCCATGTGCTCGCCAGAGGTAGCCTGACTGCCATTAGGTACCGAGATGAGATCCTCAGACCCCTTGTGAGACCATATGCTGGTGCGATTGGCCCTGGGTTCCTCCTAATGCAAGACAATGCTAGACCTCATGTGGCTGGAGTGTGTCAGCAGTTCCTGCAAGAGGAAGGCATTGATGCTATGGACTGGCCCGCCCGTTCCCCAGACCTGAATCCAATTGAGCACATCTGGGACATCATGTCTCGCTCCATCCACCAACGCCACGTTGCACCACAGACTGTCCAGGAGTTGGCGGATGCTTTAGTCCAGGTCTGGGAGGAGATCCCTCAGGAGACCATCCGCCACCTCATCAGGAGCATGCCCAGGCATTGTAGGGAGGTCATACAGTCACGTGGAGACCACACACACTACTGATCCTAATTTTGACTTGTTTTAAGGACATTACATCAAAGTTGGATCAGCCTGTAGTGTGGTTTTCCACTTTCACACTCCAAATACAGACCATGGGTTGATAAATTGGATTTCCATTCATTATTTTTGTGTGATTTTGTTGTCAGCACATTCAACTATGTAAAGAAAAGTTTTTAATAAGATTATTTCATTCATTCAGATCTAGGATGTGTTATTTTAGTGTTCCCTTAATTTTTTTGAGCAGTGTATAAGTTAACAATCTTAGTAAGATGTGCCAAATAAATTATCTGCAGATCAGGGCTCCAGTTATGCATTTGGTTTTCTAACTTGCCAGCTGAGTGGCTAGCTTGGAAGATTGTAAGCTTCTTGGTTATAGCAGAGACAAGAAATCCATTTCTGATTCATGAGCCCTCCTGCCTAAATAAATAGTTTTGTGCGTTTGGAAAGAAATAGCGGCCCTTGTGTGCACTGCCGGTAATACTGTATATTCCGCTACGGTACAGGACCGGTATGAAAATCTGGATACTGCACAACCCAAATTGTACCTTTCCATCACCATTTGCGCCAAGCCATTTTGTACTAGTTTGAATATTTGTACTGTTACAATAGATTTTAGTACGTGATTAAGTCCTTTTTAATGTGATTGTCATTTTAGTATGTGATGATGCTTTTGTCTATTGGTTTGAATGGAACTTTTAATGTTCATGAAGTCAACGGATATTATAGGGTCAGGAAGAGTCTTTGGAGTGGCCTGGCTTCCATCCATGTGTAAAATGGAGCCCCAGATGTTTTGACTTAATCCAAAGAACAGTGTTCTACCACATGGGTTTGTGTGCTGAATATTCTTCCATAGTTTCAAACATGACGCTGATTGCCTCCCAAGTGGCGCAGTGGTCTAAGGCACTGCATCGCAGTGCTAGCTGTGCCACTAGAGATCCTGGTTTGAGTCAAGGCTCTGTCGCAGCCGGCTGCGACCGGGAGACTCATGGGGCGGTGCACAATTGGCCCAGCGTCGTCCGGGTTAGGGGAGGGTTTGGCCGGCCGGGATCTCCTTGTCCCATCCCGCTCTAGCGTCTCCTGTGGCAGGCCGAGCGCATGCATGCTGACACGGTCGCCAGGTGTACGGTGTTTCCTCCGACACATCTGTGCGGTCGGCTTCCAGGTTAAGCGGGCATTGTGTCAAGAAGCAGTGCGTCTTGGCTGGGTAGTGTTTCGGGGTACGCACGGCTCTCGACCATCACTTCTCCCGAGTCCGTACAGGAGTTGCAGCGATAGGATAGGACTGTAACTACCAATTGGATAGCACGAAATTGGGGAGAAAAAGGGATTACATTTTTTTTAAATAAACAACATGACGCTGATTGAACCAGTTATTTTTGGGGAGGATTCCACATACCCATTTATTAGCAGAATTCCATCGTGATAACAACGGTGAGCGCAGCGTTCAGTCTGGTTTAGCCAGGCTATCTTTGGCATAGCCTAGAATATTTACAGTGTAAAGCCATCTTTCCGTCTTGTTTTCAGTCAGTGACCTCAGTGGCCACATTTGAACAATTTACTGTAATTCAGACAAAAGTAGACGATTGCAGTCCAGGACTCTGTGTTCAGCTCTGGACATGATCAAAGTGACACGTGCCATGACTGGTAGTGGTGACTATTGATCTGTTGATGGTTTTTGTTCCAGCTGCTGACACATTGCTAGACTAATGAGCTCTAATGGCCCGTTTTGTTTTAGCCCTTTAATTAGCGTGCAAGGCTAGATGGGCTCTGGATGATTGTTATTGTTATGGCAGAGACTTTTTTTTAAAAGGCCAAATGTGATGGATAATTGTTGGATACTTCCTCCAGGATTGTCTAGCATACTACTGGGAATGCATGCTGCTCTGTTTCAATGTCCTCACTAGCATACTACGTTAAATGACGAAATGCATTCGCCAATGGACATGCATTGTAAGTAAAAGCTAAGTGCAGATGACATGATTGATTAACATGCTCTAAATGAAGTAATGTATTTGACGTGTATTCAAAGTAGCATACACTCTTAGAAAAAAGTAGAACCATATGGTTTTTTGGCTTTCCCCATAGTGGAACCCTTTTTGGTGTTAGGTAGAACCCTTCGCATAATCAACACTAGAAATGTTACACTGAAAAACAGTAACACTGGCCAATTTGATGTGTGCCATAAACTGCTGGTACACTCCCTTCTAGAAAATACTAATTTAAAAAACAGAAATCATGGCCAAGATATCAACTGTCAGTACTGTATATGTACAATAATTAAGGGGATACCAGATACATGCACAAATATTCCCATAATATAGGTATAGTTTAAAACATTCTCACACCTATTGTTTTAAATGTATCAGATTAATCAAACTCCTGATGTTAAAGTTTAAACACTGAGGTAAACACTAATGCTCAGGCACTATTTAAATTTTTTTTTTTTTAAATAAAAGTACAATTAAAAAGCGTATGCCTTCCAAAGAATCCTTCTTGCCTTCCAAATAATCATTAAAGAACCCCTTTTTCCAAAAACGGTTCTTAGGACTTCGCCTTACAAAGAACCTTCATCTTACAAAAAGGGTTCTTCAGATGAAAACGGTTTTTGGTAGAACCCTATCCATCTGCAAAGAAACCTTTTGTAACCATTTTTTCTAAGAGTGTACTAGCATACTACTTAGAATTAAGTAATGTATTGGACATGTATTCTAAGTAGCACACAATCATTCTACTGACAAGGAAGTAGTACTGTATATTGGGTATGCATTTCATGTAGCACGCTAGTATGGAGATTGGCATGTATTCAATCACTCCGCACCAGCATATCGTCTCTCTACACTTTTAGAATTGGTGGTGACTTGAGGAACCCTGGAGTTCCTCGAGGAACCCCTGGAGTTTCTCAAGGAACCAGTACTAGTCAATGGTTTATATTTGCACCTTTGTTTGTTGAGGGGTTCTTGGAGGAACCGTTCATGTTTCAATGTAGCAAAGTGTTCCTGGAGGAATCCTGAACTGGAGGCGTGGCTTAATAAGAGGGTGAATTCCAGAAATATATTTTTAGGCTACCCGTGTGAATAAATGTCATTCCTCTGTTCTGTTGTATTGTCATCACATGTTAAGGTTGAACACTGACAGTTTTTTTTAGCTTCAATGAGTCTTAGAGGTGTATGAGTTCCTTGAGCCTATGCAAATCCCAAAGTAGGAATAGTTACCACTTTATTTACTATATGTAATCAGCAATGTTAATATTATGAATATTGTATTAGAATATGTAATATGCGTAAATATTTAAGGAAACTGCGTTACATTTACTGTAACGCATGGACAAAAATAACTATCTCAAAGCCACGCCTCCAATAAGCCATGCCCCCAATCTTCTGATAGGCTGCCACCGCTACAATATATTATTAAAAAGGTTCTGGTTTGAACCTTGACACAGGGGTTCTTCAAATATCCTTTTCAGAGGTGTTCCTCAAGGAACCTTTTTGAACTGGAAAGGTTCCCCTTGCGTGGCAAATTTTAGAACCCCCAAAAGGTTCTTCCAGACTCCTTTACTTCTAAGAGTATAGAGCTGGCTGGTTTAGTATTCTGAAGGCGCTAATGTTTGAGTGAGTGTGTGAGTCTGTGGTAACAAAGCAGTAATTTATCTTAAGACAATCCCACACATTATTTTCAAGAAGCCGTTTGAAACTCCACGGGAAGTGTTCGACAGTTCAAAAGACACCTCGTATTATGGGGAGGATTACCCTTTTTTGCACGAAGCTCAAGTGGAGCTTGACTTGAGCCCTTCCTCTGCCATATCCCCCCCAGTTAAAGCAGCACTGTACTGTATCTTCCTCTCTTCCTCCTCCACTCTGCCTCTCTCTCTTTGATATGGAAAGAGCATGAGGGAGGGCAACAGGGGGTAGCAGACAGAAAATATTGTTATGTCATCCCACGGTTTCGGTATATTCAGCTAGCTAGCACACTGATGCACCTTTCTTCCTCCCTGCTCAGCCACTGTCCACATGCATGCATGCATGCACGTCCCCCCCCACCCACCCCACACACACATTCAAGAGTCCAAGATCATCTGTGCTTCCGGGGCTCCCACAGACAACAAGTGTGGCTGACTGGCAGATCCCCGGGACTGCTGCTTATAACAGACTGCGGAGGCAGTGGCGCTATAAATAGGCTGGCGTATGGGCATGCTCGCCTGTCTTTTCCCAAACTGGAGCCTACGTCACTGCAGGGTGCTGATCGAGGGACTGAGGCGCTTCTCTCATATGCCAGTCATCTGCTGTTACTGCTGCTGCTGATGCTGACTAGCTACATGCAGGCAAACCGGCAACCATATGATTATGATAGCCCTGCTGTGTTTGTGAACGACTATGTTAGTGACATACAAGGCAGAGAACAGCTTATTTTTATTCTCTTTCTGGAACATTCTGTAATGTGCTTCATGATCGTATCATAGGCTACAACCAGTGGCTTTGATAGACTGGATGGAATACGTGATAAGCACATGCTGACTTTGAAGCCGGCCACATCACAAAAGATGCATTGCGATATTATTGTTTATAATAAAGCATATATAACACATCTATAAGCACCTTGTAAACATGACATAACTACATAGAGAATTTTCTAAGTAATACCTACGAGATCTGACTATACAGTGGTCCATCATGAAAATCTTTGTTTTTTCATTAGCAGCAACTAGCACTCACCCAAATTAGATGGCATCCCTGAGTTGACAGTGATAATATATGTGCCATTGTCCAATGTCTTTCACCGTCCTGGTTTGTTCAGTAGTAATAAGTGGAATTGGAATTCTGCATGCCTGGTTTCATTTCAGACACTGTGTGGGGACCTAGAAGTTTTATAGCCGAGGTTCATGTTGCCGAGGAAAGAGAAGACATCTTATCCTCCCAACCCCCCCAAAAAGAAAGCCGGCGTGGCTAAGCTAAGCCCCATGAATTCCAACGCCATGTTATTCCTTAGCCAACACCAATATGCATGTAAACAAATCCACGCTACCTACCATCTTCAGCAAAGCATGAAATTGATTTTATCCCTCCTCAAAGCTAGGTTGTGACTCTGTTCGGGCTCGGAACGTGTCTTCACCCAAGTGGTATTATAATTATTATTCTGCCTCCACACCCGTGGTGCCATGAGAAAAGTAGCTAACCGAGCCAAACAACAAGTACATTTTACTTGGAAAATGGGGAAGTGGGAGGGAATAATTTGCAGGGTGGAGGTGGTGAAGGGTGGGGCTGTTAGTGGCTCCTCCTCCACCTACCCTCTTGAATGGGTCTCTGCTGCAGCTCCCTTGACTGCCGACCCCCTGCCGTCCCCGCTCATAAGGACCCGCTATGATAAAGGAAGGTTTTGTTGCAATGTAGGTCAACCACACAGGAAAGCTCACACAGGCCCCAGCAAGGGCCATGCCAGGGCTGAATGGGCAAATTGCTCTACTTGTCGGCATGACTGGCAGAGTGAGTGTAGTGAGTGTACACAGGGGGCCACACATCCACTTTCTTGCAAGCGTCATTTGCGCATTCCCGAGAATACTGCTGCTGCTGACCGCTGCGGTCTTCTTCGCCTTCGGAGGCCAACCGCTTCACTGATCGTATATATATGTAAATGCAGAATCCGTGCAAATGCATAGACAGGCAGCGGGAGACTGATGTTCTCATCCTTCTCCCTTCTCAGATCACACATTTATTTTACCTGTCCAAATGCCACGGATGCCTGGTTTCTTGTTTCCAGATGCATGATGGGAAGGATCATAAGATGCCATGTTCATTGGATTTCTGTGATATCAGAGGCATTTCTCTCCAAACATTCAAACATATTAGGTGTTAGAGATTGTTTATCAAACATCTTCAGCACCATTGAGAATGCCTCAAAGAGTTGCACAAAATTGTCAGAGCTGTTTTTTGAGGTTTTGTCAGAGTTCTGTGTGAAACTTGACGTGCCATATGGAATCCAGACCCACTGGATGGCGTTGGAATGGTGGACACATGTCGCAGTCTCACGAGAGCCACTCAAACACGAGCCACCTAAATATTTTATGCGCTTATCCATCAATGGCGCCATAGATATACATTTCAATCAATTTTACCATTTATATCATTGTTATGCATGTACTGTATTACACAAACACTTTGCTCTGTTGTGATTCTCAATCGAGAGTATATGGACATAATATATTATAAAGAAAGTTAAAAAAATGTGTCGTACTACACTGAACAAATATATAAATGCAACATATAAAGTCTCATGAGCTGAAATAAGATCCCAGAAATTTTCTAAATGCACAAAAAGCTTATTTCTCTCAAATTTTGTGCACAAATTTAGTCACATCCCTGTTAGGGAGAATTTCTCCTTTGCCAATATATTCCATCCACCTGACAGGAGTGGCATATCAAGAAGCTGATTAAACAGCATGATCATTACACAGGTGCACCTTGTGCTGGGGACAATAAAATGGCACTCTAAAATGTGCAGTTTGGTCACACAACACATTGCCACAGATATCTCAAGTTTTGAGGGAGCATGCAATTGGCAAGCTGACTGCAGGAATGTCAACCAGAGCTGTTGCCAGGTAATTTAATGTTCATTTCTCTACCATAAGCCACCTCCAACGTCGTTTTAGAGAATTTAGCAGTACGTCCAACCGGCCTCACAACTGGAGACCGAGTAACCACTCCCAAGCTCCTGGTCTCCCGAGTGGCGCAGCGGTCTAAGGCACTGCATATCAGTGCAAGAGGTGTCACTACAGTCCCTGGTTGAAATCCAGGCTGTATCACATCCGGCCGTGATTGGGAGTCCCATAGGGCGGCACACAATTGGTCCAGGTTGGGCCGGGGTAGACCATCATTGTAAATAAGAATTTGTTGTTAACTGAAGAAAAGAAAAAAATGAAACCACACCGGCCCGGAGAAAAACTCATTCTGATTGGCTGGGCCTGGCTTCCCAGTGGGTAGGCCTATGCCCTCCCAGGCCCACCCATGGCTGCACCCTTGCCCAGTCACGTGAAAGCCATTGATTAGGGCCTAATTAATTTATTTCAATTGACTGATTTCCATATATGAACAGTAACTCAGTAAAATATTTTCATTTTTTCCATGTTGCGTTTAGATTTTTGTTCAGTATATTTGTTTCATTGATTGTTCCTCACATGGGAGCATAACAAAGCCCATATTTGAAAAGTTATTAAGCCCATATTTGAAAATACATTATTACTAGTTCGGTATTTGAACATGCTCATTTTAATCCAGTGTGTGTGTTGCAATATATTTATCCCATGGCTGACCCCATTGCTCTCTGTCCAGCCTGAGCCTGTTGTCCATAGCATTAGACCTTCTCGGTCACCTCTGGCCTCTATCTCTCTCCAACCCCAGATCCGGTGGACCAAAACGGCCGGTAGCGCCTCCGACCGCTTCCAGGACTCCAGTGTGTTCAACGAGACCCTGCGCATCATCCGGATCCAGAGGCACCAGGGCGGACGCTACTACTGCAAGGCCGAGAATGGCCTGGGCTCACCGGCCATCAAGTCGATCCGAGTGGACGTCTACTGTGAGTGAGCAGGCCTTGCCTCGGTCGCCTGCCTGCCCTTTTCCCATGCACTCCTCCGATGTTCGCTGCTAGGGCTGGCAATTGGCAGGGACCTAACGATACAATATTATCACAATACTTAGGTGCCTATATGATGTGTATTGCGATTCTCACAATTTTCATGATTCTATATGTATTGCGATTCGGTACTGTAATCTTGATGTTCCAAACATATTGCTCACTATATGGCTGCTGCAGAGAGATGTGAAAAAATGAGTTTTGATCAGTCATGGAAATAAGTGCTGAAAAATGTTGGCTCACTATTTAAAAAGAAGATGGAGCGCAAATCGGAAAGTATCGATATAATATCGTCCCAAAATAATATTGTGATATGTAACTGTATTGATTTTTACCCCATCGTAGCATGCATCATAAGTTCTGCCGATTGTCCTTTACCCTCTAAAATTGCCCTTGTTCAGTTACTCATGCCTTGTGCTTTAGCTACTGAACAGAGGCATTAGCTCACTCACTCGTAGTCCTTACCGTCCCAGACAACATGATGTTGAAGAAAGTTGTTTCAAGCAGGTTAAGGCTATAGTAGAATTACAACATAACTTTTTGAAACACAAAGGGCCTCAAAAGAAAGCCACCACCGGTATGACATCCGAGTAAATGAAATGTACCATACCCTCACTATAAAGCCAAAGGTAACAAACACATTATTCGTCCTTACTCAGGACAATCCGAAGTGTTAATTGCAGCCATTTCTTAATGCTGTGGACGCTGCCATCATATCAGTGTCATCGCTGCTTTTATTCACTCAGTAAGGGAACTGCCCCCCAGCTGTGTGAAGGCCTGACAGTGCACATTGCTGAAGAAATGGATAGTTGTGAAACAAAGGGGTTGTGAATTCCAGCAATACAGACAGAGCCTGCATCCCAAATGGCACCCTGTTCCCTACATACTGCGTTACTTTTGACCAGGGACAACAGTTAAATGAAGATAATAAAAATGTATAAAAATTGCGCTATATAGGGAACAGAATACCATTTGGAACGCAGACTTAGACGTCTGAAGTCATGGTGCGTAATCCCAACATTGCAAATGGAAAAAAAGCAGCAACACTACCTAAAGAGAGAGATCACCCAAATTGCAAATCTAATTTTATGGCTGTAGAAAGTACTTTGCAGACCCACAGAGATGGCCACCCATTGGTGTTCACTTCGAATTCTTAAAGAGTACTTTATAGTGTTTCCTTTGTGGGACTGTTATAGGCCTTAAGAGACAGATTGGGTTAATAAGCCTTTTAGATGGTGAATTCATCAATTGTTCTAATTGCTCTGTTAATCAGGGCTGATAATTGCAATTTGACTCAAATTAAGCATTATGTGGATACTGCAAGTTTTAGTGCATCCCATTGTTGGTGTTTGCATACCTCTCTCCAAAGCAGCAATTCAACTTCAAATGTCTGAGGACATAATGTACTGTTTTGCATATCCATTTTCCCATTTACTGTGGCGGGCTAGATGTATACATTGAGTATACCGAATATTAGGAACATCTTCCTAATATTGAGTTGCACCCTTTTTCCCTCAGACCAGCCTAAATTTGTCAGAGCATGGACTCTTCAAGGTGTAGAAAGCGTTCTACAGGGATGCTGGCCCATGTTAACTCCAATGCTTCCCACAGGTGTGTCAAGTTGGCTGGATGTCCTTTGGTGGTGGACCGTTCTTGATACACACGGGAAACTGTTGAGTGAAAAACCCAGCAGCGTTGCAATTCTTGACACAAACCGGTGCGCCTGGCACCTACTACCATACCCTGTTAAAAGGCACTTACATATAATGTCTCAAGGCTCAAATCCTTCTTTAACCTGTCTCCTCTTCATCTAGACTGATTGAAGTGGATTTAACAAGTGACATAAGGGGTCACCTGGAATCGCCTGGTCAGTCTGTCATGGAAAGAGGTGTTCTTAATGTTTTGTATACTCAGTCTATACTTTCTCTGTGGATGAGTTGTATCGGAAGCCCCCGAGAAGCCTTACTCTGCAATCATCCCCTACCTCGGTCCTCCCACGAAAAAGTGAGCTACAAATTATTCAACCCCCAAAAATGAGGTTGATCGAGTCAGCGTTTCCGTGTTTGACATTCAGCATTCCCCGGCTGCCTGGAGCTGGCAAATACAAAAACGAGACAAATCTGGTGTGTCTGCACTCTGAGGATGTGCTTCCGAGAGAGTGGAGAGGAGGAGACGATAGAGGGCCATGGGTTAGTTTACTGCAGAGATGCAAGATAAATAGGACCGGAGATGGACAGTGGCAGAAAACATTGCCAGGGGGAGACAATGAGCATAGTGTCATTACCCCTGACTCAGAGATCAGAGCACTTGCTTATTGTCTAATCTCTGCTAAACTGTGGCGTACCAGCACACATGCACTTTTATCGATCCTGCCTGCTTCGCTAAATGAGACGAGCTGATCAAAGCAATTACATGTGTTGCTGTTCGCTGCCACTTGGCGATGCTGTGTTGGCAAGGCTAAAGCACAACGATAACCTTGATTGAGTCTGACTGACATTCCACGGCAGTAGGAGAAAGAAATAAGGAAAACATATAGGAGAATTGACTCAGACTAATCTGCAAAGCCATTATTTATTATAAAAAAAATGCAGACATTATAATGGTTTGTACAGGAAATTTGTCTGGCTCTGGACTGCCCGTGGCAGTAGTTAGTCGCAGTAGTTAGTCGGCTGGTGGGAAACAGTTTTTTGAAGGTGCTTGTCTGCATCTCAAAGTAGCCCATAAAAGCCAGTGGCTCTCCCGTGGAGCACTTTTTAGTCATTATCGAGCTCTTGTCAAAATCACAGTTTTAAAAGCTCCCTCTCGATTAGAGCTGGAACTTTGGAGTCTAAGTGGCCCTTTTCATTGAACTTCAAGCATTATTCTGGCTGTCAAAAAACGTTTGAAAGCACCTCAGTGGAGTGCGTGTGCCTTTAATTGACAATTATGGATGGAGTTGAGGATTCCTGAAATGTTGGATGTATGATAGATAGGAGAAGAAAAAGTAATTTTGATGTGGTTGTCGACTGTAGAAGTCAGAGATTGTCATTACTGATGCTCTCCAGAAAAATCTCCAGAAAAATTGAAAATATAAACATTTCTATGATCTTTCATATGATATTTATATGATGGACATTATATTTCACATGTAAAACAAATCATGACTTTCCCTCTTGTCATGCACATTTGGTATGAGTATTACGTCTGTGGTATCACAGGCACTTTAAAGAGCTTAAGGGGAGGATTTGATTGCAAAAGAGGACAACAGCTGTTAACCACTTGAACCAGCACACTTCATTAAAAGTCAGCCACTGTATATAAATAGGTCCCTGGGATTAAGAAGGAAAGGTAATTGCCCTTCATGCGTTGACCTACACAAGTGTGTGGCAAACAGAGGCTGTTTGGAGGCGCCTTGATGCCAAGGACCACTGTTTCTATGTTCACTTTCTAGATTTGGATGATCCCATTGTAACCGTCCACCAGAGCATCGGGGAGGCTAAGGAGCAGTTCTACTATGAGAGGACGGTGTTCCTGCGCTGCATGGCCAACTCCAACCCCCCAGTGCACTACAGCTGGAGGCGTGGCAAAGAGTTCTTGTCCCAAGGCTCGGATAAGGGCGTGGAGATCTACGAGCCCTTCTTTACACAAGTAAGCCGAAAGTCCACTGCTGCGACATCTAGATCAGGGTCTAAAACTCGTGGCCTGGGTGCCAAATCCGGCCAAGAGCTGTTTCTTGTGGTTCCCCAGACATATTGGTATCAGGCCCTCAGGGGAATTTTTCGGGCATTTGGGTAATATTTGTTTGAGAAACCTTAGCTTGATCAAACAACCCGTTCCTCTGATCAGCATTTTAGATATTAAGGAACCCCTATTCTCATAAAGGAAGTAATTTCATATTATGCAAATTGTGTGTTTTAATTGTGTGTGTTTATCCCCTTCACAGCATATAGAAAGTTTCCCATTGAGCACTCAAATCCCAAATGGGAGGATGTTTTGTGAGCGCAATTTCAGTGACTTGAGTTGGGAAATTGCACCAGGTTTTTTTTTAAACATCTCATCTAATCTCCTCTCTCCTTGCAAAGTCAGCTCCGTTGACAGGAGAGATGAGAGCATTTTGACAGTCGTATGTCTGACAGGCTTCACAAAGGCTGGTTTCATAAGCAGACAAACTATGATAGAGAAGGGAACAGCTTGGGCTCGCGGTGGCATGAAACTTACACAACTCAGATATGCTCGAAATGAGCAGAGGAAGACGGCACTTCAGGGGCTCGCTGTATTTTTCTCCCAGTGGAGTTTCTCTCTCTTTCACACACACACACACACACACACACACACACACACACACACACACACACACACACACACACACACACACACGAGGACATCAGGACCTAGATTTTCAGGTAGACGTCACATGTTGTGCCATCCTCAGCCTAGTAATGCCCTCCTGAGTTTTAATTAAGAACATAAGGAACAATAACATATTCTAAGTGTGTTGCCAGTGCTACAAATGTGGCGGTATACATGAGAGCAGACAAAACAGCTATTGTTGGTAAAATTATTTACAATGTCATGACGATACATGTGTGTTAATATGCATACATGTGTGTTAATATGCAAATATGCTTGTATGCATCTTGACATTTGTCCCAAGCGCACCGCTTCAAGCACATCCAAATAGACAGCTAATGAATTTCATGAAACTGAAAGCTCGGTGTAAAGATAATACTCCTAGTTTGAGGACGGGGAATGAGCTCATTGTTGAAGCACTGCCAAGGAAGCTCTTTGAGGACGAGGCGACGAGACCAGTTCAATACCACTGCTATCTTACTTTGTAAGACACATTAAGAGCGACAGGCGGCACATCACTTTACACTGTTTCTCTTTCTGAGTTGCAGGGGGAGACCAAGATTCTAAAGCTGAAGAACCTTCGACCTCAGGATTACGCCAACTACAGCTGTATCGCCTCTGTCCGGAATGTGTGCGGCATCCCCGAGAAGAATGTTCTCTTCAAACTCTCTAACAAAACAGGTAAACCTTTGGGGCGGCTGAGAACACTGTTCTGTATTGTTTAGCACTCATAACATCAAGGATCTGGCAATTCCGCCTATGAAAAGCTGCGGAATTGCTGGATTCATTACGGATGGGAATCCTGTAGGCTCGCCATTTTTCTCTGTGATGCTTCACCCACATATAGGGCCAATAATGATAGAGGAGAAAGCACTCGGTCCTAATACACCGCCCTGCGGGTTTCCTGCTCCGGCCCTATACCCCCTAACCAGCATTGATTAGACTTACAGTGTATGTGAGCAGACTTGCTTATGCCGTGCTAGGAAATGTATTTATCCCACTGGTTGGTATTGGGATGCCATGTGCCTATTGATAAACCTATAAAGGTTATGAACTTACAAACGTAAAACCTATCATCAACTATACAGCTACACTATATAACCGAATATGAACTAGTAACGGAATAGGATATGCTATTGTCGAACATCTCATTACAAAATCATGGGCAATAATATGGAGTTGGTCCCCCTTTGCTGCTATAACAGCCTCCACTCTTCTGGGAATGCTTTCCATTAGATGGTGGAACATTGCTGCGGGGACTTGCTTCCATTCAGCCTCGAGAATTAGTGAGGTCGGGCACTGATGTTCGGCGATTAGGCTTGGCTCGCAGTTGGCATTCCAATTCATCCCAAAGGTGTTCGATGGGGTTGAGGTCAGGGCTCTGTGCAGGCTAGTCAAGTTCTTCCACACCGATCTTGGGGCCGGTAGCATTCTCCTGGCGTCCGCCAAACCCGTCCGTCAGACTGCCAGATGGTGAAGCATGATTCATCACTCCAGAGAACGCGTTTCCACTGCTCCAGAGTCCAATGGCGGCTGAGCCGTTGTTACTCAGATGAAAGTGAGGCGTTGTTGCTCAGATGATGATGCTGTGTTGAAAGTCACTGAGCTCTTCAGTAAGGCCATTCTACTGCCAATGTTTGTCTATGGAGATTGCATGGCTGGGTGCTCAATTTTATACACCTGTCAGCAATGGGTGTGGCTGAAATAGCCAAATTCACTAATTTGAAGGGGTGTCCACATACTCAGTTTACAGCAGCTGCAGTACCTATTGACTTGTTTGTTGACTTTTGACTAATCTCTCATGGACAGATGTATGTAACATAAATGGTATTGTAACATCTCTCAATAGACTGTGGGATGGAACAAATAATGAGTAACAATTGTTCCGGTGCGAAGATTTTTCGTCATTGATTATATGGACAAAATCAGAATTTTGCAGGTGTACGCATCTTTTGAATTTCGGAAGGTGTGGGAACACTTGGCCCATGCTTTGGCTGAGAGTTTCCGTTGTCGTTTCAGGTTTCTAGTTTTATTTCTCATAACTCTCATCTCAAGAACCTAATTGAGTAGCTGGCAGGAGATAGAAATTATGGGTTGCCGAGATTTAACTATTGACTTGTTTCATACAGACATACATTATAATGCATTCTACTTATTCCTGTGGTTTCAAGCATCCCCCACCATTAAACTGCTGGTGGAGGAACCTATCGTGGTGAACCCCGGGCAGTCCGTGACCCTGGTGTGTGTGACCTCCGGTGGGGAGCCAACACCCACCCTCACCTGGGTGCGCAACACGGATGAGCTGTCCAAGAAAAGCCGACTCAACGGGGGAACCCTCACGCTGCCCGCCATCTCCATGGAGGAAGCAGGAGTCTACAGTTGCGTGGCCAGCAACAACGTTGGCAACCCGGCTAAGAAGTCCACTGCCATCGTGGTCCGAGGTAAGGCCCTGGAGGTAATGCATTGATCCCGGACAAGCCTCCATTTGTTACCTTTATCCCGGACAAACTCTCAAAATATGACTAAAACAGTTAGGTAGCATAAGGACAAGCCTGACTCTGTCTAGGAGAACAGTAGCTAGGATCGTCTAGGGGCTAAACCATAATGTAATTCTTGCATTGAGGTCAGTGGAAGATTTGCACAAACATTGGAATTACATGCACATGTATCTCAAGTTAGGATTCAGGCCTTAGTGAATTACCTGAGATGGTGTCCATTCTACACTCAGAAAACGGGTTCCAAAAGGTTTCTTTGGCTGTCCCCATAGGAGAACCCTTTTGGGTTCCATGTAGAACCCTCTGTAGAAAGGTTCTACTTTGAATCCAAAGGGGTTGTACCTGGAACCAAAAGCGTTCTATGTGCATCCAAAAATGATTATTCAAAGAGTTCTCCTATGGGGACAGCCAAAGAACCCTTTATTAACATTCTAGATATCATATTTTTTTCTAAGCGTGTACAAGGTCATATCAGATGTGGATGCTCAATTAAACGTGTAAAGAATCTTTGGAAACTGGTCTATTCTGACCAAATGGCACCAATGCGTGTTTGATTCCCCTCTAAAAGCCTTGCCACTGGGCTGTGTGTGTGTGTGTGTGTGTGTGTGTGTGTGTAGTCAGTGAATTACTATTAGGGCCGAGATATGGGGGACAAATGAGTAAGATCAAAGAAAACGAACGCATGCTTACTGTTTGATGCTCCCAGTAGTGCTCCCAGTAGCACCCTCTTTTATTGATTCCTATGCAATTATGTTTTTTACCCCGGCTTCTGTGATATACTCTTGGATTTTTGTGACGCTACTTTACCTCCTGAAAGGACTAGAAAGACGTAAGCCATTGTTTTCCACAAGTACATAGAGTAGCCAGCCAAATAGAAAAAGTAGCCAGTCAGGGTTAGAATTATTTTGCCGAAGTAGCTCTATTTTGGTGTCCTCTGGCAGTGGTGTAAAATACTTTAAAGTACTACTTAAGTAGTTTTTGGGGTTATCTGTACTTTACTTTAATATTGATATTTTTTGACAACTTTTACTTCACTAGATTCCTAAAGAAAAGAATGTACTTTTACTGAGTAAAAGTACATTCTTTTCTTTAGGAATCTAGTGCTTAGCAGGAGAGGAAAATGGTAAAATTCACACACTTATCAAAAGAACATCCCTGGTTATCGCTACTGCCTCTGATCTGGTGGACTCAAATTTTGCCTCAGTGTTATTAGTGTGCCCGTGACTATCCGTATATTTAAAAAAATATTACAAATTGTGCCGTCTGGTTTGCTTAATATAAGGAATTTGAAATGATTTATACTTTTGATACGTAAGTATATTTTAGCAATTATATTTACTTTTGGTACTTAGATATATAATCGCCAAAACCCTTCGGCCTACCAGTAGCATTTGCAAATTAGGCTACACTGACTGACGAGACGAGAGCCATTCACTTTAGCGTCACTGTCTGGCAAACCCCGACATCCTACACGCTTAGAAAAAAGGGTTCCAAAAGGGTTCTTTGGTTGTCCCCATAGGAGAACCATTTTTGGATCCAGGTAGAAGTACAGTAGATCAGGGGTGGGCAATTCCAGTCCTCGAGGGCCTGATTGGTATCACAGTTTTGCCCCAGCTCCAGCTAACACACCTGACTCCAATAATCACCTTATCATGATCTTCAGTTTAGAATGCAATTCGATTAAACAGCTGTGTTTACTAGGGATGGAGAAAAAGTGACACCAATCAGGTCCTCGAGGACTGGAGTTGCCCGCCCCTGCAGTAGATAATATGGAAAACACTGCTTAAGCATTGCAACAGATGAGTGCAAACGTACTACTTTTTAACCCACCCACCCCTTTCTCTTGCCTCAGACAAGCACCCACTCAGACTCGATATAGGAGAAACTGTGAGTCAAATTCTAATGGGGCTGGACCATATGTGGTCTATTATGGCTGCTACAGCAATGGTTTACACCCATATGTTTATATGGTCATTAGTACGATCAAACGTTCATTCCGCCTCTTGCGCCTTAATAATTTTTCTGTCACAAATTTCTGTAATCAAACGTTTCTAGCCAGCCAGCAAACAGAATTGAGGGTACCACCCCAAAAAGTCATTTTCATTCCACTCATGAGGCTCAGAAACTGTAACTTGCCAGGGCAAATGCTGCTGCAGCTGTTGCATCTTATTTCACAGTCACCCCCTCTTCAAAGCGGATCGTCTGTGCGCAGACATCTGCTGGCACCTCGGGACGGGTATAAGCTGCAGGTTTTGAGAGGAGATCCATTTATGTCTGTGGAGTCTTGGGCCCTGACAGCACACTAAGTCCGATAACAGAAAGCTCCACATTTGCATGGGGAAGGAGAATGTTTGTGTATGTGTGTGTGTGTGTGTGTTTTGGGAGGTGGAGAGCGGTGGTTAGTTAGCGTCATTCAGATGTTTTGCCAAGGCAGGAGATCAGTCCGTTGAGAGAAGGACTGGAGGCAGCTCAGGCTAGGAGCTCAGCTAGAGAGACCCTGGGTGGTGGAAAACCCAAAGGGAAAGGCAATACTGACTCCACACTCAGCATTTTTGGTCTACTATGGAGAAAAAGCACATCCATACATTCCAATCTAGGATTTGTGACAGTCTTCATCCAAAGTATTGTTTTGGTTCTTTGTGGAAAGATTGTCACTCTTAGTCTGTAAAAACCTCAGAGGACATTGAATACTGTAGTGTAAATGTGTAGTAAGTGTTGAAATACTATAGAATCTGGATGCTTGTGCTCAATGTACAATATAGTAATTACATCATACTGGTGAAGGTGTTCCAGTGTAACCCCATGATACCAAGGAGTAACCCCATGCAACCAAGGAGATTACAGAGTGGCAGCCGCTGTATTATACTACGGTTTTGTAGACGCTCGCAAAAAATGTGTTAGAGTGAACAGTTGTCTCCCTGGTCCTTCATCAAAGTTCTTCTACACAGGCTTCATGGATGAGAAACATATAACAGACAACTCATCAGACAATAACCTTGATATGGTCTGTGCTGTGCAGCCGCTCTGAGGGGTCGTTCATTCGACTGCCTCTCTCAAATAAGATATTCAGCCTCCGGTGACTTGGAGAGACATTTACAAGCTCTGCCACGCTGCCCCACAGCACAGATTGTAGAATCTCATTTGTGGGGTAGCAGCAGAGGGGGATTGCACTTACATTTAAGTAATTTAGGGTTTAGTGCCTTGCTCAAGACTACATCTACAATTTCTTCACCTAGTCTGCTCAGGAGTTGAACCAGCAACCTTTCTGTTACTGGCCCAATGCTCTTAACCGCTAGATTACCTGCTGCCCATGTAATCTCATTGTGTTTCTTGCCACTTTACTCTGGGTCCACTTACGTTGGGCTTTAATAGTAATAGATCCATGCACTGTACAAAAGAGACTAACTCTTTCTGGACCTTTTCTGAGAGTGGGGGCTGGACGGTGGAAATCCAGCCTCCCTTAGCATCCTGCTTGGAGTAAACTGGCAGGTATACCCTCAGCAATGATAACATCATCAATAAAATAAATGGCAGGCGCACTTTAGCCATCGTAATACAACCGGACTGCGAAACGCGTCAAATATCTTGAGAGGGGCCATTCAGTATTTCAGTGCTTTTGAAGGCGTTCGGTAGGAGGAAAATTACCTGACTCTGTGGTTTATAACTTATTTAGCAGTCGAGGTGGCGGGTAGGTAGGTAGAGCCGGGCTGGGGGGTGAGCTGGGCTTGCTGACCATGCAACTCACCCATTTTATTAATTTACACATATCTCCACTTGGTCTGTTTCTCCATGAGGCAAACAGAATAGGCAGTTGAGATACAGTATATTTCGTTTTCTTTGGGGGGGCAAACAGTCCAGTTATACTGCATAGATTCCATTATATAACGGGAGTCCTGGGCAGGTGGCAGCACTAGTGTTTGCCTCAGCAGAAAAAGGCCTGATCAATGGCCTTTTCTGGCTGTCAGTCTGGCCTAATTGATGAGTGGGCCGCTATCGAAGAAACTGTCCTCATTAAAAGCAGGTGGAGGATCGTGCAAGTGCTCTCTGTGGTTATGGTATGTTTTTGGGGGGTTAATGTTACAAAGAAAAGTCAATGCTCTTTCTGAACTGTATTTCTCTCACTCTCTCTGGGATCTACTGGAAGGTTTTAGGGTTTAGGTGGTTGGGGCATTTCCTGACAAATTGGGTTGTATCAATGACAATACAGATTGAATTTGGTTTGATTGGAATTGACCATGGCTGCATATCTGCACAATGCTCTATTGTTGTATGGCATCTGACTAATCAGAGCTAGAAAGAATTTAATTCGTTTCCAGGATTTTCTACGATCTACTTGCTCGAATTGTGGGAAGATATAGGTAGGCCAATTCTTAATTAAAGCATACATAATTCCAACTGACTCTAATAAGGTCATATCCAAGGAAACAAACCATTTTTTTTGTCACTGAAAGATTGAGGTCAGCGTTAGCGCTTAAACTTATTGCGGATCAAATCCCTTTAGCGGGATCGATTTGACAACAGCCAGTGAAATTGCAGGGCGCCAAATTCAAAACAACAAAAATCTCATAATTAAAATTCCTCCACCATACAAGTATTATCCACCATTTTAAAGATAATCCAACCACAGTGTCCGATTTCAAAAAGGCTTTACAGCGAAAGCACACCAAACGATTGTTAGGTCAGCACCTAGTCACAAAAAAAAACATACAGCCATTTTCCAGCCAAAGAGAGGAGTCACAAAAAGCAGAAATAGAGATAAAATGAATCATTAACCTTTGGTGATCTCCATCAGATGGCACTCATAGGATTTCATGTTACACAATACATGTATGTTTTGTTCGATAAAGTTCATATTTATATCCAAAAATCTCAGTTTACATTGGCGCGTTATGTTCAGTAAGGTTTTGCCTCCAAAACCTCTGGTGACTTTGCAGAGAGCCACATCAATTTACAGAAATACTTATCATAAACTTTGATAAAATATACAAGTGTTATGCACAGAATTAAAGATACACTTCTCCTTAATGCAACCGCTGTGTCAGATTTCAAAAAAGCTTCACGGCGAAAGCACACTTTGCAATATTCTGAGTACAGCGCTCAGACACCAAAACAAGCCATACAGATACCCGCCATGTTGGAGTCAACAGAAGTCAAAAATAGCATTATAAATATTCACTTACCTTTGATGATCTTCATCGGAATGCACTCCCAGGAATCCCAGTTCCACAATAAATGTTCATTTTGTTCAATAAAGTTAATCTTTATGTCCAAATACCTCCATTTTGTTCGCGCGTTAGGTTCACTATTCCAAATGCAAGGCGCGCGCTTACTAAGTCCAGACGAAAAGTCAAAAAAGTTATACTACAGTTTGTAGAAACATGTCAAACGATGTATAGAATCAACCTTTAGGATGTTTTTATTATAAATCTTCAATAAAATTCCAACCGGACAATTCCTTTGTCTTTAGGAATGAAGAGGAACTCAGCTCGCTCACGTGACTGAGCTCATGCCTTTTTTCCAGACACCTGATTCCATTAGCTCTTATTCTCTTCCCATTCACAGTAGAAGCCTAAAACAACGTTCTAAAGACTGTTGACATCTAGTGGAAACCTTAGGAAGTGCAATATGACCCCATTTACACTGTATATTGGATAGGCAATCACTTGAAAAACTACAAGCCTCAGATTTCCCACTTCCTGGTTGGATTTTTCTCAGGTTTTCCATATGAGTTCTGTTACACTCACAGACATCATTCAAACTGTTTTCTATCCAAATCTACTAATAATATGCATATCCTACCTTCTGGGCCTGAGTAGCAGGCAGTTTACTCTGGGCACGCTTTTCATCCGGATGTGAAAATACTGCCCCCTAGCCGAAAGAGGATTTATTAAGTGGCTTGATCTTAGACAATGTTTTTACCAATTCATTTTCTCGTTTTCATTGAAGTAGCCCTTTTTAAATCGCTTGTTAGAGTATGAAATCTATGACTCTCAGATGAAAGCTACACCTGTACACTAAATGCATGTACCACCAAGGGAAATGGCATGTCCCTTACTGTGTAGCATCAAACATAGTGCAGCATTAGACTTCTCTCTCGAAAGCATTTTTTTAAGTTACTTTCTAGAGTTAGCTCAAGTATCAGGATTAACAGCCCTGTTGAGATGAACAAATTGAAATTAAATTAAACCCAGGACTTGACGGAACTCGGCTCTCTGCCTTGCAAGTTACTTTCCTAGACTATCTGTGTGAAGATTGGTCTAACCTCGTCTAACACACCGTCTCGTAAGTAGTAATATAAAAGCTCTGTTGATAATGGCTGTATGCATGGTAGGGATTCCCAATCACCACACCTCAAAGACTTTATGCGCTCATCGAAGGAAATTCCAGCCTTTCCGGCTCAATTACAATATCGATTAAGTTGCAAATTCGCCAACAAGAGGTGAGCCAAGCTGACCCCTTGCATGCAGTGATCCGCCTGAGCTACCGCTGCATTTTTACCAGGGGCAGAGCGAGGGTATTATTTATACAGCCTTCCCCTAATGTTGCCACTTGGCTGCCCTCCGAACCCCCTTCGCCTTCGCAATAGGAACTTGTTACATTTGCTGCCCTGTATGTAAATCAGCATGTTAATCAGATTTTCATCAAATTTGTTCAAAAATAATTGATTGGCTCGCAACACATCCTATTTCATTAATGACTTGCAAATGAGGGCTGTTGGTGAGAGTGGTGCTATAGCGGGGGACAGTTGGTCAATGGCTGGCCAAGGACCCTAGAGTGAAGATGGAGAACCAGTGGACACTCTGGCGGGCAGATGGGGCTATTCTGTAGAAGTTCTCTAGGGAGAGGAGAAAAGGATTGGAGAGGCAAGGGAATGACAGGGAGGAGGAAAGGGAAGGAGAGCGGATAAGGAGGAGCATGAGGAGAGGGTGGAGAAGGAGAGAGAGGAGAGAGAAGGTGAGTAGAGGAGAGAAGATGGAGAGAGGGAAGAGGAGAGCAGAATAGAGCATGGGGAAAGGAGAGGATGGCAGGGGAGGAGAAGAAGAGGAGGGGAGAGGACAGCAGAGAGCATCTGAAGCAGCGTGCCGATCTCTCTGAATGGTAATCACCAGTCCCACAGTGCTTTCTTTCCTGCCACGGAAACGCTTGCAGTCTACTCTGCTCAGCAGGTATGAGTAAAGGAGAGACGGATGGCAGGGTTACACAACTCATTCAGGGGGAGTGAGAATGCGTGTGACACAGGGACTGGCAGACAGGGCTTTTAAAAGGAGAATTCACAACATAGGTCGTGGATGTCTTTATCTGCAATGAAAACCACCATCATATGAGTGATGATTGATTTGATTTGAGACAATGCTCGCTAGGGTTGAATGGCGGAAACCGGTTACCGAGATTTATCGTCCAAAACAACTCCCTTTTCCAGGGATAAATAACTGCAAGAAACCGGTAAATTATAATAAATTATTTATATGAACAGCATGAAGTGAAATGGAACTGATAAATTATATGCAATGTCTAAATCTGGCTTCTCTACGTCCCTTCTCTCTGCTCTCTGCATGATGAATCATCAACGCTCAGGGTGGGGACAGACCATCTCAGTATGGAGCACAGTTCACAATGCATGTAGACCTATCATCTCATCACGGTAACTTTTTCTTGTGACAGGTAGGCCTACATTTGCTCAAGCATAGCCTATACTACAGTATTATAAAGACTGAATGTGCGTCTAATTTACACATCTCCATTTGGCTTTCGGGGGTCACCTTATTTTTTAATTGTAAAGATTAAAAAAAAACATATTGCAGCTGCAGTTTTAAAACAGCCTGTCACTCGAATATCGTTGCTTTAAATCAGTGCATGTGCGAGCACTCTCTCACATTCTTTCTCTCCCTCCATCAATTCCATTCAAATTCTATCCAAAATAGATCATCCTGTTCAAGATTGATATATATATAGGCCTATAGATAGATAGATGTCCTAGCCTACCTCTTTCAGGTAATACATTCTATGCAGTATTAGCCTTATATTTAGCTAATGTATGATGCATTGTGCATAATAAGCTTCTAACTTGTAGCCTCTGTCTCTTGTGCAATACTCACCCACCTGTGCTCCGCTGGCCTCTCTCCTTAAAAAATGCTCCTTAGCTCTTGGAGTCCCATGCAGGAAAAGCTAGACAAGAATAGCTTGCTGGACATACTTTTTTTTTGCATTTGTTATACCAATAGACTATTCAAAGAGGGACGCAATCTCTTGTTTGCTGAATGTTAAATACAGCAGCCTATAGAACTCACGGGTAGTTTGAAAGAAGAGTGAACACGCGATGGTGGTAGGCTAGCAGTTATTTATTCAGAGCCATAACTATTCAATCAAATTCTAGTTCTATCATTAGAATGATGAAGATAAGGATAACAAAACTTACTTCATTTAACTGTTGAAAGCGAGGTAGGAATAAAGCAACGCTAGAGAGAGAAAGCTAATAACATTAGGGGAATTATTATGAAAGGCCCTATTATATTTCAGAATTAAAATCAAATTCGCTAGCCTATACTTTGTAGGCCGCATGTGCTGCACCAGAATCACATGTTCTCTCCCAGCTTTATCATGGTTTGAACTAGGCACGTAATTCCAGTCCATACAATACAGTACGTAATACAGTCCACACACTCAAAAAGATTAGCCTGCTGGAGTTTCATTTATTTACCCAAGAGAGCATCTACTAGGGCCTCCTGAGTGGCACAATGCTCTAAGGCAATGCATAACAGTGCTAGCTGTGCCACTAGAGATCCTTGGCCGAGTCCAGGCTCTGTCGCAGCCGGCCACGACCGGGAGACCCATGGGGCGGCGCACAATTGGCCCAGCGTCGTCCGGATTAGGGGAGGGTTTGGCCGGCAGGGATGTTCTTGTCCCATCGCGCTGTGACGGGCCAGGCGCAATGCACGCTGACACGGTCGCCAGGTGTACGGTATTTCCTCTGACACATTGGTGCAACTGGCTTCCGGGTTAAGCGGGCATTGAGTCAAGAAGCAGTGCGACTTGGCTGGGTTGTGTTTCGGAGGACGCACGGCTCTCGACCGTCGCCTCTCCCCAGAGTCCGTATGGGAGTTGCAGCGATGAGACACGACTGTAACTACCAATTGGATACCATGAAATTGGGGAGAAAAAGGGGTAAAAGTTTTTAAAAAAAAGTTAAAAAACAAAGAGAGCATATACTGTAGCTAGCTACATCTATGGACTTCTATGTTTTTCTGTCCTGCGTAATGTGTTGTAGTCTATACAGTGTCATGACGTTGCCCTCTTTGAGTACAGCGAGCACAGTTGACCCCCTCCCCCTCTACCATCCCCCTACTTCTGCACCATCTCCCTCTGTCTCCTACACCCAGGCTGCTGTGGTCAGAAGCCGGTCGTAAATTCCAAAGGGAATGGCCTACCTCATGGCCCCAGTTTTGAGACAGAGTGGTTTCATAGAGAGACAAAGGAATTCTTCCACCTCACAGGACGGGGGAACCAAACAACATTTATGTTCTGGAGAAGGTATAAAAGATCGGTGAAGAATCCAGCTACGAACTGGTCCGTTTGGTACAATGTTATGAAACTCATGAGAGACAATACGGCCATATTACCATAATAATGTTTATATGATAGCTTCAGCTATGAGACTTACATCTAAATGGTTGTATAAAATTAATGAATAAGGATAAACCTATTTGGAATATGTTGGGATGCTTGTAAGATAATGTGAGAGAATTGTATTTTCTACTTAAAGTTTTACCAAGTCACCGGCACGCCCCCAGGGACACAGACAGGACAAGGCGTCATGTGACAGCCTTTTCTACGTTCAGTATATGAACCCCCACCCAAGGTTTCTTTCTTTAGACCAGCTTACCTCGAGAAGAGAGGGCCAATGTTTGACCATGCATTCCTCTACTGAACTTTAACCATACCACGTGGTTAAACTATTAGACTACCGACAGAATAAGGACGAGTCTTTGATATTAATGAGAGAGAGAGAGAGAGCGAGAGAGAGAGAGAGAGAGACCAACAAAGATCACGACACACTGAGCGTGATTATATATAGTTTCCGAATGAGTGAGCGTTCATGTGCAAAGGATTAGCATATCAATTGTTATAATTATCAACTTTTGTTTAACATGCCGGTTTAGCCCACTAGGGCACATTTGGAAAGACATGATTTGGAAAGGCACACACCTGTCTATATAAGGTCCCACAGTTGACAGTGCATGTTAGAACATAAAACCAAGCCATGAGTTTGAAGGATTGTGTCGAGTCACAGATCTGGGGAAGGGTACCAAACATATCTGCAGCATTGAAAGTCCAAAAGAACACACTGGCCTTCATTATTCTTAAATGGAAGAAGTTTGTAACCACCAAGACTCTTCCTAGAACTGGCCAAACTGAGCAACTGGGAAGGGCCTTGGTCAGGGAGGTGACCAAGAACCCGGTGGTCACTCTGACAGAGCTCCAGAGTTCCTCTGTGGAGATGGGAGAACCTTCCAGAAGGACAACCATCTCTGCAGCACTCCACCAATTATGCCTTTATGGAAGAGTGGCCAGACGGAAGCCACTCCTCAGTAAGAGGCATAAGACAGCCCGCTTGGAGTTTGCCAAAAGGCACCTAAAGACTCTCAGACCATGAGAAACAAGATTCTCTGGTTTGATGAAACCAAGATTGAACGCTTTGGCCTGAATGCCAAGCATCACATCTAGAGGAAACCTGGCACCATCCATACGAGAAAGCGTGGTGGTGCCAGCATCGTGCTGTGGGGATGTTTTTCAGCGGCAGGGATTGGGAGACTAGTCAGGATTCAGGGAAAGGTGAACGGAGCAAAGTACAGAGAGATCCTGCTCCACAGCACTCAGGACCTCAGATTGGGGCGAAGGTTCACCTTCCAACAGGACAATGACCCTAAGCACACAGCCAAGACAACACAGGAGTGGCTTCAGGACAAGTCTCTGAATGTCCTTGAGTGGCCCAGCCAGTGCCCGGACTTGAACCCGATCAAACATATCTGGAGAGACCTGAAAATTGCTGTGCAGTGACGCTCCCCATCCAACCTGACAGAGCTTGAAAGGATCTGCAGAGAAGACTGGGAGAAACTCCCCAAATACAGGTGCGTCAAGCTTGTAGCATCATACACAAGAAGACTTGAGGCTGTAATAGCTGCCAAAGGTGCTTCAACAAAGCACTGAGTAAAGAGTCTGAATACTTATGTATACGTATGTGATATTTCATTTTTTTTTAAATGTATACATTAGAAAACATTTCTACAAAACAGTTTTTGCTTTGTCATTATGGGGTATTGTGTGTAGATTGATGAGGGGAAAAAATATTTAATCAACTTTAGAATACGGCTGCGTAACAAAATGTGGTCTGAATACTTTCCGAATGCACTGTATATCATATCTATTGGATAACGATACAATCATTTGGGCTTTTCTGGGCTTAGTCTCATTTTGGTCAAAACACTTGGCCCTAAGCCCTTTATCGAGTGTTCACTTGTTGCGTTCGAAAGTGATCTCTCAAGTCTGCAAATGTTTTGGCCAAAATGAGAATTGACATCACACTCGATATCCCAACTGCCACTTATCAATATTCAACCAATTCTAAGTCCATTCGCAGCCATTCTATCCCACAACCTGTCTTGGGGATGACTCACTTGCTATGTAACAATGGCACTGTGGCAGACACAGGCGCATACTCTGACAGTCAGAAAGTTGTAAAAACACTCCTGCACAAAATATTTGCAAGTACTGTATACCGGTCACCAGTGATACCATCAGCTGATTTAGCTTGTAGCCTGCCTGCTGCTAGCAAGCTTCACTGACATTATTTTTTGTTGCCATGTTAGTAAAATGACTTACGTAACATTCAAGTACAAGGTGGATGTCATTACTTACAAAATAAATATTGTTGAATGAAGCTGGCTGATTCACTTCATGACTCCATCTGTAGTCACTTACTACTAATGTAGCCCTACTGTATGAGTGAGTGACTTCACATTCATCATTCTAGCTTGATCCCGTGGTGCAGTGGTTTTCTCAAAGTCAGTGTCTTGGAGGCATTTTATTTTCATCTTGATTAATAGGGACAATATGATGCTTCACACACACTTGCCTGGGCTATTTTTAGGTGCTGGCCACTACGCAACTCTGGAGAGATGGCATATGGACTTACAACAAGCGTAAAACTAACATTTACAAATAAATTCACTGTTTGATTGTGAAAAATCATGTTTAAAGTAATATACGTTGTTTTTGGGAGTGTGGGAACAGCTATTTTTGTATTGGAAGTGGCTTTAACCTTTGAAGCTGCCTGCTCAAACATTTGAATTTAACTGAAGGCACAAATATTTTCCTGTTGTTTCAAAGTATTAGATACCAAATATATAGTAAATGGAAAAGGGCCTGAGAGACTACTGGTAGATCACTTATTTACGTCATTATAAATTGGTACATTGGAAATATTTTTGCTAATATTTTTAATGCTTTTAGTGTCCTGCAAATATGCATATGAACTCTGAGGTAAATGGGGAAAGTGATGTTTATCGAAAACACTGTGGTAAAAAAATGTATGAGCCTCTTGTCGTGAAACATGTACCGCTGTCCTTGTGGGAAAGTGTGTGACAGTTACAATGAAGTCGGAAAACAAACAACCTCAAGTAATTTGTTCATTCACTAAAATGCAACCTCTCTCAGAGAATCTGGGACTTTGGCTCTTATTTCTGCGCTCTTATTAGCCGTTCCTAATAAGTTTGGCCTGACCACATAACCTGACCAGGAAAGTCTCTCGGACCTACAATAGTTACAGAAGAAAAAGTATGTGAACCCTTTAGAACTACCTGGATTTCTGCATAAATTGGTCATAAAATATACTGCTCAAAAAAATAAAGGGAACACTTAAACAACACAATGTAACTCCAAGTCAATCACACTTCTGTGAAATCAAACTGTCCACTTAAGAAGCAACACTGATTGACAATACATTTCACATGCTGTTGTGCAAATGGAATAGACAACAGGTGGAAATTATAGGCAATTAGCAAGACACCCCCAATAAAGGAGTGGTTCTGCAGGTGGGGACCACAGACCACTTCTCAGTTTCTATGCTTCCTGGCTGATGTTTTGGTCACTTTTGAATGCTGGCGGTGCTTTCACTCTAGTGGTAGCATGAGACGGAGTCTACAACCCACACAAGTGGCTCAGGTAGTGCAGCTCATCCAGGATGGCACATCAATGCGAGCTGTGGCAAGAAGGTTTGCTGTGTCTGTCAGCGTAGTGTCCAGAGCATGGAGGTGCTACCAGGAGACAGGCCAGTACATCAGGATACGTGGAGGAGGCCGTAGGAGGGCAACAACCCAGCAGCAGGACCGCTACCTCCGCCTTTGTGCAAGGAGGAGCAGGAGGAGCACTGCCAGAGCCCTGCAAAATGACCTCCAGCAGGCTACAAATGTGCATGTGTCTGCTCAAACGGTCAGAAACAGACTCCATGAGGGTGGTATGAGGGCCTGACGTCCACAGGTGGGGGTTGTGCTTACAGCCCAACACCGTGCAGGACGTTTGGCATTTTGCCAGAGAGCAACAAGATTGGCAAATTCGCCACTGGCGCCCTGTGCTCTTCACAGATGAAAGCAGGTTCACACTGAGCACATGTGACAGACGTGACAGAGTCTGGAGACGCCGTGGAGAACGTTCTGCTGCCTGCAACATCCTCCAGCATGACCGGTTTGGCGGTGGGTTAGTCATGGTGTGGGTTGGCATTTCTTTGGGGGGCCACACAGCCCTCCATGTGCTCGCCAGAGGTAGCCTGACTGCCATTAGGTACCGAGATGAGTTCCTCAGACCCCTTGTGAGACCATATGCTGGTGCGGTTGGCCCTGGGTTCCTCCTAATGCAAGACAATGCTAGACCTCATGTGGCTGGAGTGTGTCAGCAGTTCCTGCAAGAGGAAGGCATTGATGCTATGGACTGGCCCGCCCGTTCCCCAGACCTGAATCCAATTGAGCACATCTGGGACATCATGTCTCGCTACATCCACCAACGCCACGTTGCACCACAGACTGTCCAGGAGTTGGCGGATGCTTTAGTCCAGGTCTGGGAGGAGATCCCTCAGGAGACCATCCGCCACCTCATCAAGAGCATGCCCAGGCGTTGTAGGGAGGTCATACAGGCACGTGGAGGCCACACACACTACTGAGCCTCATTTTGACTTGCTTTAAGGACATTACATCAAAGTTGGATCAGCCTGTAGTGTGGTTTTCCACTTTAATTTTGAGTGTGACTCCAAATCCAGACCTCCATGGGTTGATCAATTGGATTTCCATTGATTATTTTTGTGTAATGTTGTTGTCAGCACATTCAGATTATTTCATTCATTCAGATCTAGGATGTGTTATTTTAGTGTTCCCTTTATTTTTTTGAGCAGTGTATTATCTGATCTTCATCTAAGTCACAACAATAGACCAACACAATCTACTTAAACTAATAACACACAAACAATTATAATTGTTTTGTCTTTATTGAACACAGCGTGTAAACATTCACAGTGCAGGTTGGAAAAAGTATGTGAACCCTTGTATTTAATTACAGGTTGACCCTCCTTTGGCAGCAATAACCTCAACCAAATGTTTTCTGTAGTTGTGGATCAGACCTGCACAACGGTCAGGAGGCATTTTGGACCATTCCTCTTTACAAAACTGTTTCAGTTCCACAATATTCTTGGGATGTCTGGGTGAACTGCTCTCTTGAGGTCATGCCACAGCATCTCAATTGGGTTGAGGTCAGGACTCTGACTGGGCCACTCCAGAAGGCGTATTTTCTTCTGTTCAAGCCATTCTGTTGTTGATTTACTTCTGTCTTTTGGGTTGTTGTCCTGTTGCATCACCTAACTTCTGTTGAGCTTCAATTGGCGGACAGATAGCCTTACATTCTCCTGCAAAATGTCTTGATAAACTTGGGAATTCATTTTTCCGTCGATGATAGCAAGCTGTCCAGGCCCTGAGGCAGCAAAGCAGCCCCAAACCATGATGCTCCCTCCACCATAGTTTACAGTTGGGATGAGGTTTTGATGTTGTGTTGGTGCCTTTTTTTGTGTTGGTGCCTTTTTTGTGTTGGTGCCTTTTTTTCTCCACACATAATGTTGTGTGTTCCTTCCGAACAACACAACTTTAGTTTCATCTGTCCACAGAATATTTTGCCAGTATCGCTGTGGAACATCAAGGTGCTCTTTTGCGAACTTCAGACGTGCAGCAATGTTTTTTTTGGATAGCAGTGGCTTCTTCCATGGTGTCCTCCCATGAACACCATTCTTGTTTAGTGTTTTACATATTGTAGACTTGTCAACAGAGATGTTAGCATCTTCCAGAGATTTCGGTAAGTCTTTAGCTGACACTCTAGGATTCTGTGCTGTGCTCTTGCAGTCATCTTTGCAGAACAGCCACTCCAAGGGAGAGTAGCAACAGTGCTGAAATGTCAAAATTTTTATAGACAATTTGTCTTACCGTGGAGATACTTTTGTAACCCTTTCCAGCTTCATGCAAGGCGACAATTCTTTAATCTTAGGTCTTCTGAGATCTCTTTTGTTCGAGGCATGGTTCACATCAGGCAATGCTTCCTGTGAATAGTAAACTCAAATTTTGTGAATGTTTTTCATGGGGCAGGGCAGCTCTAACCAAAATCTCCAATCTCGTCTCATTGAGTCGACTCCAAGTTAGTTGACTCCTGACACCAATTAGCTTTTGAAGAAGTCATTAGCCTAGGGGTTCACATACTTCTTCCAACCTACACTGTGAATGTTTAAATTATGTATTCAATATAGAAAAATACAATTATTTGTGTTATTAGTTTAAGCACACTGATGTGATAAAATGTGATCTGATCACATATGTAAAATGGGTTCACATACATTTTCTTGCCACTGTATAGTATACAATGACATATACCCAGTGTTTTTTCTTGGTCTCTAAAGGGAGACAAGACTTCTGATTCTGGTTCTGACACCAATATTATGCTAGCTAGCTTTGGTGAGCTAGCTTTCGTTCAGCCATCTTTATTTAAAACTGGAACTTTTTGTGTCCCCAGGTGGCAGCCATAATTATAAATACAATCAGTACAGTAAGGTTGCTTATTTATAGGAAAAACACGGAACCAAAATTCTTAGCATTAGTGCTGATGTAGCCTATTACTCTTTCTCTCCATAGGGCTAAAGAAGGGGCGCTTCTGGATCACGCCTGACCCGTACCACAACGACGACAACATTCAAATTGGCCGCGAGGTCAAGATCTCCTGCCAGGTAGAGGCAACGCCCCCTGAAGAGCTTCTGTTCAGTTGGCTGAAGAATGGCCGGCCGCTGCGCAGCTCGGAGCGCATGGTCATCACCCACACTGACCCCGACGTCCAGCCCGGCACTACCAACCTGGACATCATTGACCTCAAGTTCACAGACTTTGGCACGTACACCTGCGTGGCGGCGCTGAAGAACGGCGGCATCCCCGAAGTCAGCATCGATGTCAATATCTCTTCGACTACAGGTGAGCAATGGACTGTACTGTACTGTTGTCCTTCTAGTCGTTTAATAGGTTTGTGGCACAGTTGACTAAAGTAGCATATTGTAGGGCTCATCATTACAGGATGTCATAGGTTACAGCAGGGCTCTCTAACCCTGTTCCTGGAGAGCTACCCTTCTGTAGGTTTTCGCTCTAAACCCAGTTATATTTAACCTGATTCAGTTTATCTACCCGCTAATTATTAGAATCATGTGTGGTAGATTAGAGTTGGAGCAAAAACCTACAGGACAGTAGCTCTCCAGGAACACGTTTGGAGAGCCCTGGGTTACAGGGATATGGAAAGTCATCAAGCTCTTTCAGTGTTTATGAAGGATGAGATACCTACCCCTCTTAGTAGGCAATACACAAAGTACATACTACAGTATGTGTACTTCGATAGGAAGGACACGCCATGACTGAACGATGGGCAGACGTGGCAAAAACACAGACTTCCATTCATATACAGTCCATAATCCTTATGCGTTGGGTTTTAAAGCATGATGAGTTTCCAGTAAAGTCCAGATTCTAATGGGAGTGTTTTCGGGCCAGATTGTTGGGATCTGTCCATTCAATCAGGCCTAAATCTGTCGCTAATATGCGCATTCCTACTTCCAAACCTAATGATTATTTACAGCCTGCTAGTGTAGGGTCACCTGTGTTATTTTCTCCTATTTAGCTACTCCCTCTGTAATTTTCCTTTAGTTTGTTGGTGTACGAACTGATGCAAAAGATCTTTAGGTGTTTTTTTTTTAAAACAATTGATAATGAGTTAGTAATGCCGGAGCGGAACATCAAATGTTTGATGATAAGCCCGGACATTATTATTCCTGTTGTGGGCGGGAGAATTGGTAAATTGGCAATGAAACGGAAGGAGAACTTAAAAACATCAAGGAGCTGACCATTAGGATCATTGAAGTCCATTAAAACTACTTTTGTGAGTAGCTACAACGCATAAACCCAGAAATAGATGAGTCTATTTGTGCGGGAGCCTTTGTAGGACATGCTAATGTGCATCAACCTGGAAATACACACACACACACACATGCTTCCCTCTCTGGCACAGGTCTCCTGCAACTACTTACGTAAGTCTCAGGTGGTGTGTGTTCTTTCCTTCCCTCTCATCTAGCTGTCTTGATCGGTTCGTCAGATTCACATTTTTAAGACCTGCATTTGCCTTTGTTGTCACCTCCAGTATATTAACCAATGGAGCAGAGAAGCAGCCTCCAACATGCATTACTAAAATCCATTTGAGCTAAGCAAAGTAAAGCCTATCCAGAATGATTGGCCTGGGTTGGGATGATAGTATATGCCTTTGGCAGAGAACCCCCATAGGGGAGCAGAGCTGAAAGCTCAGGGGGAGATGGCTACCCCTCAAACGTGCCAAATAAATGAGACCTGTCTGTTCATTCGTTGCCTCTCTGTTCTGTGTTCCCTTCCCTTACTCTATTACATATTTGGCGCTATTTTGTATTCATAGCTTTTTATTTCAGTGTAGCAGCGGCGGATTGGGATTGCAGTAGCAGGGGATGAAGGATGAATTGAAACAAGGATACCACAGTCATAGCACTGTTGGAGAGGGGGGAGGATGATGGGGTTGTTCAGAGGGTTGGATGGTCAGAATACACAGGGCAAAAATCTAAGGGCTTCCTGCGTCCCACTGAGTGATTTGTGATATACTGTCTACCAACCCCTAATCCTGGCTAAAGAACTATAGGGTGTGCAGGCTTTTGTTCTTGCCCACCTGATTCAGCTATTCAAGGTCTAGGTGATTAGTTGAATCAAGTGTTAGTGCTGGGTTGGGATAAAACTTGGCTCTACCCCAGTAACATTGCGTAAAGTAACATTGCGTAAAGTAACATTGCGTAAACGTAACTTAAAATAGCATCACATAAAGGAACATTACGTAAAGTGACATTACGTAAAGTGACATTACGTAAAGTGACATTACGTAAAGTGACATTACGTAAAGTGACATTACGTAAAGTGACATTACGTAAAGTGACATTACGTAAAGTGACATCACATATGGTAACATCACATATGGTAACATCACATAAGGTAACATCATGTAAAGCAATGTAACTCAACGAAACATCACAAAGTAGTACCACGTAAAGTTAAGTGACGTTAAGTATCTTTTTCCATCTCTTCCAGTCCCTCCGGAGCTGACGGTGCCGCGAGGCAAGTCCCCCATGGTGGTCCAGGAGGGTGACACAGTGGACCTGCAGTGCCTGGTGTCGGGGAAGCCGAAGCCCATCATCCTCTGGTCGAGGGCCGACAAGGAAGTGCCTATGCCCGATGGCAGCCTTCAGACAGAAAGCTATGATGGTGTGCTGCGCATCGTCAATGTCTCGCGTGAGATGACTGGAACCTACCGTTGCGCCACCAGCCAGTACAACGGCTTCAACGTGAAGCCCCGGGAAGCGCTGGTGGAGCTCACCGTGCAATGTGAGTATTCTGGATATACTGTGTTTTTACAGTACACTTCTGATAAATGCAATGGGTTTGAACCACGGTGGGTTGCGTTGGTTCCATGAGCTGGATAGGTCTCTGTAAGGAGGAGGTCAGGAGAGGTGAATGAACCGTCCAAAATTCAAAATTATATATTTGAATTGTGACTTGCAATCTGATTGGCACTTATCAGGAGTCGACTGTACACTGGAATGCACATACGTTTTAAGGGGTTTAAGTTAGATGTGTGGGAATTTCTTATGTTGCTATCGGTATTGTATTTTGTTCGATACATCATGCCTCATCAATTCAATACATCAATAATTTAAATTTGTAACAGCACATAACCTTGGTGCGTTACGCATTTCGCAAATCATCTCACCTCGGCTAATCATTAAAACGTCTGGATTCAATTTCCCCAGGTTGAAAGGTTAATGTAACATAATCAATTCCCTATGTACGTTCCACGTTCAAAGAAAACATTTCAACACGACTTTAACTTAGTCACGCCGAAAATGGGACGGGAAAGGGTCATATCTCAGTGTTAATGACCATTAGCGGCCTACACTTAAGAGAAACGAGAGGCATTTTATAATTGCATAATCCATAACGTTTATTGACCTTGTACATACATGCGTACGAGGAAATTATCTGGTGACATGATGGAGGAAGACACTATTAGAGGTCATAGAGCTTTGGTGGATGCATACCAAATGGACCCAAATCCCAATGTAGTGCACTACTCTGGTCAAAAGTAGTGCACTACATAGGGTGAGAAACATCCAGTCTAATTTATAGCGTCTGTGTTACTCCTAATATCGGAGCAGAGGGAAGATGGCTTATAGAAATGCAGAGCTGCTCATCGCTCGGATCACCACTTCTAACTTACTAGTGTCAGGCCTCTGAAAAATCTTTGATCTGTGACCTTATATCCCTCCCACCACCACGCAAAAATACATGGACCGTGAGGTGGGTGAGGATTAATGAGCCGTAGGAAGTGTGTGTGTGCGTGTGCATGTGCGTGCTTTCATGGATTCATGAAGGTCTGTGTTTGTTTTGAGCGTGCCTGTGTGCATACATGGATTAATGTGTGTGTGTGTGTGTGGGTGTGTGTGTGTGTGTGTGTGTGTGTGTGTGTGTGTGTGTGTGTGTGTCACTAGGCCACACACACTATTCCACAGAAGCTCTCACTGAGTCACTGGAGTGAGAGCACCCCAGGCAGCCTGGCCTCAGAGTTGTCCTTAGTTTGGCCCCAACAGAACCGTTTAAGGTTTGTGGAGTGTGCAGAAACAGGCGAGAAGGAGGCTAAGGGAAAGGGGGGCTGAAGAGGAAGGAGGGCTGGGCCCAGAGAGCCGGGCATAGTGGGACCTAGCCAGGTACAATCAGAACTACAACAATAGGGCTCTGGTCAAAAGTAGTGCACTATATAGGGAATAGGGTGCCATTTGGAACACAGCCTAGCTGCAGCATTGGGATGCAGATGACACTCCTCCTCCCCCTCTCTCTCTCTTCTCGTCCTGCTCTCTCTGGATGAGTGCACTAAACAGTGTATTGACACAGATAAGGAGGTGTAGGACATGACAGTTGTCTGTTACTGTACGCAGTGCTATGCACACCTCGGAATTGCAGGAGCGCCGCTATAAGACAGGAGTGGCAAACAACAGTAACAACCGGGGCCGTGGGATTGAAGGTGGGATTTTCTTTGGCTCATGCTGTCGGTGTAAATATGACAGGGTAAATGGTGGTTATATGCTTGATTAAAATTAAAATGGGCAATCTGCAATTGCTACATACATTTTGACTTTTAAATCAGTTTTATATATGTATATTTGAAGTCGGAAGTTTACATACACTTAGGTTGGAGTCATTAAAACTCATTTTTCAACCACTCCACAAATTTCTTGTTAACAAACTATAGTTTTGGCAAGTCGGTTAGGACATCCACTTTGTGCATGACGCAAGTCATTTTTCCAACAATTGTTTACAGACAGATTATTTCACTTATAATTCACTGTATCACAATTCCAGGGGGTCAGAAGTTTACATACACTAAGTTGACTGTGCCATTAAACAGCTTGGAAAATTCCAGAAAATTATGTCATGGCTTTAGAAGCTTCTAGAATCTAGGCTAGTCAGTTAAGAACAAATTTTCAATGACGGCCTAGGGACAGTGGGTTAACTGCCTTGATCAGGGGCAGAACGACAGATGTTTACCTTGTCAGCTCGGGGATTCAATCTTGCAACCTTTCGGTTACTAGTCCAATGCTCTAAACACTACGCTACCTGCCGCCCCAAATTAAATCATATGAGTCAATTGGAGGTGTACCTGTGGATGTATTTCAAGGCCTACCTTCAAACTCAGTGCCTCTTTGCTTGACATCATGGGAAAATCAAAAGACATCAGCCAAGTCTTCAGAGAAAAAATTGTAGACCTCCACAAGTCTGGTTCATCCTTGGGAGCAATTTCCAAATGCCCGAAGGTACCACGTTCATCTGTACAAACAATAGTACGCAAGTTTAAACACCATGGGACCACGCAGCCGTCATACCGCTCAGGAAGGAGCATTCTGTGAACGTACTTTGGTGCGAAAAGAGCAAATCAATCCCAGAACAACAGCAAAGGACCTTGTGAAGATGCTGGAGGAAACAGGTACAAAAGTATCTGTATCCACAGTAAAATGAGTCCTATATCGACATAACCTGAAAGGCCGCTCAGCAAGGAAGAAGCCACTGCTCCAAAGCCCCCATAAAAAAGCCAGACTACGCTTTGCAACTGCACATGGGGCAAAGATCGTACTTTTTGGAGAAATGTCCTCTGGTCTGATGAAACAAAAATAGAACTCTTTGGCCATAATGAACATCATTATGTTTGGAGGAAAAAGGGGGAGGCTTGCAAGCCAAAGAACAGCATCCCAACCATGAAGCACGGGGGTGGCAGCATCATGTTGTGGGGGTGCTTTGCTGCAGGAGGAACTGGTGCACTTCACAAAACAGATGGCATCATGAGGACGGAAAATTATGTGGATATTGTGGCAGACCAGGGGTTGGGTCAAAACGTTTACACAGATCAGACACGGACAGAGTAGGATTAGCTCACTTTCAAAGGTGTTTATTAAAATAATAGTCCAAAAGAAAAGAATAGGTCTCCCCCAAGAGACCCTCTCCGGGATACCGTTTTCTGGTCTCCGGGTCTTGCTGTATCCTGCGGGGATCAAAAACTGAACTCCCTCCTGTTACCTCTGGTACCGTCCCCAACTATACAGGAGTCCTTTCTTCCCCCGGTCTCTCCCCTGTGTGCTGCCCTTCTGGCAGCTTTATTGGACTTGTACAGCTGGTGAGCAATCAGCCCTTGATTACTCACCAATCCCTAATCAGCCCCAATTAGTCCTGGCCGGAGAGCCCGTTGAGACCTGGTACGTCTAGCAGATGGAGCCATCGCCTCGTGATGTATACCTCGTCTGTCACCAGGCCTCGTCGAGTCTCCCCCTGGTGGCTGACCTGCTGTACCCCCCTTAGCTCTGTCGGGGAGGGGACTGTCATCAGTACGACGTATGTCTCCCTTCTCGATAGGGCATCCGTGTTTCCATGCTTCGCCCCTGACCTGTGCACAACAGAAAAAGAGAAGCGTTAATGGGACAAGAACCACCTGGTGACCCGATTGTTTTTGTCTCTTTCCCTGGCCATCCAGACCAGGGGAGCATGGTCCGTGACCAGGGTGAAAGTGGGTACCTAACAGGTAATACTTGAGTGTCTAGCGCCTACTCCCGCTATTTTTTCTCTCTGGGTATCAGCTTTAGGCTGATGTACATGATGGGGTGCTCCTCCCCATCGTGTATCTGGGACAGGACGGCCCCTAGTCCCGTGTCACATGCATCCGTCTGGACCAACATCGGCACCTGGAAATCGGGCGTTACGAGAATCAGATGGGAGCACAGCGCTTCCTTCAGGCGGTTGAACGCCGCTTCTGTCTCGTCCGTCCATTTCACTGTTTTCGGGTGGCGGGCCCTGGTTAGATCGGTGAGGGGGGAAGCTATAGCCGCAAAGTTGGGGATAAACCGGCTATAGTATCCTGCCAGTCCCAGGAAGGACTTGACCTGGGTCTTGGTGCATGGAACAGGCCAGTCACGTACCGCGTGAACCTTCCTCTCCTGGGGCTTTGATCGGATGTTCCCCCGTCCAATCAAATACCCCAGGTTCTCCACCACCTCGAACCCTAGTTTGCATTTCTTGGGGTTCGCGGTCAACCCGGGCTTGTCTGAGTGAGTCCAGCACTGCCTGGAGGCCCGTCAGGTGCTCTTCCCAAACTTGGCTGTGGATGATGATGATATCATCCAAATATGCCGCTGCGTACTGCTGGTGTGGTCTAAGTACTTTGTTCAACAGTCGCTAGAATGTGGGCGGAGCTCTGTGCAGACCGAACGGGAGCACTCGGTACTGATACAATCCGTCTGGTGTCAAAAACACCGTCTTCTTCCAGGAGGAGGCTGCCAACGGTACCTGCCAATATCCTTTGGTCAGGTCAACGGTGCTGATGTACCGGGCCTTTCCCAATCGGTCAATGAGCTCGTGCACCCTCGGCATGGGGTAGGCGTCAAACAAGCTTATGTCGTTCACACCCCGGAAATCATTACAGAAGCGCAGGCTACCGTCCGGTTTGGGCACCAACACGATGGGGCTACACCATGCATTGTGAGACTCTTCAATTACCCCCATCCTCAGCATAGCCTCCACTTCCTGTTTCACGGCCTTCCTTCGGGCCTCCGGAATCCGATATGGCTCTTTCGTACCGTTTCCCCGGGCAGGGTACGGATGTGGTGTTCAATGAGGGTCGTGCGGCCCGGCTTCTCGGAGAACACCGCTGTGTTCCGATCGACGAGCTCCCTGAGCTCTTGCTTCTGAGCCGTGTCGAGGTCCTCATTGCTCGGGACCACCACTGGTACCTTTGGCGTCCTTGGTCCCGACCATAACACGGCCAAGGCTGTCCTCTCGTGCCATTTCTTCAACAGGTTCACGTGGTAAATCTGTTGGTGTTTCCGTCTCCCGGGCTGCCGTACGCAGTAATTGACAGGTCCCAGCTTCTCAATCACCTCGTAGGGCCCGTGCCATGTTGCCAGGAACTTACTTTCGGCCGTGGGGGATCAAGACCCACACCCTGTCTCCCACCTGGAATTCTCGGGGCTGGGCTCCCCGATTGTAGACCTGGGATTGGGTGCGTTGGGCCTTCTCCATATGTTCCTCATGACTGGCAATATGGCTGTCATCTGCTCCCTCATCATCTCCGCGTGCTCTACCACGCTGTGTAAGGGGGTCGGTTAGGCTTCCCACACCTCCTTGGCGAGGTCCAGTAGGCCGCGTGGCCTCCTGCCGTAGAGGAGTTCGAAAGGGGAAAACCCAGTGGAGGACTGGGGTATTTCTCGGATTGAGAACATTAGGTGGGGTAGTAGCTGGTCCCAGTTCTTCCCGTCCAGCTCGATGACCTTCCGCAGCATTTGTTTGAGCGTTTTATTTATTTATTTGGGTCCTGGCCGGAGAGCCTGTCGAGACCTGGCACGTCCAGCAGATGGAGCCATCGCCTCGTGATGTATACTCCGTCTGTCACCAATCCTCGACAAGTCTCCCCCTGGTGGCTGACGTGCTGTACGCCACAATATATTGACGCAACATCTCAAGACATCAGTCAGGAAGTTAAAGCTTGGTCGCAAATGGGTCAGAAGTTTACATACACTCAATTAGTATTTGGTAGCATTGCCTTTAAATTGTTTAACTTGGGTAAAACGTTTTGGGTAGCCTTCCACAAGCTTCCCACAATAAGTTGGGTGAATTTTGGCCCATTCCTCTTGACAGAGCTGGTGTAACTGGGTCAGGTTTGTAGGCCTCCTTGCTCGCACGCGCTTTTTCAGTTCTGCCCACAAATTTTCTATAGGATTGAGGTCAGGGCTTTGTGATGGTCACTTTGTACTTCCGGCGCCGACAAAGATGGCTGCCTCGCTTCGCGTTCCTAGGAAACTATGCAGTATTTTGCTTTTGTATGTGTTATTTCTTACATTGTTACCCCAGGTAATCTTAGGTTTTACTACATACAGTCGGGAGAAACTATTGGATATAAGAGCAACGTCAACTCACCAACATTACGACCAGGAATACGACTTTCCCGAAGCGGATCCTCTGTTTGGCCTACCACCCAGGACAATGGATCGGATCCCAGCCGGTGAGCCAAAACAACGGCGCCGCAGAAGGGGCAGGCGGAGCGGTCTTCTGGTCAGGCTCCGTAGACGGGCACATCGCGCACCGCTCCCGAGCATACTACTCGCCAATGTCCAGTCTCTTGACAACAAGGTAGACGAAATCCGAGCAAGGGTAGCATTCCAGAGAGACATCCGAGACTGTAACGTTATTTGTTTCACGGAAACATGGCTCACTCGAGACACGCTATCTGAGTCGGTACAGCCACCTGGTTTCTTCACGCATCGCGCCGACAGAAACAAGCATCTCTCTGGTAAGAAGAAGGGTGGGAGTGTATGCCTTATGATTAACGAGACGTGGTGTGATCATAACAACATACAGGAACTCAAGTAATTTTGTTCACCTGACTTAGAATTCCTCACTATCAAATGCTGACCGCATTATCTACCAAGAGAATTCTCTTCGATTATAATCACAGCCGTGTATATCCCCCCCCCAACTTCATTGGACTCTATGTAAACTGGAAACCACATATCCTGAGGCTGCATTTATTGTAGCCGGGGATTTTAATAAGCCTAATCTGAAAACAAGGCTCCCCAAATTCTATCAGCATATCGGTTGTGCTACCAGGGCAGGTAAAACCCTGGATCATTGTTATTCTAAGTTCCGCAACGCATATAAGGCCCTCCCTTTGGAAAAGCTGACCATGACTCCATTTTGTTGCTCCCAGCCTATAGACAGAAACTAAAACAGGAAGCTCCCGCCCTCATGTCTGTTCAACGCTGGTCCGACCAATCGGATTCCACGCTTCAAGATTGCTTCGATCACGTGGACTGGGATATGTTCCGCATTGCTGCGAACAGCAACATTGACGAATACGCTGACTCGGTGTGCGAGTTCATTAATAAGTGCATCGGTGATGTCGTACCAACAGCGTCTATTAAAACATTCCCCAACCAGAAACCGTGGATTGATGGCAGCATTCGCACAAAACTGAACGTGCTAACCACTGCTTTTAATCAGGGCAAAGTGACCGGAAACATGACCGAATATAAACAGTGTAGCTATTCCCTCCGCAGGGCAATCGGACAAGCTAAGCGTCAGTACAGAGACAAAGTGGAGTCGCAATTCAACGGCTCAGACACGAGAGGTATGTGGCAGGGTTTACAGTCAATCACGGACTACAAAAGAAAAATCAGCCCCGTCGCGGATCACGATGCCTTGCTCCCAGACAGACTAAACAAGTTTTTTGCTCGCTTTGAGGACAATACAGTGCCACTAACACGGCCCGCTACCAAAACCTGCGGGCTCTCCTTCACTGCAGCCAACGTGAGTAAAACATTTAAGCGTGTTAACCCTCGCAAGTCTGCAGGCCCAGACGGCATCCCCGGCCGCGTCATCAGAGCATGCGCAGACCAGCTGGCTGGTGTGTTTACAGACATATTCAATCAATCCTTATCCCAGTCTGCTGTCCCCACATCCTTCAAGAGGGCCACCATTGTTCCTGTTCCCAAGAAAGCTAAGGTAACTGAGCTAAATGACTACCGCCCTGTAGCACTCACTTCCGTCATCATGAAGTGCTTTGAGAGACAAGTCAAGGACCATATCACCTCCACCCCACCTGACACCCTAGACCCACTCCAATTTGCTGACCGACCCAATAGGTCCACAGACGACGCAATTGCCATCACACTGCCCTAACCCATCTGGACAAGAGGAATACCTATGTAAGAATGCTGTTCATCGATTACAGCTCAGCATTTAACACCATAGTACCCTCCAAACTCGTCATTAAGCTCGAGACCCTGGGTCTCGACCCTGCCCTGTGCAACTGGGTCCTGGACTTCCTGACGGGCCGCCCCCAGGTGGTGAGGGCAGGTAACAACATCTCCACCCCGCTGATCCTCAACACTGGGTCCCCACAAGGGTGCGTTCTCAGCCCTTTTCTGTACTCCCTGTTCACTCACGACTGCGTGGCCATGCACGCATCCAACTCAATCATCAAGTTTGCAGACGACACTACAGTGGTAGGCTTGATTACCAACAACAACGAGACAGCCTACAGGGAGGAGATGAGGGCCCTCGGAGTGTGGTGTCAGGAAAATAACCTCGCACTCAATGTCAACAAAACAAAAGAGATGATCGTGGACTTCAGGAAACAGCAGAGGGAGCAGCCCCCTATCTACATTGACGGGACAGTAGTGGAGAGGGTGGAGAGTTTTAAGTTCCTCGGCGTACACATCACAGACAAACTGAAATGGTCCACCCACACAGACAGTGTGGTGAAGAAGGCGCAGCAGCGCCTCTTCAACCTCAGGAGGCTGAAGAAATTCGTCTTGTCACCAAAAACACTCACAAACTTTTACAGATGCACAATCGAGAGCATCCTGTCGGGCTGTATCACCGCCTGGTACGGCAGCTGCTCCGCCCATAACCTGAAGGCTCTCCAGAGGGTAGTGAGGTCTGCACAACGCATCACCGGGTGCAAACTACCTGCCCTCCAGGACACCTACACCACCCGATGTCACAGGAAGGCCAAAAAGATCATCAAGGACAGCAACCACCCGAGCCACTGCCTGTTCACCCCGCTAACATCCAGAAGGCGAGGTCAGTACAGGTGCATCAAACCTGGAACCGAGAGACTGAAAAACAGCTTCTATCTCAAGACCATCAGACTGTTAAACAGCCATCACTATCATTGAGTGGCTGCTGCCAACATACTGACTCAACTCAAGCCACTTTAATAATGGGAAATTGATGTAATCAATTTATCACTTGCCACTTTATATTATTTATATTAAATAATGTTTACATAACCTACATTATTCATCTCATATGTATATACTGTACTCTATACCATCTACTGCATCTTGCCATCCTGATGTAATGTATCACTAGCCACCTTAAACAATGCTGCTTTATATGTTTTCATACCGTACAATACTCATCTCATATGTATATACTGTACTCCATACCATCTATTACATCTTGCCTATGCCGTTCGGCCATCACTCATTTATCTATTTTTATGTACATATTCGTATTCATTCCTTTACACTTGTGTGTACAAGGTAGTTGTTGTGGAATTGGTAGATTACTTGTTAGATATTACTGCATGGTCGGAACTAGAAGCACAAGCATTAACACCTGCTAACCATATGTGTATGTGACAAATACATTTGATTTGATTTGTTTTTTTCTTCTTCTCCAATACCTTGAATTTGTTGTCCTTAGGCCATTTTGCCACAACTTTGGAAGTATGCTTGGGCTCATTGTCCATTTGGAAGACCCATTTGCGACCAAGGTTTAACTTCCTGACTGATGCCTTGAGATGTTTTTTTTTATATATATATAATTATTTATTACAAAAAACACAAGGAAGGGGTAACATTAAAGTATTAGAACATGAAGGACAAACAATACAGCATCAAGACACTATCATACATGTATCAGTCTTTCCGCAACAGAGCCATCCTTATGTGTGAGGGTGCGTGTGCATGATAGTGATATAAAATATGTCAATATGTCAAGATTCCCCCACAGTTCCCCAATAGCTGTCCCTCAACCATTCGAGACCCCTCCCACAGTCCCACCCCCCCGGAAGAAAAAATAAATAAATACAATTAATTCCATTCCCCACCCCAAAGAATCCCCCAATGCACCAACAACCAAGAGAATGAACTAAAGAGAAAAATGGAAAAGACAGACGAAAACAGCAAACAACAATGCAAAAAAAATAAAATAATAATAATATATTTAAAACAAAGGACATCAAGGAACCCTGAAATCATAACAGCAATGCCTACGTTATATGTTTGTGTGCATGTCTGGCACTATTACATGTATGTGTGTGTTCTTGTATGTGTTTATTTGAATGAGAGTGTGTATATGCATGTGTACAAACACCTGCACGGCATCAGCCTCAGGCAAACCGGCATTAGTTGTAAAAACACTGCCACTTAGTGTCATTCAAATGTACTTTTATTATGTTTTATTTTGACTTTTATTTTCCTTTATCTTTTGACCATCATTCTCTCTTTCTCACGCAGCAACTCCACTCCCACTTGTCTCCAATTCCACATACCAACCCTCAGCTTCCCTCAGCCCATTCCATCCATCTCTGCTGGCCACCCACTTCATGTTTCTACGCAACACATATCTTTCAACTATGCTATGATGTTTAACGTACAATTTCAATCTATCTAATCGAATAGAATCTACAGATTGCATGTTGAAGATAAATACTTTTATTAAGAGTATTAGTAATTGACTGACCCGGTCTCTCCAGATCTCCTAACAGTACTATTTCTAGGGTCAATTTTAGATCAATGCTATGCATTTTCAGCCATTCCTGAACCTGAGACCAGAAACAGGCTACCTGAGGGCAGTACCAAAATAAATGGTCTATTGATTCTTTACCCTCCCAACAAAATCTGCAGAGCTTCGATGATTTTATGCCCCAAATATTCAACATTTTGCTGGTGGCAAGAATTCTATATAATAATTTTAGCTGAAAAGCATGAAGTTTTGAATCTTGCGTTGTTTTATATATCAACTCATACACCCTGTACCATGGAATCGGTACATCAAAAATCTATTCTCAACTTTTTTTGCCATCTGTATGGCACAGTTGTCAACATCCTGGTCCTTAAATTAAACTGGTATACTTTTCTATTTATGCAATTTTTATTCCTCCGCCAGTTTTGATCCTTTATATTGGGCAGACAGACCAGTTCCCTACCTCCTCCCGCTGCCACCTGCCTCCTCCATTTTTTGGGCAATGCTTTAATCAATTGGTTGTACTCTTGGATTGAGCAGACCTTCCCGTACAATTCTGATAACTCCATGAAGGGCATAACTCTACCATTACAATTTACAATATCATTTAAGAACAAAATACCCTTTTCAAACATCTTTCCCATAAATACAGGTATTTTATCAACCAGCACATTTGAGTTCAGCCATAATATTTGATGTAACATTTGTTCTATCTTTTCAGGGGGATGAAATTGAAATTGTAGCCAGCTCTGCAATGCTTGTTTGAAAAAGAGAGATACTTTGAAAAAAGTATAATTTTCAATTAATCGAAAATGAGTCATGGCAATCTGCAAAAAGCCAAAATGGCAATTTTTAAACAATGGATGAGCTTTTCTTATTAATCTACTTGAGAACCATTTAGGGTTCAAATAAACTTTTGAATGAGTGAAGCTTTTAGAGAGAGGTTTAGTGCTTTTATATTTAATAATCTCAACCCACCCAATTCATATTCATTATATAGATAGGCTCGTTTTATTTTGTCTGGTTTAGCATCCCAGATAAAACAAAATATTTTTTGCTCATATGATTTGAAAAACGAATCATCAGGAGTAGGCAGCGCCATAAGTGAGTAAACTGAGATATGACTAAGGAGTTAATCAGGGCAATTTTATAGGTAAGCTGCAAGGTAATGTAAAAGTTGTATTTTTTAAGGATCCAATATGTAATATTGTACACTTATCATAATTAGGTTTTAGTCCAGAGAGTACAGAAAAGTTATCTAGATCTTTAATGAGACATTGCGGGGATCTAGCTTGCGGACTTAACATAAAACTTGAGTCATCGGCATACATGGACACCTTTGTTTTCAAGCCTTGGATTTCTAATCCTCTGTTGTTATTGGATCTGATTTTAATAGCTAGCATTTCGATGGCCATAACGAGTAGATATGGTGACAGCGCACACCCTTGTTTAACTCCTCTTGACAATTCAAAACTCTCTGAGAAGTAGCCGTTATTTACTATTTTACACCTGGGGTGCTCTACATTATTTTTACCCATTTTATAAGAGAATTACCGAAATTGAAAAAATCCAGGCATTTAGAAATAAAATCCTATCTTACATTATCAAATGCCTTTTCAAAATCAGCTATAAATACCATTCATGGCTTCTTATATGTTTCATGATGTTCTATTATTTCTAGTAGTTGTCGTATATTATCTCCAACGTATCGTCCATGTAAAAAACCTGTCTGATCAGGATGAACAATATCTGGTAAAACCCTTTTCATTCTGAGTGCTATGCATTTTACTAGTATTTTTGCATCACAACATTGAAGTGTAAGGGGCCTCCAGTTTTTTAGATAGACCGGGTCTTTATATTTGCCATCTGGGTCTTGTTTTAATAACAGAGAAATCAGACCTTCCTGCTGAGTACCTGACAGACTACCATTTCTATAGGAGTAGTTAAAAAAATCTAACAATGGCGCTTTTAGTATATCAGAAAATACTTGATATACCTCTACCGGTATGCCATCAAGCCCTGGGGTTTTTCCAGACTGAAAGGATTTAATAGCCTCAAAAAATTATTCCTCTGTAATTTGGCCTTTGCACTGATCTTTCTGTACATTTGTTAATTTTCCATTTTTTTTAAATAATATTTGGAAAGAATTCCTTACCGTAATCTCCATTCAGTGGGAGAGGATGAGACAGAAAATAGAACATCTGCCTAAAATAATTAGCTTCCTCTTTTATTAAAATATCATTCGGAAAACATAGATGACTTCGTCTTCAGTAACGAGTTTCTGCAAATTATTTTTGTTAGCATTCCTGTATTGGAGATTCAGGAAGAATTTTGTGCATTCTTCTCCATATTCCACCCAGTTTGCTTTATTTTTTAAATAGATTACATTAGATCGTTCTTGAATAAGTTCCTCAAGTTCTTTTTATTTTTCCTCTAACTTATTTTGTATCTCTGTTGTATCGTTTTTATTGCTATCGACCTGTACTATTAGTTCATGGATTTCCCTTGTTAGTCTTGTTTCTTTAGCCAGAAACAAATTTTTTATTATTGATGAGTATTGAATTGAATGACCTCTGAAGGTACATTTAAAGGTATCCCAAACAATAAGGGGATTTGCTGAACCCATATTATACTGGAAAAATTCAGTTATAAATTATTTTGTCTTAGTTAAAAATAAGTTGTCCTCCAGTAAACTTTGATTAAATTTCCAATATCCCCGTCCACGTGGAAAATCTATAAGAGTTATGTGAATGCCAATTAGATGATGATCCGATGCATTCTGTCTCCTATTAAAACTTTTTTGACCTTTGAAAGAGACAAGAAAGTAGTCAAGACGACTAGCTTGATTGTCTCCTCCATGTATATCTCACAAGGTTGGGGGTTTTTATTCTCCAAATATCCACTATTTCTAATGTGTCCATAATATTTGTGATTTCCTTAAGGGCACGGTGATGATAGTTTGTAGAGTGATTACCTTTACGGTCCATTGAGGTACTTAACACTGTGTTATAGTCTCCTACCATAAGGATTAGATCATTTGTTGCCTGTAAATTCAATAAATTGGTATAAATGTTTTCGAAGAAGTGTGGATCATCCTGATTTGGACCATATAGATTAACGAGCCAAATCTCTTTTTCGTCCACTTTCATATTCAAAAGGATCCACCTTCCTTGCGAATCATTCCTGATTATTTGCACCTTCAGATCGACATTTTTGTTAATTAATATCATCACACCCTTTGAGTTCCTTTGTCCATGACAGTAAATTATTTCACCACCCTATTCCCTTTTCCACGCAACTTCATCTAAGGATGTAGAGTGAGTTTCCTGTAAACAGTATATGTTATAATCCCTTTCTGTTAGCCATGTAAAGACTGATTTTCTTTTTTTATAATCTGCTAAACCATTACAATTATAACTAGCTATACTTATTTCACCCCTTACCATAACTAGATACTATTCTCAGTCTAAATTGACCATAATTAGTGCTTGTAAAGTTACTGCTATCAGAGGTATTATGAAGGTCAAAACTAGAGCTTTCAAATGTCTAATATTTAGAATTTTATTCCCTTGCCTGTTTGCCTGTGAGCCAATGCCACAGATGTTAGAAAATTGAGACAAATTATGTGTGTAACAAATCTGAGTAGGTTGATGTGTATGATATTGGATATGATATAATGAGAGTGTGTATGATGTCTGTATAAGAGTAAGACTATAATGTGTGATGTCCAAATAAATAATAACTCTGCCAATTTGCATGTTTGAGTGTCTATGTTTGTAACATGTAGTGCGTATAGCCTTAATATTCATAATTGTAATCCATATCGTATCACCATCATAGTTGCATCATAATTACCTTTAACATAATTGAAAAACACATCCCAGCATTTCCATAGCAATTGACGTTTCACATGATCATTAAAGAGACCTTGCATTACTCTAGAGATGGCTTCACTACAGTACAAATGTATTCCGTACAATATGTATTACTCCCCAATGTCCCTATTTTGAGATCTTCCCCTTGCTTGTTGTAAACATATATAAACTTGTAGACAAATACATAAAAAAGATAGACAAACAATAAACGCATTAAATTATAAAACAGTTCTCGACAATAGAGGGAGAGAAGAGAAAAGAGAGAGAGAGAGCGAGATCAGGTGTGTGTGTGTACGTATAAGTTCGTATGTGTAGTTGAGTACGTGTGTGTTCATATCCACTTCATAATGTTCAGATATTTTAAACAGTTCCCATACCTTCTTTTTTTTCGTAACCTGAAGTCCCTGTAGAATTTAGTACAGCCACGGTGTTATGGAGCTGTCTCGGAATAGCTGTCCATCTATAAAGAGTTTGTCCACAATGATAAAGGCACGCTTACCATCCATCCTTTGTTGTCTTTGTTCCGGATACTGTCTTTTACGATGTTTGTTTATCTCCTTTGGAAATTGGTCATTGAGACCGAATGTGGTCCCTTTAAGCTCCCTTCATCTGCTTTTGATCAGCTCTTTTTGTTGGTAGTGTTAAAATTTAGCGATGATCGGTCGCGGACCCTTGGTCTTGTCGCTCCAAGTCTGTGTACTCGGTGGAAAGCCACCTTGTTTACAGTCTCTAAAGGAAGTTTCAATGCGGATTTCATGAATTCTCTGATCGCGCCCTCTGGATTATTGGATGCGTCCTCAGGAATACCAGAAAAAAAATGATTTTCACACGTACTACGACTTTGTATGTTTAGTAGCGTCTCCTTCATCACCCTGTTTTCCCTGAGTAGACAATCCATGTTGGAATCGTGCATTTTTACCTTGGCTGTGAGTGTCTTGTTTTCTCTTTGGAGCTTGAGAATTTCACTCTGGCTGAACTCCAAACTCCCCCTCAGCCCTGCTACCTCCTCACACAACTTTTCCATTGTTGCATGGATTCCAGCCAGAGCACTAGCCTCTACCTCAATGGTAAGTAAATCGTCCGTGTCTGTGGATGAATCTGTTTTTCTTTTTTTTGTCGGGTTAAAGTTAGTTTGTGAGGTGGTCGGATTTTTCCACGAAGGAGTATGTTGTTCCTCCATAGCGTAAAGCTGTTGGTACTCGTCAATTTCCCTCAGGATCTGCTTGGTATCCAGATTGTCTCTATACTGTAACCAGTTGTTTTACGAAAATATAACAATGAGTCTTTCCCACGACGACGACAGGTGTCTGTAGTACAGCCAGCAAGCACTCGCGGAATCCACGCAAAAAAAAGAAAACACAAACTTGCATTCCTAGCCGTAAAGGCTAACCGCGTTGTGGAAGCCTTAGTAACAAAACTTTAGTACGGATTAAAATCGATTTAATGAAAAACCGAGTGTAAACAGCACAGTGTCTTGTTGCGCGCACGCCTCTCTCTCTTGAGATGTTGCTTCAATATATTTTCACGATCGTCTAAAGGAGTAGACCAAGGTGCAGCATGCTTAGAGTTCCACATGTTTAATAAATATGAAAACTCACCAAAACAATACAGATGAAGACGAAGCGTGACGTTCTGGGCTGCTCACAGGCAGCTACACAAACACAAGATCCCACAAAGCACAGGTGGGCGGCTCTGGCCCAGGATTCACCAGGCTGGGAGAGATATGAAGGAGGCCTGGCCCTGGGCGCAGGCACAGGACTCACCAGGCTGGGGAGACATGAATGAGGCCTGGCCCTGGGCGCAGGCACAGGACTCACCAGGCTGGCGGGCGGCTCTGGCGGCTCCGGGCTGACGGGTGGCTCTGGCCCAGGATTCACCAGGCTGGGGAGACATGAAGGAGGCCTGTCCCTGGGCGCAGGCACAGGATTCCCCTGGCTGGGGAGACATGCAGGAGGCCTGGCTCTGGGCGCAGGCACAGGACTCACCAGGCTGGGGAGACATGCAGGAGGCCTGGCTCTGGGCGCAGGCACAGGACTCACCAGGCTGGGAAGACATGCAGGAGGCCTGGTTCTGGGCGCAGGCACAGGATTCCCCCGGCTGGGGAGACATGCAGGAGGCCTGGCTCTGGGCGTAGGCACAGGACAGTCCGGGTCCTGAAGATGCACTGGAGGTCTAGAGCGCATGGCCTGCACAACCCGTCCTGACTCGATGCCCACTCTAGTATGGCACTTGCGGGGGGCTGGGATGTAGCGCACCGGGCTATGAGCGCGCACCGGGCTATGAGCGTGCACTGGAGACACCGTGCGCTCCACTGCATAACACGGCGCCTGACCAGTACCACGCCGCTTCCGGTAAGCACGGGGAGTTGGCTCAGGTCTCCAACCTGACTCTGCCACACTCCCCGTGTGCCCCCCCATAAAATATTTTGGGGCTGCCTCTCGGGCTTCCTTGCCAGCCGTGTTCCCTCATACCGTCGCCGTTGGTCCTTCTTTCCTGCTGCCTCCGCTCTTCTGAGTGCCTCTACCTGTTCCCATGGGAGGCAATCCCTTCCGACCAGGATCTCTTCCCAAGTGTAGGATCCCTTGCCGTCCAGGATGTCCTCCCATGTCCAGTCCTTTCTCTCCCTGGCCCAGGATCCTTGCTCCTCCTGGGCACGCTGCTTGGTCCTTCTTTGGTGGGATCTTCTGTCACGATCGTCTAAAGGAGTAGACCAAGGCGCAGCATGCTTAGAGTTCCACATGTTTAATAAATATGAAAACTCACCAAAACAATACAGATGAAGACGAAGCGTGACGTTCTGGGCTGCTCACAGGCAGCTACACAAACACAAGATCCCACAAAGCACAGGTGGGAAAAGGCTGCCTAAGTATGATTCCTAATCAGAGACAACGATAGACAGCTGCCTCTGATTAGGAACCCTACTCGGCCCAAAACAAAGAAATACAAAAACATAGAAAAAGGAACATAGAACGCCCACCCATGTAACACCCTGGCCTAACCAAAATAAAGAACAAAAAACCCCTCTCTATGGCCAGGGCGTTACATATATCCACATAATTTTCCATCCTCATGATGCCATCTATTTTGTGAAGTGCTCCAGTCCCTCCTGCAGCAAAGCACCCCACAACATGATGCTGCGATCCCCGTGCTTCACGGTTGGGATGGTGTTCTTCGTCTTGCAAGCCTCCCCCTTTTTCCTCCAAACATAACGATGGTCATTATGGCCAAACAGTTCTATTTTGGTTTCATCAGAACAGAGGACATTTCTCCAAAAAGAACGATCTTTGTCCCCATGTGCAGTTGCAAACCGTAGTCTGGATTTTTTTATAGCGTTTTTGAGCAGTGGCTTCTTCCTTGCTGAGCGGCCTTTTGGGTTATGTGGATATAGGACTCTTTTTACTGTGGATACAGATACTTTTGTACCTGTTTTCTCCAGCATCTTCACAAGGTCATTTGCTGTTGTTCTGGGATTGATTTGCAGTTTTCGCACCAAAGTCTCCTTCCTGAGCGGTATGACGGCTGCGTGGTCCCATGGTGTTTAAACTTGCATACTATTGTTTGTACAGATGAACGTGGTACCTTCAGGCGTTTGTAAATTGCTCCCAAGGATGAACCAGACTTGTGGAGCTCTACAGACTTGTGGAGCTCTACAAGGTCTTGGCTGATTTCTTTTGATTTTCCCATGATGTCAAGCAAAGAGGCACTGAGTTTGAAGGTAGGCCTTGAAATAAATCCACAGATACACCTCAAATGATGTTAATTAGCCTATCAGAAGCCTCTAAAGCCATGACATCATTTTCTGGAATTTTCCAAGCAGTTTTAAAGGCACAGTCAACTTAGTGTATGTAAACTTCTGACCCCCAGGAATTGTGATAGAGTGAATTATAAGTGAAATCATCTGTCTGTAAACAATTGTTGGAAAAATGACTTGTCATGCACAAAGTAGATGTCCTAACCGACTTGCCAAAACTATAGTTTGTTTAACAAGAAATTTGTGGAGTGGTTGAAAAACGAGTTAATGACTCCAACCTAAGTGTATGTAAACTTCCGACTTCAACTGTGTATATACCCAATAATGTGTTGAAGAATATTACTTATAGATGCCTTATGAGCTCAGTTCAACTGCTGTACCCCATCAGAACCCAAGATATAAGCTTGTTTTACTCTTTTGTTTGTAAACAATGTAATTGCTCAAAATACTGTGTAGCTTCAAAACATGGTTAAAAGTATCATTTTGATATGATGGATGATCAGTCCTTGTTGCCATAGCTTTGTCCATGAATTTGAGAGTGGTTACATTTCTCCAGCCCCATCTCACAGCTCTTTACCAAAACAGCGGCTGGGTGCATCCAAAGGTATTTCTAGTTAACACTTTACACAACTGTAGCCCTAACCCTTATCCTAGCACTAACCCTTACCCTCACCCTAAGTACAGTGTAACCATAAGTAATTATAATACTTGTTACACTGTACAGGAATAATTACACAGTAACAAGGGCACAGTCATGTAATGTGTGACCTATTTTGGCTAGCTAGTTATCTCTATAGTCTCTATACAGGTTGTGTAGTGCTATTCCATCTGTAAATATCCCACCCAACTTCCTCATCCCCATATTATTATTTTTTTTGCTCCTTTGCACCCCAGTATCTCTACTTGCACATTCATCTTCTGCACATCTATCACTCCAGTGTTTAATTGCTAAATTGTAATTATTTCGCCACTATGGCCTATTTATTGCCTTAGCCCCGTAATCTTACTACTTTTGAACACACTATATACAGATTTTTCTATTGTGTTATTGACTGTACATTTGTTTATCCCATGTGTAACTCTGTGTTGTTTGTATCACACTGCTTTGCTTTATCATGGCCAGGTCACAACTGGTTAAATAAAGGTGAAATAAAATGTTAAAATAATTACATTTGTTTGTTCTACAGATCACGACACAGACAATATTTCATCAACCAGATCCACAATGACAATACCACTGAATTGAATGTAACACTTATATATACTTACATCTCTATGGGCAATACTCTAGTCTACCAGATCCACAGTGGTAACTCATAGTTTGAGTTTCACACTCAAAGATGTATGTAAACAGCTTTACAGCTGCTCCTGCTGTTCTGTATGCGTGCGTGCAATCGTGCAAGTGAGTGACTCACTGATGTTGTTTGTGGTTGCTAGCCATTTTAATGGTTCTCCACTCATTACGCAACTCCCATGCAGTCATGTCTTTGAGCATGAGGGCTTAGGTTAATTCACTATGAATACAGCATGCCGTATTGTTAGCCTCTAATAATGAAAGTACATTGAATGTGATGTTCCACAGTAGTACGCCTGCTAGCCGTGGGGTCTGTACATTCTGTACAGCAGGAAGATGTACATTACTCGCATGTGTATTTCTGCTCCTCAGTAAAACATATTTGAAACACAAAACCTTGGCAGAGAGGGAATACTGTTCTTCCTGTGTCATGGACATGATAAATGAAGACATTCATATTCCAGGCTTGAGGAGTGTTTAAAACATCTTTTAAATCAAACAATCTGTTTTGTATGGTTTACCAATGATTAGAAGAGTTTTCTTCAGTGCATGTTAAGCATATGCATGTACACCAGGCTAAATGTGCTGATGCCATGTTGATTTGGGGTGCATCCCAAATAACACCCGAGTCAATATTAGAGGTTGACCGATTAATCGGAATGGCCGATAAATTAGGGCCGATTTCAAGTTTTCATAACAATCGGTAATCTGTATTTTTGGCCACCGATTTGCCTATATTTATTTATTTTTTTAATGATTTTTTTTTAAACCTTTATTTAACTAGGCAAGTCAGTTAAAGAACACATTCTTATTTTCAATGACGGCCTAGGAACGGTGGGTTAACTGCCTTGTTCAGGGGCTGTAACGATCGTCGTGCATGAAGGAAAAAGTGGACCAAGGCGCAGCTGGGAGCGAACACATGTTATTTATTTCAGACTGAAATAACACGGTCAAAACAGAGAATAAACGTATCGCTACTGCTCAAACAAAAAGAGACAACAACCCACAAACATCGTGGGGGGAAAAGGAACTTAAATATGATTCCCCAATCAGAGGCAACTAGCGACAGCTGTCTCTGATTGGGAATCGACAGAACCCAACATAGAAATACGCCCCAAAGCAAGGCTATACCCAAAACATAGAAAATAAACTATAGAAATGCCACACCCTGACCAAAATAGAAGAGTTCACCTGGTCAGGGCGTGACAGGGGCAGAACAACAGATTTTTACCTTGTCACCTTGGGGATGCAACCTTACGTTAACTAGCCCAACGCTCTAACCACCTGCTTTACGTTGCCAAGGTAAGTTGCTAGCTAGCATTAAACTTATCTTATAAAAAAACAATCAATCAATCATAAACACTAATAACTACACATGGTTGATGATATTACTAGTTTATCTAGCCTGTCCTGCTTTGCATATAATCGATGTGGTGCGCATTCGCGAAAAAGGACAGTCTTTGCTCCGATGTGTACCTAACCATAAACATCAATGTCTTTCTTAAAATCAATACACAAGTATATATTTTTAAACCTGCATATTTAGTTAATTTTGCCTGCTAACATGAATTTCTTTTAACTAGGGAAAATGTGTCACTTCTCTTGCAAACAGAGTCAGGGTATATGCAGCAGTTTGGGCCGCCTGGCTTGTTGCGAACTGTGAAGACTATTTCTTCCTAACAAAGACAGCAGACTTCGCCAAACAGGGATGATTTAACAAAAGCGCATTTGCGAAAAAAAGCACAATCGTTGCATGACTGTACCTATCCATAAACATCAATGCCTTTCTTAAAATCAATACACAGAAGTATATATTTTTAAACCTGCATATTTAGCTAAAAGAAATCCAGGTTAGCAGGCAATATTAACCAGGTGAAAATTGTGTCAGTTCTCTTGCGTTCGTTGCACGCAGAATCAGGGTATACAGAATCTGGCTCGTTGCGAACTAATTTGCCAGAATTTTACGGAACTATGAAATAACATTGTAGGTTGTGCGATGTAACAGGAATATTTAGACTTATGGATGCCACCCGTTAGATAAAATACAGAACGGTTCCGTATGTCACTGAAAGAATAATGTTTTTGAGATGATAGTTTCCGGATTTCACCATATTAATGACCAAAGGTTTATTATATTATAGTTTAGTCTATGATTTGATATTTGATAGAGCAGTCTGACTGAGCAGTGGTAGGCAGCAGCAGGCTCGTAATAGTTAAAGGTATATGGTTTAGAGAGAAATAGTCGACGCGTCATAATTCCTGTAATAACTTGAAAGGGGTTCCTTCGTTATTTTACCGTTCATGTCTTCCATAGAGAATGTCTTGATCTACTTCAAATAAGGTCTGTGTTTTGTGCTTAAACTGCCTCAGCGTTTTGATACCCGTGTAAATCTCACTAGGTAACGTTTGTCAACATATTTTCATAAATCCACTCTACAAAAAAATTTATCTTCGCTTATATTGATCAGAGTTATATCCTATGGATATCTACACAGTTATAAAATTGGCAAGGTGTTGTAAGCCTAAACAAAACACAGACCTTATTTTAAGTTCATCTAAAAATATCCTATGGAATAAATGAAGGAACCGCTTTTCAGATTTTGCTAGAAGGTGTCATGGGAATTATGACTCGTACTTTGGGAGTCAAGTGTGTGTGTGTGTGTGTGTGTGTGTGTGTGTGTGTGTGTGTGTGTGTGTGTGTGTGTGTGTGTGTGTGTGTGTGTATAAATACATATAAAAAAACAACACAATAATCGGCCGATCAATCGGCACCGGCTTTTTTGGTCCTCCAATAATCGGTATCGGCGTTGAAAAATCATAATCGGTCGACCTCTAGTCAATATATACGGTGCCTTCAGAAAGTATTCACACCCCTTGACTTTTTCCACATGTTGTTGTGTTACAGACAGAACTTAAAATTGAGATTTGTGTCACTGGCCTACACACAATACCCCATAATGTCAAAGTCAAATTATGTTTTTCGAAATGTTTACTAATGAATTAAAATGAAAAGCTGAAATGTCTTGAGTCAATATGTATTTAAATCCTTTATTATGGCAAGCCTAAATAAGTTTAGGAGTAAAAATGTGCTTAACATGTCACATAATAAGTTGAATGGACTCACTCTGTGTGCAATAAGTGTTTAACATGAATTTTGAATGACTACTTCATCTCTGTACCTCACACATACAATTATCTGTAAGGTCCCTCAGTCAAGCAGTGCATTTCAAACACAGATTCAACCACAAAGCCCAGGGAGGTTTAAAATGTCTCGCAAAGAAGAGCACCAAATTGGTATGTTTTATTTTCTTTATTTAACTAGGCAAGTCATTTAAGAACAAATTGTTATTTACAACTGACAACCCACAAAAAAAGCTGACATTTAATATCCCTTTGAGCATGATGAGGTTATTAATTACACTTTGGATGGTGTATCAATACACCCAGTCACTACAAAGATACAGGCGTCCTTCCTAACTCAGTTGCCGGAGAGGTGTCAAGTGTCTGTGTGCAGGGGCTAGGACGGAGTCAGGCGCAGGACACAGAACTGAGTAAAAATGTACTTTACTCGAAAAAAATTACAAACTAATTCCATACAGGGAAAACAATCCAGCTCGACACAAAAGAGCGACCTCTTAACAAAGAACAAACACGCACAAAACCATGTGGGAACCAGAGGGTTAAATAGGGAATAAATTATAACGTAATGGATACCAGGTGTGTACAATCAAGACAAAACAAATGGAAAAAGAAACGTAGATCGGTGGCGGCTAGAAAGCCGGTGACGTCGACCGCCGAACGCCGCCCGAACAAGGAAAGGCACCAACTTCGGCGGAAGTCGTGACAAGAGGAAGGAAACCACTCAGGAATTACACCTTTAGGCCAATGGTGACTTTAAAACAGTTGCAGAGTTTAATGGCTGTGATAGGAGATAACTGAGGATGGATCAACAACATTGTAGTTACTCCACAATACTAACCTAATTGACTGAACAGAGATAAAACAAGGAAGCCTGTACAGAATTAAAAAAAACATTCAAAAACTTGCAACAAGGCAATTAAGTAATACTGCAAAAAATGTGGCAACTTTTGACCTGAAGGCAAAGTGTTATGTTTGGGGCAAATCCAATACAACCCATTACTGAGTACCACTCTTCATATTTTCAAGCATAATGGTGGCTGCATCATGTTATGGGTATGCTTGTAATCATTTAGCACAAGGGAATTTTTCAGGATAAAAAAGAAACGGAGTGGCGCTAAGCACAAGCAAAATCCGAGAGGAAAACCTGATTTAGTCTGGTTTCCACCAGACACTGGGAGATGAATTCACCTTTAATCAGGACAATAACCTAAAATACAAATATACCGAGTTACAGATTTGACTTAAATCTACTTGAAAATCTACTGCACAACCTGAAAAATAATTGTCTAGCAATGATCAACAACCAATTTGGTAGAGCTTGAAGAAGTTTGAAAAGAATAATGGGCAAATAATGCACAATCCAAGTGTGAAAAGCTCTTAAAGACTTACCCAGAAGAACTCACAGCTGTAATCACTGCCAAAGGTACTTCGACAAAGGAATTATGTGTAGCTGGGTGAGAGACAAAATACACTGCTCAAAAAAAATAAAGGGAACACTTAAACAACACAATGTAACTCCAAGTCAATCACACTTCTGTGAAATCAAACTGTCCACTTAGGAAGCAACACTGATTGACAATACATTTCACATGCTGTTGTGCAAATGGAATAGACAACAGGTGGAAATTATAGGCAATTAGCAAGACACCCCCAATAAAGGAGTGGTTCTGCAGGTGGGGACCACAGACCACTTCTCAGTTCCTATGCTTCCTGGCTGATGTTTTGGTCACTTTTGAATGCTGGCGGTGCTTTCACTCTAGTGGTAGCATGAGACGAAGTCAACAACCCTGTAAGGTCTGTCATCAGGAATGGACCAAGGCGCAGCGGGAATGTGGATACTCATATTTTTAATAAACACGAGTAAAGCATCCACAGGAAAACCAACAATAAACACGACAGGAACAGTTTTGCAGGCACACAAAACGCAGTGCAAAAACAACTACCCACAACCCCAAAGGAAAACACCCACCTGTTTATAGGACTTCCAATCAAAGGCAACTAGAACCACCTGCCTCCAATTGAGAGTCCAACAACCAATCTACACATAACACAAAAACCCCTGCCACGTCCTGACCAAAACTAATACAATTGCTCCCTCTGCTGGTCAGGACGTGACAAACCCACACAAGTGGCTCAGGTAGTGCAGCTCATCCAGGATGGCACATCAATGCGAGCTGTGGCAAGAAGGTTTGCTGTGTCTGTCAGCGTAGTGTCCAGAGCATGGAGGTGCTACCAGGAGACAGGCCAGTACATCAGGAGACGTGGAGGAGGCCGTAGGAGGGAAACAACCCAGCAGCAGGACCGCTACCTCCGCCTTTGTGCAAGGAGGAGCAGGAGAAGCACTGCCAGAGCACTGCAAAATGACCTCCAGCAGGCCACAAATGTGCATGTGTCTGCTCAAACGGTCAGACTCCATGAGGGTAGTATGAGGGCCCAACGTCCACAGGTGGGGGTTGTGCTTACAGCCCAACACCGTGCAGGACGTTTGGCATTTGCCAGAGAACACCAAGATTGGCAAATTCGCCACTGGCGACCTGTGCTTTTCACAGATGAAAGCAGGTTCACACTGAGCACGTGACAGACGTGACAGAGTCTGGAGACGCCGTGGAGAACGTTCTGCTGCCTGCAACATCCTCCAGCATGACCGGTTTGGCGGTGGGTCAGTCATGGTGTGGGGGGGCATTTCTTTGGGGGGCCGCACAGCCCTCCATGTGCTCGCCAGAGGTAGCCTGACTGCCATTAGGTACCGAGATGAGATCCTCAGACCCCTTGTGAGACCATATGCTGGTGTGGTTGGCCCTGGGTTCCTCCTAATGCAAGACAATGCTAGACCTCATGTGGCTGGAGTGTGTCAGCAGTTCCTGCAAGAGGAAGGCATTGATGCTATGGACTGGCCCGCCCGTTCCCCAGACTTGAATCCAATTGAGCACATCTGGGACATCATGTCTCGCTCCATCCACCAACGCCACGTTGCACCACAGACTGTCCAGGAGTTGGCGGATACTTTAGTCCAGGTCTGGGAGGAGATCCCTCAGGAGACCATCCGCCACCTCATCAGGAGCATGCCCAGGCGTTATAGGGAGGTCATACAGTCACGTGGAGACCACACACACTACTGATAGAAGGATTACTTTATCCTATCCTAGGTATTCCTTAAAGAGGTGGGGTTTCAGGTGTCTCCGGGAAGGTGGTGATTGACTCCGCTGTCCTGGCGTCGTGAGGGAGTTTGTTCCACCATTGGAGTGCCAGAGCAGCGAACAGTTTTGACTGGGCTGAGCGGGAACTGTACTTCCTCAGAGGTAGGGAGGCGAACAGGCCAGAGGTGGATGAACGCAGTGCCCTTGAATGGGTGTAGGGCCTGATCAGAGCCTGAAGATACGGAGGTGCCGTTCCCCTCACAGCTCCGTAGGCAAGCACCATGGTCTTGTAGCGGATGCGAGCTTCAACTGGAAGCCAGTGGAGAGAGCGGAGGAGCGGGGTGACGTGAGAGAACTTGGGAAGGTTGAACACCAGACGGGCTGCGGCGTTCTGGATGAGTTGTAGGGGTTTAATGGCACAGGCAGGGAGCCCAGCCAACAGCGAGTTGCAGTAATCCAGACGGGAGATGTCAAGTGCCTGGATTAGGACCTGCGCTGCTTCCTGTGTGAGGCAGGGTCGTACTCTGCGAATGTTGTAGAGCATGAACCTACAGGAACGGGTCACCGCCTTGATGTTAGTTGATAACGACAGGGTGTTGTCCAGGATCACGCCAAGGTTCTTAGCACTCTGGGAGGAGGACACAATGGAGTTGTCAACCGTGATGGCGAGATCATGGAACGGGCAGTCCTTCCCCGGGAGCAAGAGCAGCTCCGTCTTGCCGAGGTTCAGCTTGAGGTGGTGATCCGTCATCCACACTGATATGTCTGCCAGACATGCAGAGATGCGATTCGCCACCTGGTTATCAGAAGGGGGAAAGGAGAAGATTAATTGTGTGTCGTCTGCATAGCAATGATAGGAGAGACCATGTGAGGATATGACAGAGCCAAGTGACTTGGTGTATAGCGAGAATAGGAGAGGGCCTAGAACAGAGCCCTGGGGGACACCAGTGGTGAGAGCACGTGGTGCGGAGACAGATTCTCGCCACGCCACCTGGTAGGAGCGACCTGTCAGGTAGGACGCAATCCAAGCGTGGGCCGCGCCGGAGATGCCCAACTCGGAGAGGGTGGAGAGGAGGATCTGATGGTTCAGAGTATCAAAGGCAGCCGATAGGTCTAGAAGGATGAGAGCAGAGGAGAGAGAGTTAGCTTTAGCAGTGCGGAGCGCCTCCGTGACACAGAGAAGAGCAGTCTCAGTTGAATGACTAGTCTTGAAACCTGACTGATTTGGATCAAGAAGGTCATTCTGAGAGAGATAGCAGGAGAGCTGGCCAAGGACGGCACGTTCAAGAGTTTTGGAGAGAAAAGAAAGAAGGGATACTGGTCTGTAGTTGTTGACATCGGAGGGATCGAGTGTAGGTTTTTTCAGAAGGGGTGCAACTCTCGCTCTCTTGAAGACGGAAGGGACGTAGCCAGCGGTCAAGGATGAGTTGATGAGCGAGGTGAGGTAAGGGAGAAGGTCTCCGGAAATGGTCTGGAGAAGAGAGGAGGGGATAGGGTCAAGCGGGCAGGTTGTTGGGCGGCCGGCCATCACAAGACGCGAGATTTCATCTGGAGAGAGAGGGGAGAAAGAGGTCAAAGCACAGGGTAGGGCAGTGTGAGCAGGACCAGCGGTGTCGTTTGACTTAGCAAACGAGGATCGGATGTCGTCGACCTTCTTTTCAAAATGGTTGACGAAGTCATCCGCAGAGGGGGGGGAGGAGGGGGGGGAGGATTCAGGAGGGAGGAGAAGGTGGCAAAGAGCTTCCTAGGGTTAGAGGCAGATGCTTGGAATTTAGAGTGGTAGAAAGTGGCTTTAGCAGCAGAGACAGAAGATGAAAATGTAGAGAGGAGGGAGTGAAAGGATGCCAGGTCCGCAGGGAGGCGAGTTTTCCTCCATTTCCGCTCGGCTGCCCGGAGCCCTGTTCTGTGAGCTCGCAATGAGTCGTCGAGCCACGGAGCAGGAGGGGAGGACCGAGCCGGCCTGGAGGATAGGGGACATAGAGAGTCAAAGGATGCAGAAAGGGAGAAGAAGAGGGTTGAGGAGGCAGAATCAGGAGATATGTTGGAGAAGGTTTGAGCAGAGGGAAGAGATGATAGGATGGAAGAGGAGAGAGTAGCGGGGGAGAGAGAGCGAAGGTTGGGACGGCGCGATACCATCCGAGTAGGGGCAGAGTGAGAAGTGTTGGATGAGAGCGAGAGGGAAAAGGATACAAGGTAGTGGTCGGAGACTTGGAGGGTAGTTGCAATGAGATTAGTGGAAGAACAGCATCTAGTAAAGATGAGGTCAAGCGTATTGCCTGCCTTGTGAGTAGGGGGGAAGGTGAGAGGGTGAGGTCAAAAGAGGAGAGGAGTGGAAAGAAGGAGGCAGAGAGGAATGAGTCAAAGGTAGACGTGGGGAGGTTAAAGTCACCCAGAACTGTGAGAGGTGAGCCATCCTCAGGAAAGGAACTTATCAAGGCGTCAAGCTCATTGATGAACTCTCCAAGGGAACCTGGAGGGCGATAAATGATAAGGATGTTAAGCTTGAAAGGGCTGGTAACTGTGACAGCATGGAATTCAAAGGAGGCGATAGACAGATGGGTCAGGGGAGAAAGAGAGAATGTCCACTTGGGAGAGATGAGGATCCCAGTGCCACCACCAGGTTAGAGTGGCAGCGGCCACGCGGTGTGAAGCGTTTGTATGGCCTGTGCAGAGAGGAGAGAACAGGGATAGACAGACACATAGTTGACAGGCTACAGAAGAGGCTACGCTAATGCAAAGGAGATTGGAATGACAAGTGGACTACACGTCTCGAATGTTCAGAAAGTTAAGCTTACGTTGCAAAAATCTTATTGACTAAAATGATTAAAATGATACAGTACTGCTGGCTGGTGAAGTAGGCTAGCTAGCAGTGGCTGCGTTGTTGACTTTGTTTGAAAGTGTAGCTGGCTAGGTAACCTCGATAATTACTCTAAACTACACAATTATCTTAGATACAAAGACAGCAAAGACAACTATGTAGCTAGCTAACACTACACTAATCAAATCGTTCCGTTGTAATGTATTATTAGTTTCTACAGTGCTGCTAGTCGGTAGAAGTTGACTAGCTAGCTAGCAGTTGTTGACTAGGTAAGAGAACGGTGGCGCGGCGACGAAAATAGCTGGCTAGCTAACCTCGATAATTACTCTAAACTACACAATTATCTTTGATACAAAGACAGCTAAGTAGCTAGCTAAAGAATTGCTCAGATCGCATAATTGAAAAGCATTCCTGGTTGCTACCTCATTAAGCTGGTTGAGAGAATGCCAAGAGTGTGCAAAGCTGTCATCAATGCAAAGGGTGGCTACTTTGAAGAATCTTAAAAAATATATTTTAATTTGTTTTTACACAGTTTTTTGGTTACTACATGATTCCATATGTGTTATTTCATAGTGATGTCTTCAGTATTATTCTACAATGTAGAAAATAGTAAAAATAAATAAAAACCCTTGAATGAGTAGGCGTGTCCAAACTTTTGATTGGTTCTGCGTGTATTATTATATTTTATTTTTTTCTTCCAGTCGGTTAAACACTCTAAACAGTCTACCCGACCACTAGGAGGCGTCCGCATGTTCTCAAAGCACACCGTTGCCTCGTTTTGTATTACATTCCAATGATAAAATTGGGGGGGACATACTATTAGTATGTCATACAGCTCTCTTCTCCTTAGTATGTGTAGTCCTTTAGGGTATAGTCTTCAGTAGTCATCCCTAGGCTGTGTGTTGTGCGCATTGTGTTCCCTCCTCCATAGCAGAGGCCCGGTGGACTGTGTGTGTGGCTGACTGAAGGAGATGCCTGTTAGTGATGATTCATACATACAAACTTCACTGTATACGGTGCATTCGGAAAGTATTAAGACCCCTTGACTTTTTGTTACTTTACAGCCTTATTCTAAAATTGATTAAATAGTTTTTTTCCCAAGTTTGGCACACCTGTATTTGGGGAGTTTATCCCTTCCTTCTCTGCAGAACCTTCACCCCAGTCTGAGGTCCTAAGCGCTCTGGAGCAGGTTTTCATCAAGGATCTCTCAGGACTTTGCTCCGTTCATCTTTCTCTCGGTCCTGACTAGTCTCCGAGTCCTTGTCGCTGAAAAATATCCCAACAGCATGATGCTGCCACCACCATGCTTCCTCGTAGGGATGGTGCCAGGCTTCCTCCAGACGTTAAGCTTGGCATTCAGGCCAAATAAGTAAATCTTGGTTTCAACAGACCAGAGAATTTTGTTTGGCCACTCTTCCATTAAGGCCTTATTGGTGGAGTGCTGCAGAGATGATTGTCCTTCTGGAATGTTCTCCCATCTCCACAGAGGAAGTCTGGAGCTCTGTCAGTGACCATCGGGTTCTTGGTCACCTCCCTGACCAAGGCCCTTCTCCCCCGATTGCTCAGTTTGGCCGGGTGGCCAGCTCTAGGAAGAGTCTTGGTGGTTCCCAACTTCTTCCATTTAAGAATGATGGAGGCCACTTTGTTCTTGGTGACCTTCAATGCTGCATCATTTTTTTTGTACCCTTCCCCAGATCTGTGCCTCGACACAATCCTGTCTCGGAGCTCTACGGACAATTCCTTCGTCCCTCATGGCTTAGCTTTTGCTCTGACATGTACTGTCAACTGTGGGACCTTATATAGACAGGCGTGTGCCTTTTCAAAATCATGAAAAAATTAATTGAGTTTACCACACGTGGACTCCAATCAAGTTGTAGAAACATCTCAAGGATGATCAATGGAAACAGGATGCACCTGTGCTCAATTTTGAGTCTCATAGCAAAGGGTCTGAATAATTATGTAAATAAGGTATTTCTGTTTTATTTGTTATAGATTTGCACAAATTTCTAAACCTGTTTTCGCTTTGTCATGGGGTATTGTGTGTAGATTGAGGAGGAAATGTTTTAATTTAATCAATTTTAGAATAAGGCTGTACCATAACAAAATGTGGAAAAAAGTAACCGTTCTGAATACTTTCCTAAGGCAATGTATGTGTTTGTCATGCTTCCTCCATTTCACAAATGCTTCCTGCTATTTGATTTGATTTGATTACTCCACCTACTCCTCCTCCTCTTCCTGCAGAAATTGTGATTGCAGGGAAGGGAACTAGGGCAGGGAAGAGAGAAGGGTAGCTAGGAGTATAATCCCTAGCACAGGACTTATTACTTGTGGTAGGTCTGGGTACCAATGTATGCCACTGGATAATGTGTACTTATATCTGTGACAGCTGAGCAGGCTCTTGCAGCAGAGTTTGCGGAGGCGGTGGATGGAGAGGAGGGAGGAGAGCGAGAGAGACACGAGAGGAAAGAGGGAGAGAGAGTGAAATAGAGAAACAGAGGAGGATGAGAGAGGAAGGAAATAGAGAGAGATTGGAGAATGCTGCTCATCAGTGAAATATAGAGATTGCTCTTGATTTCCCCAGGCTTTAAGCCTAAAGATCAGCATTATTCTGTTTTATTGGTAATGAAATTAAAACATAATTTTTCCTCTCTCTTTCTGTCTCCCTCTCTCTTTTTCTTCTCTTTCACTCTCCCTCTCTCTCTCTCTCTCTACCGCCCGGCATCACCCTTTACACAAAGTGACGCCATTAAGGCCTGGAGGCCATCTGTTAGTTGCAGCCCCTTGTATTTGGCCTCGCTCTGTTCTACGTGTCAGGGCCAGTACATGTATGATAGCCACTTTGTTTTTAATTGCATTTTAATATGCATAGAAGCCATTGTGATGGCTGTTGTTGACGACATCATAAGATAAAGGTTAACCTTGGAAACTAGGAACAGGACCTCGGTTGACTCCACTAGAACTTCTCCGAAAGCTCCAGAGGACCAGCAGCCCACTTCGAAAGCTTTCCTCACTGAAACTATTGGTGTCCTGTGCAGCTTTGGTCTGGAGACTTCACAGCTCAATTATATTCATTGCTACTGTACAGTGTATGTCCATCTGCTCCGTAAAATATTTCAGGCTTTAATTAACCAGAAACATTGATACATCGGAGAGGCAGAAACCTTCAAAAAGGCAGAAACATTAAAAAGTATATATTGATAAATAGCCGCAAGGCTGATTCTTATGACTACATACTACAACTAGGAATGGGGAGCAGCACCCAATGTCGAGACCACAGCCCCACACCCAAGTAATTGAATGCTCTCAGGTAATATACTTGAACCCAATTAACTCCTGTCTCACCTTAACAGTGTGGGTGCTGCAGCAGCCAGCCAGTAAGTCAGTTCCCTGCAGTCTACAGACCTTATCATTCCAAGGGTTAATTGAGTTTATTGGCCAGGCGTGTTCCGGCAATGCGCCCAATATACAATTACGAGGCACAGTGATTCAGCTGGATCAACAGGTGGGCTCCCAAGCGAGCTGGGTTCACGGAGGGCCTGGTTGGCTTTGTCAAAGGATCTCAACCTAATCAGACATGCTGGCCGAAGGGGGACTCTCTGCAGACTGGAAAGGTCAATGCCCATGCTTGTCACTGATTCACCCTCTTTGAGGTGGTGCAGGCAGGAGCAGTAACAGGGAAAAGGGAGATAGCAAGGCTTTTGGAAGTGTGGCAGTGTGCCATTTGCACTGGAGCATTGTTCTTTGAAACAGTACAGTCATTCAGTGTCTGGTACCACTATCACAGACGTGTCACAGACAGGACAAAAACATAGCTGTTAGCACTAGGATTAGTGTGCTTTGCCAATTTGCAATTGTGTCAGACTGGGGTTCAAACCCGAGTTTCCTACTCTCAGTGACTGAGTTAGTCCGCTGACCCAAAGCCCAGTACTTTGTAGTGTGGTCCATATTAAAGCATTGATATAGTATCACATTACTTGTAGGTAAAAAAGTTGGTTTGGAGTGCATGTTAAGATAAGGTTGTCGGTCATATTGTGAGAATTATATAATGACGGGTCTATCTTTAATAAAATCATAGGCTTTACAGATTGATTACTTTCTCTTAGGCAGGCACTGTGCTACAGTAGTTAACCCAAAATCCATAATGAATTGTCTCAAAATTCTGATAAGACACTGATGATTATTAATGTTGCTATTTAAAGCATAATGAAGGGATAATTGCAGTCATACTCTGACATTTCACGACCCTTTCTGCATATTTCTCCCCTCGACATGAGTGCAAAAGGATTAAACATACGAAGAATAAAAACCCTCAACCAGCGAAGATCCATCTGTCTCTGAAAAGCCCCAATTATTGTTAGTTTAAGCATTTCATCTATGGCCCGCAATTTTATTCTTGCTTTACCCTGGTTATAAGAAATTAAATATGTTCTGAAGTATATTGATGTAAGCTGCTCTACCATAAAATCATAGCCTCTTTAATAAATGCTTGAAATTAGCTATGGGCATCAGTTGGAAGGCAAGAAGGGGAGAGAAAGCAGCACATACTATAGGATGAATGGCAAATTCCTAGTCAAGCCCCCTGACTATGGGTTAATACATTTGGGCATTGGGGAACTAGCTGGAGGGTGATCTACATGGAGGGTGAACATTACTCTCTAAAAGGTTTCTATGACCAACGCTCTGTCATAGAAACACTTGTTTAATCCTGGGCTGTTCGTTAAGTATGGCATTCAAAGCTGGCTCCCAGCCTAATTAGCGAAGCGCTAATTTATCCCCACCAGTATTAATTTACGAAAAAGAGAGAATACGTTTGGAGAGAGAAAAACTAAACGACAACACTGAAATTCTGAAAGCGCTATCATCACCCAGTCATGCAATGCGAGTAGACTGAGAAATCCCCAGTTGAGCCGACCATGAAATGTGGCACGGATGGAACTATTCACACTGCAACTTTTTTGCTGCCATTTCCCCCATTTAAATATATTGTCATCATGAATATTTTAGAAAAGTCCATTCACGAGTAGCAGTGCATAGAAATAGAGTTAAAGACTATAAAGTGTTAACAGTGCTTTTTGGGTTCACAAAATGGTTATATTAACAAGGGGATGAAGTCTTGCAGAGACATCACAGGATCATTTTAAGAACTTGCATAACACTTTACATGAAGTTGCTCTTATAGGCCTATCTGTGTAGTAACAATGAAACTACCCTGGTAACAACACTGCATTAGCATAATACTGTTCAGTTGAACAATGGAACATGTTATATGAATGTTTCATGGACTGTCATATGGAGTGATTTTAGTGCCACCAGTAAATTGAGATTACATTTTTGGTGGCACTAAAATCACTCCATACTGTCATCTATAGCTCGGTTGCATCCATAGCACAGCCCCATCCCTCAGCTTACCAAACAGTGCCAGGATCAGGCTGTTGAAATGACATATTGTGCCTTTAAGGGTCTCTCTTCCCTTCTTTACTTTTGTTTAGGCCTACTTTATGTTCTACCTCTTATGTTTTAATCTCTGTGGTAAATAACAGGTACAAACCTTACACCATTAATGAGTAATACGGATGGATTTTAGGAGGCAAACACGTTTTTTTGTTTTTCTATAATTCACTTCCTTGTATGACTTGAAAGGTCATGTTATCCTCTAGAGCCTGTTGTATTCTGAGTTTTTGAGGATATTTGAATTGAGAGTATTTCTCTACTTTACAATCAAAAGGGATTGCTGCTACAAAATTCCAAACATATTGTATGCGACAGAAACGTTTGAAGTTAGTTCATTTAGGCATAGTAATATTAGCTCTTCCGACGGTGGCCTGAGGAGGGCTTGCCTCCAGCCTCATTACAGATAGCGGTCCGTTAGATGCTTGCTTGCTGGGCTGTAGCATCCTACCATTTTCAATGTTTTGCACTCAACTATGCTATTGATGGGGTTTAGTAAACAAACCACTTCCGACACTGACCTTCGGCCTCTATAAACTACATTCTAGGTATCAATAACATCAAGTATATTTGCAATTCTGGAGAATCAAATCATATGTTATTCGTCACATACTTCATAAACAGCTGTAGACTAACAGTGAAATGCTTACTGACGGGCCCTTCCCAACAATGCAGAGAGAAAATAAAATAATAGAAAAGTAAAACGCGTAATAAAGTAATAATAGATACATAATGAGTAAAAATAACTTGGCTATATAAACGGGGTACAAGTCGAAATGCATGGGTACGAGGTAATTGAGGTAGATATGTACATATAACTAGGATTAAAGTGACAGATAATAAACAGTAGGAGCAGCGTATGTGATGAGTCAAAAAGTTAGTGCAAGAAGGGTCAATGCAGATAGTCCGTGTAGCTATTTGGTAACTATTTAGCAGAACTGTTCCTTTAAGTGTTTCTGGAGTATTATCTAGTAAGGTGTCACTCAGAAATTCTGTGAATCACGCTCGTTTGTCTCCGAGCAGAAGGCGGTCCCTACGGACTCTCTCAGCCATTCTGTGTATTCAAGCAGCAAGCTCTTTCATTCAGTCGAGTTAAGAGAGGACAGTTCCTCTGAGAGTTCTCAAAATTAGACACAAAATGGGAAAAATATATCACGAGGCCCTTAAAATATCTCCTAATAAATTGCCTCGCATATATACAACAACAATTCCAAGTTAAGCTTTTCACTAGAAGCTATATTATCCTAGACGTGTGACTTCTGAGTTCTCATATTAGTGCTAAGTAGCCCGTTTTGCCCACATACTCCAACTTCCACTGTGTAGCTGTGTCTGCTAGACGTGTACAAAAGAGCGACAGGAACATTGCAGATTTAGCACTGTGTTTAGATCACTTTCCACTGAAGTTGGAGCGGCTAATTGATAAAGCCATGGCTACTGGCATCTCATTGCTGTTGGGTTAGTGGTAATTATAGCGCAAGATAATCTAAAGGCTGGATAAATAAATATGAGCTGATGGGACTTTAAAGTCCTGCAGATGGAGAAATTCTGGATGCAAATGAATGGATTATGTTTGGGTTGACATACGGAGACAGGCTCAGATGCTGCCTGTGTGAGAAGGACAGTTTTGCTGTATTCCAAATCAACGCCTAGTCCCTCCTACTCTCTAGGCACTCCTGTAGATCTGAGAGGTTTATAGGTGCAAACAATATGGGAAGTAATTACCATATTGCTTGCACCTACCCAGTGGTGTAAAGTACTTAAGTAAAAATACTTTAAAGAACTACTTAAGTAGTTTTTGGGTTATCTGTACTTTATATTTGACAACTTTTCCTTTTACTTCACTACATTCCCAAAATAAAATAATCTACTTTTTACGCCATACATTTTCCCTGACACCCAAAAGTACTCGTTACATTTTGAATGCTTAGCAGGACAGGAAAATGGTCCAATTCACACACTTATCAAGAGAACAACCCTATTCATCTCTACTGCCTCTGATCTGGTGGACTCGCTAAACACACGTGCGAATTTTAAATGATGCCTGGCTATCCGTAAAAAAAACAAGAAAATTGTGCTGTCTGGTTTGCAAAGGAATTTGAAATGATTTATACTTTTACTTTTGATACTTAAGTATATTTTAGCAATTACATTTACTTTTGATACTTTTAGATATTTACTTGAGTCATTTTTCTATTAAGGTACCTATAAAGGTATGATAATTGGGTACTTTTTCCACCACTGCACCTACCAAATCTTCTCAGATCTCCACAAGTGCATAGGGGATAGGGGTTATTTTAGGACCGGGCCGTTGCTGCTCTGTGGCTGGCTGATGTGATATAGGCCAGGGGCTAGGGATTTATTTGGAATTCTTCCTTTGCCTCCCTGCCTGCCTGACTAATAGGGCCTTTGGTCTTCCTCTCCATAGATCCGCCGGTGGTGGAGCCGGTGTTCACAGAGATCCGCCAGGGTTTGGGTCGCGCCTTCACCCTCAACTGCCGGGTGCTGCGGGCCCACCCGTCCAAAGTGCTCAAGTACGAGTGGAAGCTGGGTACCAGGCTGCTGACCATGGGCCAGTTCGACCAGCGCGACGAGACGGACTACAACGTCAGGGCACTCAATAGGGAGGGCTACGGGGAGTACACCTGTGAAGTGACCAACGAGGCCGGGGTGGGTGCCTGCAGGTTCTTAGTCACAGGTATGTATAACAGACGTCTTTCATTTTTTAAATATTTAACTAGGCAAGCCGGTTAAGAACAAATTCTTATTTACAATGCCGGCCAAACCCAGATGACGCTGGGCCAATTGTGCACCGCCCTATGGGACTCCCAATCACGGCTGGATGTGATACAGCCTGGATTCGAACCAGGGACTGTAGTGACGCCTCTTGCACTGAGATGCAGTGCCTTAGACCGCTGCACCACTCGGGAGCCCTTTGGATAAAAGTGTCTGCTAAATGGCATGTATTATTGTTATATGTTATGGCCAATTTCTTTCCTCGAAGGATAAACAACTTTTGCAGACTGTAGTGTACATTAATGTATGTAATGCACTGCTTTTGGATGTGTATCAGTCAGATCTACAGTATAAATAGTAACAAGCAGTGGACTAACTGAGAATTGTGCATCAATGGAGAGCTGCCCCTTTAATATGCCCGTTCAACTGCTCCTGCCCATCACTCCTGGACACAACGGTTGCATCCCAAATAGCACCTCATTCCCTATTTACTACCTTTAACCAGGCCCCATAGGGCTCGAGTCAAAACGAGTGCACTATTTAGGGAATAGGGTGCCTTTTGGAACGCAGCCAACCTATTGATTTGATTCACGTTCACTTTGTGTGAGTGCTCCCTGTTGCAGCGAGAGACTCCCATTGTTAATACCCGGAGACAAGTAGAATCCACTCTCTGACTATTCTAATGAAATGTATCCCATGGAGATGGCCTTGTCAGCCCTCATAAAAATACATTTAAAAAAACCTAATAAGCTGCTTATCGCCGACACAACAAAACGTCACTTGTTTTCGCTGTAAGCATGAATGACGTAAGCAGCGAAGTTTGCACAGAATTTCAATTAGTTATTGAATAGACAGATGAGAGGAATATCTGTTTTAACATGCAAGGTGTGAAAATACAAATGGGCCGCATTAATGTTTTGGTATTAGTGTTCTTAGCTCTCAGCGAGATGTAAGTTTAGTGTGTGTTTTTACATGGCACTGTATCAACACTACTGCACATAGAAAGTGTCACTGTGATTTTAAGTGGCTGTTTGTGGAAAATACCTATTCAAGGAAGAAGCCTCAGAAAGCCCTGGTTTGTTGTTTATTGCTGAATCATGTTATCTTTCAATGAGACTTCATAATATATTCAAATTCTAATAACTTTGTCCCACGAGACAATTTCTTATGTGGACATGCAGCAGAATCAGCAGGGAGAAAATGTCTTAGTTGTCAATGTGATATGGTGTTGGGATATTGTTGTTCTGCTCTTAAGCTTTTTCAACATCAGAGGCTCAACCCCTATCTTGCTACCAACCATTTTCTGATGGATGGGAGAAAATGGCTAGAATATTTTACTGTTGATAAGTGTTCAGAGTCTGCAGACCAAGAAGTGCAACTGTATCACTGCTAAAGTCTTTCCCGAGTTATTAGTCCCAACTTGGATTTGCATTGGCAATTTTCTGCCCTGTACAGCAGCCACGAGAGAGGATTACTGCACTCTCCATTCTGTCCTCCACCCCATAGAGAATGTCAGCAATTTAGAGAACATGAAAATTCAGGTCCACTTGTTATATGTGAAGGTCACCTCGTATTCCTGTATGGCGTTCCTGAAACGATTTGAATGTCGAACATTAACGATGAGCAAGAAAACCTGTCTGTGTTCCTAATAAAGGTTTGTGGTTCAAATACTCCCTCTCTTGATCCTGGCAGTTGTTTGAATCGTTGATATATATTCTGTCTGGAAAGACCATTAGCTTCCAAACAACACTTCTGCTTTTATTACGGATTAATGCTTCATATTTGAGTGCTTTTTTGAGGAGTTCAGTCACATGAAAGCAAGGCAATAACAAACCTTGAAGGTAAACTCAGTGATACGATTTAGATGCAGAAAGTTAACAGCATAATGGGTCATTTTCCGCAACAACTAAGAGTTGAAGTGCGAAGCTCGACTTCTCCGCATTTTTGGTCCCGTGGCTACAACAGCGTGAAGCGAATCTGTGCTCATGCGCAAAAACTGTGTGAGAGCGAAGTCTTGGATCTCGCTTATCTCAATATGGTTGATGTGATTGGTTGTGGTCTTCTATGTGTCATGTCACGTTACAATGCGCATATATTCTGGGTGCCGCCTTCTGATTGCACGATGGCAGAACATGTGGCGTAGCAGTAACGTTGCTGCGTCCGAGGCTAGTAAAGAATGCTTGACAAGCTGACAGCGCCACATTTCTGGGGAGTTGATTGTGAAATATTGATGGCCTTGGTTTATCTCAGATGTCTGTTTTCAATGGGTAACAATATAGAGGTGTAGGCTATTTGCTCAAGGGATAAGAAGTAAGCAGGTAGGCCTATTTTATGACGTTTCCACTGGATCAGAGCATGACATTTTTCCTTTCAATCTGAGTGGTTATCGAAAAGGAGAGGAACTATTGTCATTCTCAATGGATGTAAAAACAGACTTTGTTTGCTGAGGTGAAGAAAACATTACTTTGAGAAGCTCCACAGCTCATCAGTGGTGGTGTGTTAAGCAAATCAGACATACTATCAGATCCCCAAATGGGCACATTTATAAGCCTACATTTGCGCGCAGGCTAGGTAGCCTATAAGCCAACTTCAATGTGACAGGACGCGCCAAACTAAATTTGTAAATTGAATGAAATAAACCAAAACTTGTTTCTCACAAGTGCGCTCCGCAAACAATGAGCCGACAATGAGAACAGCAAAATACTGGGATAATAATAATATATTGAATGCATAAACATATATTGCCATAACCAAACAAACATTGTGAAATATATATTTAGGAAATAATGGTAAATGCAATACTGGTAATATGCAGTGCCTTCAGAAAGTAGTCATACCCTTTTTTCCCTAATCAATCTACACACAATCCCTCATAATGACAAAGCAAAAACATGTTTTTAGACATTTTTGCTAGTTTCTTACAAATAAAAAACACAATTATCACGTTTACATACAGTACCAGTCAAAAGTTTGGACACCTACTCATTCAAGGGTTTTTCTATATTTTTATGATTTTCTACATTGTAGAATAATAGTGAAGACATCAAAACTATGAAATAGCACATATTTGAGATTCTTCAAAGTAGCCACCCTTTGCCTTGATTACAGCTTTGCACACTCTTGGCATTCTCTCAACCAGTTTCACCTGTAATGCTTTTCCAACGGTCTTGGAAGGAGTGCAACTCATCCTAAACTATCTCAATTGGGTTAAAGTCGGGTGATTGTGGAGGCAAGGTCCTCTGATACAGCACTCCATCACTATCCTTCTTGATCAAATAGCCCTTACACAGCCTGGAGCTGTGTTGGGTCATTGTCCTGTTTGCTGCAGAATGCTTTGGTAGCCAAATCACAGACAGTGTCACCAGCAAAGCACCATCACACCACCACCTCCATGCTTCACGGTGGGAACCACACATGCAGAGATCACCCGAGATCACCCGTTCACCTACTCTGCGTCTCACAAAAACACTCGCCTCAATTTGCTTTATATATAGCTATTCAAAATATATACACTACCTTTCAAATGTTTGGGGTCACTTAGAAATGTCCTTGTTTTCCATGAAAACATACATGAAATGAGTTCCAAAATTAATAGGAAATATAGTCAAGACGTTGACAAGGTTATAAATAATGCCTTTTAATTGAAATAATAATTGTGTCCTTCAAACTTTGCTTTCGTCAAAGAATCCTACATTTTCAGCAATTACAGCCTTGCAGACCTTTGGCATTCTAGTTGTCAATTTGTTGAGGTAATCTGAAGAGATTTCACCCCATGCTTCCTGAAGCACCTCCCACAAGTTGGATTGGCTTGATGGGCACTTCTTACGTACCATGCGGTCAAGCTGCTCCCACTACAGCTCAAAGGGTTGAGATCCGGTGACTGCTGGCCACACCATTATAGACAGAATACCAGCTGACTGCTTCTTCCCTAAATAGTTATTGCATAGTTTGGAGCTGTGCTTTGGGTCATTGTCCAGTTGTAGGAGGAAATTGGCTCTAATTAAGTGTCGTCGACAGGGCATGGCGTTGCAAAATGGAGTGATAGCCTTCCTTCAAGATCCCTTTTACCCTGTACAAATCTCCGACTTTACCAACAATAAAGCACCCCTAGACCATCACATTGCCTCCACCATGCTTGACAGATGGTGTCAAGCACTCCTCCAGCATCTTTTCATTTTTTCTGTGTCTCACGAATGTTCTTCTTTGTGATTGGAACACCTCAAACAATAAAGTACCCCTAGACCATCACATTGCCTCCACCATGCTTGACAGATGGTGTCAAGCACTCCTCCAGCATCTTTTCATTTTTTCTGTGTCTCACGAATGTTCTTCTTTGTGATTGGAACACCTCAAACTTAGATTTGTCTGTCCATAACACTTTTTTCCAATCTTCCTCTGCCCACTGTCTGTGTTCTTTTGCCCATCTTCATCTTTTCTTTTTATTGGTCTGAGATATGGCTTTTTCTTTGGAACTCTTTCTAGAAGGCCAGCATCCCGGAGTCGACTCTTCACTATTGACGTTGAGACTGATGTTTTGCGGGTACTATTTAATGAAGCTGCCACTTGAGGACTTGTCTGTTTCTCAAACTAGACACTCTAATGTACTTGTCCACTTGCTCAGTTGTGAACCGGGGCCTCCCACTCTTTCTATTCTAGTTAGAGCCAGTGTGCGCTGTTCTGTGAAGGGAGTAGTACACAGCGTTGTACGAGATCTTCAGTTTCTTGGCAATTTCTCGCATGGAATAGCCGTCATTTCTCTGAACAAGACGAGTTTCAGAATAAAGGTCTTTGTTTCTGGCCATTTTGAGCCTGTAATTGAACCCACAAATGCTGATGCTCCAGATACTCAACTAGTCTAAAGAAGGCCAGTTTTATTGTTTCTTTAATCTGTGCTAACATAATTGCAAAAGGGGTTTCTAATGATCAATTAGCCTTTAAAATGATCAAGTTGGATTAGCTAACACAACGTGCCATTGGAACAAAGGAGTGATGGTTGCTGATAATGGGCCTCTGTACGCCTATGTAGATTTTCCATTAGAAATCAGCCCTTTCCAGCTACAATAGTCATTTACAACATTAACAATGTCTACACTGTATTTCTGAACAATTTGATGTTATTTTAATAGACCAAAAAAATGATTTTCTTTAAAAAACAAGGACATTTCTTAGTGACCCCAAACTTTTGAACAGTAGTGTATATATTCAGAAATGTTGTGTATCTTAATTTCCATCATTAACAAATGTATAATTATTTTTTATAAATTTTATAACTTTTGTTTTCGAGATGATAGTTTTCGGATTCGACCATATTAATGAACTAAGGCTCGTATTTCTGTGTGTTTATTATATTATAATTAAGTCTATGATTTGATAGAGCAGTCTGACTGAGTGGTGGTAGGCACCAGCAGGCTCGTAAGCATTCATTCAAACAGCACTTTCGTGCATTTTGCCAGCAGCTCTTCGCAATGCATTGCGCTGTTTATGACTTCAAGCCTGTCAACTCCCAAGATTAGGCTGGTGTAACCGATTTGAAATGGCTAGCTAGTTAGCGGGTGCGCGCTAATAGCATTTCAAACGTCACTCGCTCTGAGACTTGGAGTAGTTGTTCCCCTTCCTCTACATGGGTAACACTGCTTCGAGGGTGGCTGTTGTCGATGTGTTCCTGGTTCGAGCCCAGGAGAGGAGCGAGGAGAGGGACGGAAGCTATACTGTTACACTGGCAATACTAAAGTGCCTATAAGAACATCCAATAGTCAAAGGTATATGAAATACAACTCGTATAGAGAGAAATATTCCTATAATAACTACAACCTAAAACCTCTTACCTGGGAATATTGAAGACTCATGTTAAAAGGAACCACCAGCTTTCATATGTTCCCATGTTCTGAGCAAGGCACTTAAACGTTAGCTTTCTTACATGGCACATATTGCACTTTTACTTTCTTCTCCAACACTTTGTTTTTGCATTATTTAAACCAAATTGAACATGTTTCATTATTTATTTGAGGCTAAATTGATTTTCTGTATTATATTAAGTTAAAATAAGTGTTCATTCAGTATTGTTGTAATTTTCATTATTACAAATAAATAAATACAAATCGGCCGATTAATCGGTATCGGCATTTTGGTCCGCCAATAATCGGTATCGGCGTTGAAAAATCATAATCGGTCGACCTCTAAAACAAACGTACAGTCAATAACACAATAGAAAAATTGGTATACAGTGTTTGCAAATGTAGTAAGATTAGGGAGGTAAGGCAATAAATAGGCCATAGTGGCGAAATAATTACAATTTAGTCATTAACACTGGAGTGATAGATGTGCAGAAGATGAATGTGCAAGTAGAGATACTGGGGTGCAAAGGAGCAAAAAAAAAATAACAATATGGGGATGAGTTAGTTGGGTGGGCTATTTACAGATGGGCTGTGTACAGGTGCAATGATCGGTAAGCTGCTCTGACAGCTGATGCTTAAAGTTAGTGAGGGAGATATAAGACTCCAGCTTCAGTGATTTTTGCAATTCGTTCCAGTCATTGGCAGCAGAGAACTGGAAGGAAAGGCGGCCAAGAGGAGTTGGCTTTGAGGATGACCAATGAAATATACCTGCTGGAGCGAGTGCTACGGGTGGGTGCTGCTATGGTGACCAGTGAGCTGAGATAAGGCGGGGCTTTACCTAGCAAAGACTTATAGAAGGCCTGGTGCCAGTGGGTTTGGCGACGAATATGAAGCGAGGGCCAGCCAACGAGAGCATACAGGTTGCAGTGGTGGGTGGTATATGGGGCTTTGGTGACAACACTGATGGCACTGTGATAGACTATATCCAATTTGCTGAGTAGAGTGTTGGAGGCTATTTTGTAAATGACATCGCCAAAGTCAAGGATCGGTTTTACGAGGGTATGTTTGGCAGCATGAGTGAAGGATGCTTTGTTGCGAAATAGGAAGCCGATTCTAGATTTAATTTTGGATTGGAGATGCTTAATGTTAGTCTGGAAGGAGCGTTTACAGTCTAACCAGACACCTAGGTATTTGTAGTTGTCCACATATTCTAAATCAGAACCGTCCAGAGGAGTGATGCTAGATGGGCGGGTGCGTGCAGCGATCGGTTGAAGAGCATGCATTTAGTTTTACTTGCATTTAAGAGCAGTTGGAGGCCACAGAAGGAGTGTTGTATGGCATTGAAGCTCGTCTGGAGGTTTGTGCGGAGTGTTGCTTGTTTTCGTCATATTTGTTAATACATTTCTCTAGCCTTTTGATTTGTTTTGTGTTGTTATCCAGGTTGAATGTTATTACCCCTGAGTATATGTAGTGCTAATATTTAGTTTAAGTATGATATTGAATATTTTGTTTTTTTATCTTGAGTCGATCTGCACCGCTGTGTTCAGTCTGCCATCTTACCAGTCCATCAATCAAGCTTCACTCAGTACTTTGTTGAAGCAACTTTGGCAGCAATTACAGCCTCGAGTCTTCTTGGGTATGACGCTACAAGCTTGGCACACCTGTATTTGGGAAGTTTCTCCCATTCTTCTCTGCAGATCCTCTCAAGCTTTGTCAGGTTGGCTGGAGAGCATTGCTGCACAGCTGTTTTCAGGTCTCTCCAGAGATGTTCGATCGCGTTCAAGTCCGGACTCTGGCCGGGCCACTCAAGGACATTCAGAGACTTGTCCCGAAGCCACTCCAGTCCCCAGTCTCCCAGTCCCTACTGCTGAAAAACGCCCCCACAGCATGATGCTGCTGCCACCATCCTTCACCGTAGGGATGGTGCCAGGTTTCCTCCAGATGTTATACTTGGCATTCAGGCCAAAGAGTTGAATCTTGGTTTCATCAGACCAGAGAATCTTGTTTCTCATGGTCTGAGAGTCTTTAGGTGCTTTTTGGCAAACTCCAAGCGGGCTGTCATGCCATTTACTGAGGAGTGGCTTCCGTCTGGCCACTCTACCATAAAGGCCTGATTGGTGGAGTTCTGCAGAGAGGGTTGTCCTTCTTGAAGGTTCTCCCATCTAAACAGAGGAAGTTCTTGGTCACCTCCCTGACCAAGGCCCTTCTCCCCCGATTGCTCAGTTTGGCCGGACACTGTATGTAATGGGGAATTGATAGACGTTAACAGTCAAACGTGAACAAACCACACAATGAAGTTATGAAACAATGAATGTGCACAGATTCACGGAAGAGTGCATTCAGGAGAGATATCGTGCGTTGTGCCACACTCCCCTTCTTGTACCGTGCCATCCCACGACCTCTGCAATGGATTAGTTTTGGCCTCCGCAATTGATTAGTTGACGGAGATGGGCGCAAATAAGACTGCTGCCTCGTGTGCCATTAAAAAAATACATATATAATTTGCTGCGTGTAGTAACTCTGTATGGGCAGGTAAGATGAGACTGGAGTATGTGAGCAGCCAGCGTGTGTGTAAGCTACCCGCCACCTTGTGACCCTTCCCTGACCTTTCTGTGACTGTGAGGCTAAAGGAAAAGACAGATGGGAGGGGTCCGCATCACTCCAGGGGCAGTCCTGCTGAGTGTAAGCTTTTAGCCAATATGCTTTCAAATAGGCTTCTTTGTCTGAAGTCATACTACCATTGATCTCAATGACTTTGTGGCCATCGGCGTGCTAGTGGTATAGGAATGTGTGTTACATTCATCCATATGTGTGTGTGTATATATATATATATATATATATATATATATATATACACACACACACACACAGTTGGGAGAACAAGTATTTGATACATTGCTGATTTTGCAGGTTTTCCTACTTACAAAGCATGTAGAGGTCTGTAATTTTTATCATAGGTACACTTCAACTGTGAGAGACGGAATCTAAAACAAAAATCCAGAAAATCACATTGTATGATTTCTAAGTAATTATTTGATACATCAGAAAAGCAGAATTTAATATTTGGTACAGAAACCTTTGTTTGCAATTACAGAGATCATATGTTTCCTGTAGTTCTTGACCAGGTTTGCACACACTGCAGCAGGGATTTTGGCCCACTCCTCCATACAGACCTTCTCCAGATCCTTCAGGTTTCGGGGCTGTCGCTGGGCAATATGGACTTTCAGCTCCCGCCAAATATTTTCTATTGGGTTCAGGTCTGGAGACTGGCTAGGCCACTCCAGGACCTTGAGATGCTTCTTACGGAGCCACTCCTTAATTGCCCTGCCTGTGTGTTTCGGGTTGTTGTCATGCTGGAAGACCCAGCCACGACCCATCTTCAATGCTCTTACTGAGGGAAGGAGGTTGTTGGCCAAGATCTCGCGATACATGGCCCCATCCATCCTCCCCTCAATACGGTGCAGTCGTCCTGTCCCCTTTGCAGAAAAGCATCCCCAAAGAATGATGTTTCCACCTCCATGCTTCACGGTTGGGATGATGTTCTTGGGGTTGTACTCATCCTTCTTCTTCCTCCAAACACGGCGAGTGGAGTTTAGACCAAAAAGCTCTATTTTTGTCTCATCAGACCACATGACCTTCTCCCATTCCTCCTCTGGATCATCCAGATGGTCATTGGCAAACTTCAGATGGGCCTGGACATGCGCTGGCTTGAGCAGGGGGACCTTGCGTGCGTTGCAGGATTTTAATCCATGACGGCGTAGTGTGTTACTAATGGTTTTCTTTGAAACTGTGGTCCCAGCTCTCTTCAAGTCATTGACCAGGTCCTGCCGTGTAGTTCTGGGCTGATCCCTCACCTTCCTCATGATCATTCATGCCCCACGAGGTGAGATCTTGCATGGAGCCCCAGACCGAGGGTGATTGACCATCATCTTGAACTTCTTCCATTTTCTAATAATTGCACCAACAGTTGTTGCCTTCTCACCAAGCTGCTTGCCTATTGTCCTGTAGCCCATTCCAGCCTTGTGCAGGTCTACAATTTTATCCCTGATGTCCTTACACAGCTCTCTGGTCTTGGCCATTGTGGAGAGGTTGGAGTCTGTTTGAGTGTGTGGACAGGTGTCTTTTATACAGGCAACGAGTTCAAACAGGTGCAGTTAATACAGGTAATGAGTGGAGAACAGGAGGGCTTCTTAAAGGAAAAACTAACAGGTCTTTGAGAGCCGGAATTCTTACTGGTTGGTAGGTGATCAAATACTTATGTCATGCAATAAAATGCAAATTTAATTACTTAAAAATCATACATTGTGATTTTCTGGATTTTTTTGATTCCGTCTCTCACAGTTGAAGTGTACCTATGATAAAAATTACAGACCTCTACATGCTTTGTAAATAGGAAAACCTGCAAAATCGGCAGTGTATCAAATACTTGTTCTCCCCACTGTATATGAGGCATCGATGGGCTATATTTTGACTTCAAACAACACGTCCATGCTTAATCATATACAGTGTTTATTTCCTTCTTACTTATAGGCTATATATTTTGTCCACAAACAACATTTCCATGTTTTTATTGTAAATGATTGATGGGAAATGGATGAGCTTGGATAACTTTTTCTTTCAATCAAGCTTTGAGATAATAACAAGAGGGAGCTCTGTTGATCTAGCTAGATTGTGTCAAACACAATCAAATATTTATATTTTCATTATGATGTTTTCTTTTCTCAATGAAAACAATTCAATATTAGAGTAGATTCGATACAATTGGATAGTATTAGACCGCTGAGCTAAAGCTAAGGCATTAGCTCAAGAGCCAACGCAAGTCTCCAGGTTCCAGACAAGGGTAAACATCACTCGAACGTGCTCGCAAACAACCTCTGTTACACACACATACACACACATTAAAAATCCTAAACTATGAGACTGATGCAGTATGTTGTGTTGAATCATTATTCACTGTAACATCAAATATACAGTACTTTATCCACATTTTGTTACGTTACAGCCTTATTGTTTTTTTCCCTCATCACCCTACACACCATACCCTATAATGACAAAGCAAAAACGGAAATATCACATTTACATAAGTATTCAGACCCTTTACTGCAGCGATTACAGCCTTGAGGCTTCTTGGGTATGAAGCTACAAGCTTGGCACACCTGTATTTGGGGAGTTTCTCCCATTCTTCACTGCAGATCCTCTGTCAGGTTGGATGGAGTGTCGCTGCACAGCTATTTCCAGGTCTCTCCAGAGATGTTTGATCGGGTTCAAGTCTGGGCTCTGGCTGGGCCACTCAAGGACATACAGAGACTTGTCCCAAAGCCACTCCTGCGTTGTCTTGTCTGTGTGCTTAGGGTCGTTGTCCTGTTGGAAGGAGAACCTTCGCCCCAGTCTGACGTCCTGAGCGCTCTGTAGCAGGTTTACATCAAGGATCTCTCTGTACTTTGCTCCGTTCATATTTCCCTCGATCCTAACTAATCTCCCAATACCTGCCGCTGAAAAACACCCCACAGCATGATGCTGCCACCACCATGTTTCACCGTAGGGATGGTGCCAGGTTTCCTACAGACGTGACACTTGGCATTCAGGCCAAAGAGTTCAATCTTGGTTTCATCAGACCAGAGAATCTTGTTTCTCATGGTCTGTGAGTCCTTTAGGTGACTTTTGGAAAACTCCAAGCGAACTGTCATGTGCCTTTTACTGAAAATTGGCTTCCATCTGGCCACTACCATAAAGGCCTGAGTGCTGCAGAGAGGGTTGTCCTTCTTGAACGTTCTCCCATCTAAACACTGGAAGTCTGGTGCTCTCTCAGAGTAACCATCGAGTTCTTGGTCACCTCCCTGAATGAGGCCCTTCTCCCCTGATTGCTCAGTTTGGCCGGGCGGCCAGCTCTAGGTAGTCTTGGTGGTTCTAAACTTCTTCCATTTAAGAATGATGGAGGCCACTGTGGTCTTGAGGACCTTCAATGATGCAGAAATGTTTTGGTACCCATCCCCAGATCTGTGCCTCAACACAATCCTGTCTCGCACCTCTACGAACAATTCCTTCAAACTCATTGCTTTGTTTTTGCTCTGACATGCACTGTCAACTGTGGGACCTTATATAGACAGGTGTGTGCCTTTCCAAATCATGTCCAATCAATTGAAGTTTCCAAGATGTAGAAACAACTCAGGATGATCAATGGAAACAGGATGCACCTGAGCTCAATTTCGTGTCTCATAGCAAAAGGGTCTGAATACTTATGTCAATAAGGTATTTCTGTTTTTAAATTTTGATACTTGGGAAAAAAATAAACAGTTTTTGCTTCGTCATTATGGGGTATTGTGTGTAGATTAATGAGGGGGGGAATTATATAATCAATTTTAGAATAAGGCTGTAACGTAACAAAATGTGGAAAAGGTCAAGGGGCCTGAATATGAATGCACTGTATGTGATAGATACTAGGACTGACCCCAATTAGTCAACTAGACGATTGTTTGGTCAATAGGCTGTTGGTCGATCGATATTTGTTTTAGTTGAGCAGTAGCAAATATACAGTGGGGCAAAAAAGTATTTCATCCCCTGCTGATTTTGTACGTTTGCCCACTTACAAAGAAATGATCAGTCTATAATTTTAATGGTAGGTTTATTTGAACAGTGAGAGACAGAATAACAACAAAAAAATCCAGAAAAACCAATGTCAAAAATGTAAGTATTTGACCCCTCTGCAAAACATGACTTAGTACTTGGTGACAAAACCCTTGTTGGCAATCACAGAGGTCAGATGTTTCTTGTAGTTGGCCACCAGGTTTGCACACATCTCAGGAGGGATTTTGTCCCACTCCTCTGTGCAGATCTTCTCCAAGTCATTAAGGTTTCGAGGCTGACGTTTGGCAACTCGAACCTTCAGGCGAGTTGAGTTGATGCCAAAGAGCTCCATTTTGGTCTCATCTGACCACAACACTTTCACCAGTTGTCCTCTGAATCATTCAGATGTTCATTGGCAAACTTCAGACGGGCATGTATATGTATTCTTGAGCAGGGGGACCTTGCGGGCGCTGCAGGATTTCAGTCCTTCACGTCGTAGTGTGTTACCAATTGTTTTGTTGGTGACTATGGTCCCAGCTGCCTTGAGATCATTCACAAGATCATCCCGTGTAGTTCTGGGCTGATTCCTCACCGTTCTCATGATCATTGCAACCCCACGAGGTGAGATCTTGCATGGAGCCCCAGGCCGAGAGATATTGACAGTTCTTTTGTGTTTCTTCCATTTGCGAATAATCGCACCAACTGTTGTTACCTTCTCACCAAGCTGCTTGGCGATGGTCTTGTAGCCCATTCCAGCCTTGTGTAGGTCTACAATCTTGTCCCTGACATCCTTGGAGAGCTCTTTGGTCTTGGCCATGGTGGAGAGTTTGGAATCTGATTGATTGATTGCTTCTGTGGACAGGTGTCTTTTTTACAGGTAACAAGCTGCGGTTAGGAGCACTCCCTTTAAGAGTGTGCTCCTAATCTCAGCTCGTTACCTGTATAAAAGACACCTGGGAGCCAGAAATCTTTCTGCTTGAGAGGGGGTCAAATACTTATTTCCCTCATTAAAATGCAAATCAATATATAATGTTTTTGACATACATTTTTCTGGATATTTTTGTTGTTATTCTGTCTCTCACTGTTCAAATAAACCTACCATTAAAATTATAGACTGATCCTTTCTTTATCAGTGGGCAAACGTACAAAATCAGCAGGGGATCAAATACTTTTTCCCCCACTGTATATACATTTTTTTCATCAAACAGTGCACTTAAAACATGAGACAAGTTCAATGCATATATAGTTTATTTTATTAAAACACATAATATATGGAAAAATACACATTTAAAATGTTGGTCAAAAGAACAGACGACTTTCGGTTGACCAAGATTTTTTTTATTAGAGGACAGCCCTAATACATCAATGTCACATTAACATCCACATTGGACTAATCCTTTACCCTTTGGGTTAATAGTCACACTGAAGCTCCTGTGCACCTCTTCTTGCTTCTCTAGTAGCAATTTAGGTTTTCATTTGACAAGAACGAGACAGCCCTCGCTGTTAAGCTGTTTTCAATTTCTTGTCAGCTTTCAGCTCATAGAGGGGCCCTCTTCCTCTTTACTGCATAGTTCTGTGTCCATGCATTCTTTGAACCACAGAAAAATTGTCTTTCTCGTTTCTGAATTGGGGAAAGTAAAGCTTCAATGCTACAGTGACAGTGCTTAGAATGTACACCGAGTTTACAAAACATTAGAAACACCTGCTCTTTCCATGACAGACTGAGCAGGTGAAAGCTCTGATCCCTTATTGATGTCACCTGTTAAATCCACTTCAATCAGTGTAAATGAAGGGGAGGAGACAGGTTAAAGAAGCATTTTTAAGCCTTGAGACATGGATTGTGTATGTATTGCCATTCAGAGGGTGAATGGGCAAGACACAAGATTGAAGTGCCTTTGAACTGGGTGTAGTAGTAGTAGTAGTAGTAGTAGTAGTAGTAGTAGTAGTAGTAGTAGTAGTAGTAGTAGTAGTAGTAGTAGTAGTAGTAGTAGTAGTAGTAGTAGTAGTAGTAGTAGTAGTAGTAGTAGTAGTAGTAGTAGTAGTAGTAGTAGTAGTAGTAGTAGTAGTAGTAGTAGTAGTAGTAGTAGTAGTAGTAGTAGTAGTAGTAGTAGTAGTAGTAGCAGCAGCAGCAGCAGCAGCAGCAGTAGTAGCAGCAGTAGCAGACCACAGCAGGATTTTTCACGCTCAATCGTTTCCCGTGTGTATCAAGAATAGTGCAGCACCCAAAGGACATCCAGCCAACTTGACACAACTGTGGGAAGCATTGGAGTGAACATGGGCCAGCATCCCTGTGAAACGCCTTTGACACCTTGTAGAGTCCATTCCCTGATGAATTGAGGCTATTCTGAGGGCAAACGGGGGTTCAACTCAATATTAGGAAGCTGTTCCTAATGATTTGTACATTCAGTGTATATTGACAAGAGGCTATTTTTAGGCGTAGAAGAGTATTGATAAATGGCATTTCTAGGAAACTAACAAAGAATGATATGTCACAGTTGTGTGTGGCTGAGGGGAATAACGTCAGGTAGAATGGTGATGTATGCATACACACACACGTTCACACTAACACAGCCTTATGCTAAAACCAGTCTGCTTTTATTTTTTTGTTACAGGGAGGGCCTATGCCCCAGAGTTCTACTATGACACATACAGTGCGTTGTGGCAGAACCGGCCCAGGGTCTACGGCTTCAAGCTACAGTGGACCCAGCAGAACCCCCTGTCTGTGGACCGCATCGTGGCCTACCGACTGGGGATGAAACAGGTGAGCAAGAATACAGGGACCTACTCTCACTTTTATGCTCTCGGTTTTGTCCCAGTTTCACCCTTTTACGTCTGCTTTTGTCTCAAAGGTAAGAGATCAATAAAGTTTGTATGTTTGAATTAACTGTAGCACACACTAGTTCCTAATTGTGTTGTCACTCATGAGAGCGAGTTAGGCTATGTCATTCTAGCCAAGTAATGACTTTGACATTATTTATTGCAACAAATGTTATTACTTTGCAGTCATTTCATGCAGAAAGACCAAACCAAGGAGATTGATAAGCATTGCAGAAGATGAGCCTGAGACCTAACGTATCCAATCCCACTAAAGCTTGTGCATGATGCACTTGTGAATACATTAGCATTTGTCCTTTCTGACTGCGTCGCATTCTCCCCCCCCCCCCCCCCCCCCTCAAAGACAGAGGAAGCCAGCAGAGAACGTTTCAGTTCTTCAAACCTCCTCCATGTTAGTGGTGTTCCAGTTAGGGATGGCATTCCACTTGTCAGTCACGTCTTCTCCGTTCACCATTCCCTCTCCCTCAACTTCAGCACTGTCATCACTCAGCTGGAATGGAGGAGTCCTCAGCCACTTGTAATGACATCACACTGCGTGATTTATTCCCAGTCAGGGTTGTCATTGCCTGGTTCAAAGTCAACACTAGGTAAAAACAAGTCACTGATTTCATTCATTTTTTTTCTTATTTCTTAACAAAATTACCAGTCTTGCGTGCTGTTAGTCATCACTGCGGGGAACTAAGAACTTTTTTTGGGGTACTTTGTACACATCAGGTGTTCTGCCCAGTGGTTTCACACATGTTGGGGGCAACTCTCTCACACGACACGCTCAGCATTATTATTAGCACACCGAAGCACATTTTCACTGACTGCACAGATTTTTTTTAGGCTCGAGGGACTTCTTTAAGTGCTTGAGCTGGGTGGCTTTTCACATGGGAGGTGGTGTATCTGTATCGTCATTGAGTCGGCCCAAGTTCCAGTTCTGTTCTACTTGTTTTCGTTCATCTCTCCTGCTTTTGTGTTTTCTTTATTATGACAAAGCAGCTAGCAATTGTTTATTATTTCCTCATTCTTGCTAGGTCTGCATAGGAGAGGAGCCTGACAGTCATTGCTATATAGGTGATTCTACAGAAGTGGTGAAAATTGCAGTCCCACCCCCAAAAAACTATACAAAAAAAAGTTACATCTCCAAACTTAGGACATTTATTTACGTCATGATATGTTCTAATTCAATCCAAGGCAATACATTGTTTATATACCTATTTCTATTGAGAGGTGGCTGTCCCAAACCCTGACTCCTAAAGCAATTAATGATAAAAAAAAATGTTGTAACACTATTATTTCAATAGAACATCTTGAGTTGTTCTATTATTACATTGAAAGAAACTGATCTGATTAGTAGTTTTGTTTATTTTTGAACATCTTTCTTTAAAACCTCTTGACGGTCTCGTCCCGTAAGCGGGATCAACATCCAGCAAAAAACTCCTATCGACATTAGCATAACGAAATTTAAATATTTTTTTTTTCAAATATAGGACTGTCTCATATCGTTTTGTAGATACACCTCTCCTGAATCGACCCACGTCGTCCGATTTCAAAAAGGTTTTACAGGAAAAGCAAAACATTAGATTATGTTAGAGGAGTACATGGTAAAAGTAGCAACATAGCCATTTTCCGACCAACCACATGCATCACAAATAACCAAAAAACAGCTAAATGCAGCACTAACCTTTTACAAACTTCATCAGATGACACACCTAGAACATCATGTTACACAATGCATGCATTCTTTTGTTCAATAAAGTTCATATTTATATATAAAAACAGCATTTTACATCGGCGCCTGACGTTGACTAACTATTTTCCCTCAAATGCATCCCGGGAAACAGTGCTACAATTTACTCAATTACTATTCGAAAACATTTTTAAAATGTAATATTGTCATTCTAAGATTTATAGATGAATATCTCTTGAAAGCACCTGTCATACCAGATTTAAAAATAACTTTACTGGGTAATCACACTTTGTGATAAAAGGGGATGCGATACTCAGAAAATTAGCTAGTAAATCCAGCTCGGCGCCATCTTGGAACAATCGCATATCACATCTAATCTTGTATACTATTGTCAATAATCTCTTACCTTTAGTCGTCTTCACCAGAAAGCACTTCCAGGAATCCCAGGTCCACAACAAATGTATTTTCGGTCGAAAAAGTCCATCCTTTATGTTCCATTAGCTTGCTGTTGTTAGCGCGTCTGAAGGCTGTATCCAAATGCTCCGTCGGGCGCGGGACAGCCGTTTCGAAAAATAACATTTTTCCCCCCATTTAGGTTCGTTCAAACATGTCAAACGTTGTATAACATAAATCTTCAGGGCCTGTTTCAACAAGAGAGCCAATAAGATTCGAGGGGGACGATTGTATTGTGTTTCAAAACGTTTCGAAAGGAGGGGGTAGACAGGGCCGCCGGCGTCATAATGGTGATGGCCCTCCCCCTGTGACCAATTTCCACAGCGTCTCATTCATTCAGTTTCGACAGTAGAAGGCTCAAACCACTTTGTAAAGACTGGGGACATCTAGTGGAAGCAATAGAAAGTGCTCAATGAACCATAGCTCACGGTGTGATTAATAGGCAAAGATGTGAAGTTGAGTCCACAATTCAGAATTCCACTTCCTGTTTCAATCGGTCTCGGGGTTTTGACTGCCATATGAGTTCTGTTATACTCACAGACACCATTCAAACAGTTTTAGAAACTTTAGGGTGTTTTCTATCCACAGGTATTAATTATATGCATATCCTAGCTTCTGTGTTTGATTAGTAGGCCGTTTAAAATGGGTACGAATTTTTTTCAAAATGCGCTGTGGCGCCCCCTATCCTAGGGTAAGTCCAAGAGGTTAAAAAATGCTGTCCCACCATTTGAAGTTACTTCTGAAACACACACATTAAAAGACTGTAGAATGAATGTGCCTTAAACCACACCCCTACAAATATCACCAGGTGATGTGATTGCACCCCTCTCCAGTATAGCCACATGGCGAGTAGCCTGTCTGCAAACATTTTGGAGAAAATGAGTGGACAAGTTGATAAATCTTTATGTATGTTTAAGAGGTATCACTACCGAACATCTAATATATCAATAAATATTTAGTGTGGTTTTGGGACTAAAATATATATTTGTTGGGATGTACATCTGTCCATACTACTATGTTAGTAGTATGGAGTGATTAGTGCTTTTTGAGGTGGGTTTGGTTTTTGAAAAATAATCACAGCTTTTTAATTTTTTTTTACATTAACTGCATTGTGGGACCAATGCTGTAACGACACAGAATAAAACAATTTACGGTAGTGACTGCCCAGTACTATCACTTAGGCTCTAACCATCATTAATTCACATGACTTTACTTTAAAATAAATATTTTGGTTGAGTATATTACACATTTATTTTTTAGATTTTTTAAAAGTATGATGACGACATTATCTCATTAATAAAATACCAATGATGGTAGTGACTGCCCATTACTGCTTATCACTTATTAATAAACCATCCTTTATTCACATGACTTTACTTTAACTTTTTTTCAATTTCATGACTCATTATTTCATCTCATCTGCAGTAGAAGCCAGCCGCCATCTATCTCTGTGCTCCCCTAAGAGTCATCCTTCAGGCTAGTAGGCTTGCCTAGCTGGCTAGCTACCTGCTGTCTGACGAAATCACAATTTCTTCAAAGTAGATAAGGCATACTTTTAAGACTGCAAAATAACAGCTATCAATCAATTAGATGTATTGTCGGGTAGAGATACCTAAGCAACTGCTCTCTATCCCTTTCCTGTCTCTTTATCGCTCTTCCTCTCCTCTCCTTGTCTGTCTGCCGGCCCCACTTGCCCGGGCAAGAACCATTGAGAACAGGTAGCTGTAGGTGCAATAAATTCTGGTCATTGTAGTTAATTACCACGTTTTCTACACTTAACTATGATGAGTTGGACTTGCCTGGCTACTGAATTTCCTTGCTCTGGCCAAACGCTACGTCACGCCCACGGACGTTAGTTTCTTCTCAGCAGTGAGTCTGGATCTGAGTACCTAATGATTTCTAGAATGCAAACACATTCTAACCGTTCTGATTGGTCCCAGAAACGAATGGTTTGGGCCAGAGCCAAAACGCACGTTGGTAAAGCGGCGTTTTGAAAATTCGTCTTTGGCTTTGATATTCTGGTTAGATGATCTAATTGCTTATGACTTTTGTACAACACCCTCATTTTGACGTCACCACAAACGACTTCAAGATGGCAGTGTCGGACTGAAGTATGTAACGAACATAGAGCAGCGGAAGAATTCCGTTTGAGTCTCAGGCAAGAGTTGGACAACGTCCTAGAGAGGAATCTCTCTAGAGAAACGGGAAGTTGAGCTCCAAAAAAAATTAACTAAATGGAATTCAAATAATTGAATCGACGTTGGTCAATTAGTTATTTAAAAACCTAAATTAAACCACATTTTGGTTAATTGCTCAACACTCTAGGTTAGCTATGGGGATTCTTTAATGTCCAAATTAAGTCACAATTGTCCAAACCGAAAGGGTCACAACTGAAACAGTTGACCCATTATTGATATATATATTATTTAGTGTGTCATTATGGTGTCTGTGACAGCACGGGCAGTGCCATTGAGACCAATGTTCCCTCAAATGTTTGGGGGCACTGAGCAAATTTTATGTCTTGTGAGCGGAAACTTAAACGTTGTGAGAATTCTGTGCAACTTCAGGCGTGCGTTTACAGTGAGGCTGTACCCTTACAGTTTTGGCTATTTTAGCATAATGTAGGCCGATCAACAAAATCAATGGAGCAAATCCCATAACATTTTCACATGGAAATAGATTTTTATTTCTATGATATAGCCTACAGTAGCCTATATGTGGTGTTTAATACAGGCCTACATTACATAAGACGTTTTTACTTCATGAAGGGCTTGACATTTATTTTTTACTTAGTCTGTAACACCATGGGCCAAATAGGTGACCATAAATTGCATTGTATTGTGTTGTATGATGCAAGAAACCACTTTACAAAATAAAATGAATCATTATTACCATACAGTAAATAAAACAATGTAGACTACCTCTCTGCCTAAGGCTTGAATATGCAAATAAGCTGTCTCAAAACACAACACTGCCACTTTAATTCAGACATAAGCTTTTTCCCTGACTGACTTTTCAAAAACAGCTTTAAATGTAGTCTACACGTTTTGTGCTCTTGTAGGAAGCAGTAATTCCCAATTGTTGACCTATGCTCATCTATAACTGGGCTAATAACTAGCTAAAAATATTAACAAAGTGCACGCGCGTGGCACTGCGCTCTGATCTGAACTGATCTGAAAAGCGCATTCACTCGAAAGACCGCTTGTTGGCTACCACGTCACTAGAATTCTACTCCGTTGCGCTCTGGCTCTGTCTACAACAAAATCACAATCTTGCCAAGTTAGAATTGTTTTGGTTTGTTGCATTGAAAAGGGGCTGATATAATTTTGATTCGATCACTGAAAAAACGTTGATCTATATAGTGCGAACTCAGTGAAATTCAATCTCTTGCATCTCTGTGCTACATGGCATTTCTTCTGCACTGCATGCCGGAGGAAGTGCGTGGCCGTGCACGCGCGCAGTTTACAGGGAACATTGAGGCTATCAACATTTTAAAGGTCCAATGCAGCCGTTTTATCTCAATATCAAATAATTTCTTGGTAACAATTTAAGTACCTTACTATGATTGTTTTCAATTAAAATTGTCAAAAAGAAAAATAAATTGCTTCTTAGCAAAGAGCAGTTTCTCAAGCAAGAATATTCCTATGACTGTCTGGTAGTGGTCTGAGTGGGTAGGGGAAAATTGAAAACTAGCTGTTATTGGCAGAGAGGTTTGGAATTTTCTTTCTTATTGGTCTAACTATACTTAACAAAAATATAAACGCAACATACAACAATTTCATTGATTTTACTGAATTATAGTTCATATGAGGAAATCAGTCAATTTAAATAAATTCATTAGGCCCTAATCTATGGATTTCACATGACTGGGAATACACATATGTATCTGTTAGTCACAGATACCTAAAAGAAAATGGGCCTCCGGCTCTCGTCACGGTGCATTTTTGTGCATTCAAATTGCCATTGATAAAATGTAATTGTGTTCATTGTCCGTAGCTTATGCATGCCCATATCATAACCCTACCTCCACCATAGGGTACTCTGTTCACAATGTTGACATCAGCAAACCGCTCGCCCACATAACGCCATACACGAGGTCTGCAGTTGTGAGGCCAGTTGGACGTACTGCCAAATTCTCTAAAATAACATTGGAGGCAGCTTATGGTAGAGAAATTAACATTAAAATATCTGGCAACAGCTCTGGTGGACATTCCTGCAGTCAGCACGCCAATTGCACGCTCCCTCAAAACTTGAGACATCTGTGGCGTTGTGTGACAAAACTGCAAATTTTAGTGGCCTTTTGTCGCCAGCACAAGGTGCACCTATGTAATGATCATGCTGTTTAATCAACTTATTGATATGCCACACCTGTCAGGTGGATGGATTATCTTGGCAAAGGATAAATGGTCACTAACAGGGATGTAAACAAATTTGGGCGTATGGAACATTTCTGGAATCTTTTATTTCAGCTCATGAAACATTGGACCAACACTTTACATGTTGCGATTATATTTTTGTTCAGTGTAATTTACCACCTGGTGATGTCACTAGGGAGGCCAAAACTCCATCCCACCAAAGCAGGCTGAATTTTCAAGCGGTCTTTTCAAACAGCTCTTTCACCAAAAGGGCATATCATTATTTTCACACTATTATTCCAAACTCGTAGTGTGGAAATATATATAAAGTACAGGAAAATCATGTTTTTGACTGCACTGGGCCTTTAAGGTGTGCCATGCTCAACTGAGTAATCTCTCCTGGACTGATTCTCGTGGACAGATGAAATGGCGATTAATGTGATTACGAGCAGCAGTAGTTCCTGGTTTTGGGTTTTTATCATTGACCATTTGGACGAATCAGGATTGGGTGAAGGCCGTGCTTAAACTGGTGCTGTGATTTTTTTTTTTTTAAGCCTGTGTGCAGATGATAAACGGTTTCCACAAGATTACACAGCACAAAGTCAAAATTGTCTGTATCGTAAAAATTCATGAAAAGAAATGTGCTTTTTGGCCATGATAAACACGGTTCAATTTAGCGGGAGGGAGGGGTTTGGCCGAGTGTTTCCTTTTGCGAGAAAGGGAGGACTCCCCCCCCCCCCCAGAAGTAAAACAGGAAATTACAAACTTTTGCAAGATAATTTTACTTCTGGGTAACAGAGATTACCAACTGAGCTACAGAGGACCACCATGTGGGTAGTGGACAAGTGCGCACCAGTAAAAATTGTAGAATATTCAGATGCATAGCCAGCAAGGGGGCTCCAACCCTCCAAGAGCCCAAACATTGACATCTATTTGGCCAAAACATAGATGTACTGTAATCAAATTTTATTTGTCACATACACATGGTTAGTAGATGTTAATGCGAGTGTAGCGAAATGCTTTTGCTTCTAGTTCCGACCATGCAGTAATATCTAACAAGTAATCTAACCTAACAACCACCTTATATACACACAAGTGTAAAGGAATGAATAAGAATATGTACATAAAAATATATGAATGAGCGATGGCCGAACGACATAGGCAAGATGCAGTAGATGGTATAGAGTACAGTATATACATATGAGATGAGTAATGTAGGGTATGTAAACATTATATAAAGTGGCATTGTTTAAAGTGGCTGGTGATACATTTATTACATAAATTGTTCGTTATTAAAGTGGCTAGAGATGAGTCAGTATGTTGGCAGCAGCCACTCAATGTTAGTGATGGCTGTTTAATAGTCTGATGGCCTTGAGATAGAAGCTGGTTTTCAGTCTCTCGGTCCCCGCTTTGATGCACCTGTACTGACCTCGCCTTCTGGATGATAGCGGGGTGAACAGGCAGTTGTTGTCCTTGATGATCTTTTTGGCCTTTCTGTGACATCGGGTGGTGTAGGTGTCCTGGGGGGCAGGTACTTTTCCCCCGGTGATGCATTGTGCAGACCTCACTACCCTCTGGAGAGCCTTACGGTTGTGGGCGGAGCAGTTGCCGTACCAGGTGGTGATACAGCCTGACAGGATGCTCTCGATTGTGCATCTGTAAAAGTTTGTGAGCGTTTTTGGTGACAAGCCGAATTTCTTCAGCTTCCTGAGGTTGAAGAGGCGCTGCTGCGCCTTCTTCACCACGCTGTCTGTGTGGGTGGACCATTTGTTTGTCCATGATGTGTACGCCGAGGAACTTAAAACTTTCCACCTTCTCCATTACTGTCCCGACGATGTGGATAGGGGGCTGCTCCCTCTGCTGTTTCCTAAAGTCCACGATCATCTCCTTTGTTTTGTTGACTTTGATTGTGAGGTTGTTTTCCTGACACCACACTCCGAGGGCCCTTGTGGGGCCCCAGTGTTGAGGATCAGCGGGGTGGAGATGTTGTTACCTACCCTCACCACCTGGGGGCGGCCCGTCAGGAAGTCTAGGACCCAGTTGCACAGGGCAGGGTCGAGACCCAGGGTCTCAAGCTTAATGACGAGTTTGGAGGGTACTATGGTGTTAAATGCTGAGCTATAGTCGATGAACAGCATTCTTACATAGGTATTCCTCTTGTCCAGATGGGTTAGGGCAGTGTGATTGCAATTGCATCGTCTGTGGACCTATTGGGGCGGTAAGCAAATTGGAGTGGGTCTAGGGTGTCAGGTAGGGTGGAGGTGATATGGTCCTTGACTAGTCTCTCAAAGCACTTCATGATGACGGAAGTGAGTGCTACAGGGCGATAGTCATTTAGCTCAGTTACCTTACCTTTCTTGGGAACAGGAACAATGGTGGCCCTCTTGAAGCATGTGGGAACAGCAGACTGGGATAAGGATTGATTGAATATGTCCGTAAACACACCAGCCATCTGGTCTGCGCATGCTCTGAGGACGCGGCTGGGGATGCCGTCTGGGCCACCAGCCTTGCGAAGGTTAACACGTTTAAATGTTTTACTCACGTTGGCTGCCGTGAAGGAGAGCCCGCAGGTTTTGGTAGCGGGCCGTGTCAGTGGCACTGTATTGTCCTCAAAGCGAGCAAAGAAGTTGTTTAGCTTATCTGGGAGCAAGACATTGAGGTCCGCGACGGGGCTGGTTTTCCTTTTGTAGTCCATGATTGACTGTAGACCGTGCCACATGCCTCTCGTGTCTGAGCCGTTGAATTGCGACTTTACTTTGTCTCTATACTGACGGTTAGCTTGTTTGATTGCCTTGCAGAGGGAATAGCTACACTGTTTGTATTCGGTCATGTTTCCGGCCACCTTGCCCTGATTAAAAGCAGTGGTTCGCGCTTTCAGTTTTGCGCGAATGCTGCCATCAATCCACGGTTTCTGGTTGGGGAATGTTTTAATATACGCTGTGGGTACAACATCACCGATGCACTTGCTAATAAACTCACTCACCGAATCAGCGTATTAATCAATATTATTGTCCAACGCTATGCGGAACATATCCCAGTCCACGTGATCAAAGCAATCTTGAAGCGTGGAATCCGATTGGTCGAACAAGCATTGAACAGACCTGAGCAGGGGCGCTTCCTGTTTAAGTTTCTGTCTATAGGCTGGGAGCAACAAAATGGGGCCGTGGTCAGATTTTCCAAAAGGAGGGAGGGGGAGGGCTTTGTATGCGTTGCGGAAGTTAGAATAACAATGATCCAGGGTTTTGCCAGCCTGGGTCGCGCATTCGATATGCTGATAAAATTTAGGGAGCCTTGTTTTCAGATTAGCCTTGTTAAAATCCCCAGCTACAATAACTGCAGCCTCAGAATATGTGCTTTCCAGTTTACGTGGAGTCAAATGTTGTTCTTTCAGGGCCGTCGATGTGTCTAGTTAGGGGGGATATACACGACTGATTATGATAGAAGAGATTTCTCTTGGTAGATAATGCGGTCGGCATTTGATTGTAAGGAATTCTAGGTCAGGTGAACAAAATACTTGAGTTCCTTTATGTTATGATAACACCACATCTCGTTAATCATAAGGCATACACCCCCGCCCTTCTTCTTACCAGAGAGATGTTTGTTTCTGTTGGCGCATTGCGTGAAGAAACCAGGTGGCTGTACCGACTCTGATAACGTATCCCGAGTGAGCCATGTTTCCGTGAAACAAAGAACGTTACAATCTCTGATGTCTCTCTGGAAGGCAACCCTTGCTCGGATTTCGTCTACCTTGTTGTCAAGGGACTGGACATTGGCGAGTAGTATGCTCGGGAGCGGTGCGCGATGTGCCCGTCTACGGAGCCTGACCAGAAGACCGCTCCGTCTGCCCCTTCTGCGGCGCCGTTGTTTTGGGTCTGTACTATACTCTACTGTATTCTACTGCGCTGTTCTCTACTGTACTGTCCTGTGCTCTACTGTACCCTACTGTACTGTGCTCTACTGTATGCTACTGTGTTCATGCAAAGACTCAATCATGGACAGACTTACTGACAGTTGTGGCTGCTTCGCGTGATGTATTGCTGTCTCTACCTTCTTGCCCTTTGTGCTGTTGTCTGTACCCGATAATGTTTGTACCATGTTGTGCTGCTGCCATGTTGTGCTGCTACCATGCTGTGTTTTCATGTGTTGCTGCTATGCTATGTTGTCTTAGGTCTCTCTTTATGTAGTGTTGTGGTGTCTCTTGTCGTGATGTGTGTTTTGTCTTATATTTTTTTAAATCCCCGTCCCCGCAGAAGGCCTTTTGGCTTGCCTATTTAAATAAAGGATCAAATTCAATAAATACTGTACAAGTCAGTTAAGAACAAATTATTATTTACAGTGACGGCCGACCAAAAGGCCTCAAAACATGGTACAAACATTATTTGTGACAACAGCACAAAGGTCAGGAAGGTAGAGACAACAATACATCCCTCGAAGCAGCCACAACTGTTAGTAAGAGTGTCCATGATTTGAGTCTTTGAATGAAGAGATTGAGATAAAACTGTCCAGTTTTTTGCAGCTCGTTCCAGTCGCTAGTTGCAGCGAACTGAAAACGGGAGCGACCCAGGGATCTGTGTGCTTTAAGGGACCTTTAACAGAATGTGACTGGCAGTACGAGTGTTCTTTGTGGAGGATGAGGGCTGCAGTAGGTGGAAGCCCTCAATGGCATTGTCTATAATAAAACAAGTTATATCCATCTAGAGTCCTCCCTTAATCTCTATGATTGACACTTGACATCGCAACGCCTGCTATTTTGCCAAAATAAAGATGGGTAAAGTGATCATTTAAACATCTAACAACATAATTAATTAGATGCGTAAGTAATTCAATCAAGTTTCGGATTCATACTGTACAATCAACATTGAACATTTTACAGAGAAAAATAGAGATTCTATTTCTCTAAATTCAAATTAAAGGGTTTGAAAATCAGATTCAACATGTTTTTACTATTTTGTTAATTTGGTATACAAATACATTTTATAAATGTTATCTGCAATAGAAGGTTAATCATGATCACGATGTAATTGTTCTCCCTTTATTGCAACTTTTTTGACAAATTTAGTGGTGTGGTAAGGAATTCAGGTAAATATTTAAAATATGAAAGAATGTGTGTTTGTGTAGTGTATATATGTCCACCTGACACATTTTGGAAGTTTGGGGAGAAATAGGACACACATTTTCATATATATTTTTTTATTCCCCAAATTGCACCACTTCTGTAGAATTACCCATTTAAGAGTCAGCAACAAAGCGGACACCTGGCTAAGAGCAGGAGGACGAGGGGGGGCAAGAACAGGAGATGAGTGAGGGCAGGAAACTAATTAACGACTTCACCCAGAGGGGAATAGCTGCCAAAATAAGGTGAGGAACCAGTGATAGAATTCACTAGAACAGAGGTTAGCTGTGTGCGCTGTGATTACATGTGCGTGAGCGATGTCTGAAAACCAGACAGCCAGTATCTTTTAGTGGGAGAGGAGAAGACGTCGCTGCTGGGTAAAAAGAGGACTCTTCCACTCTTCCGGACTCATCACATTGCATGTGCCCGGTTTTCACTCTGTCAGCCCCTCTTTTGTTTAATAGACAACGTTCTCTAACCACCTGTCTTTTGCAATGGTAGCACATTATGGAGAGCTTGTGTTGTGGTTTTACTCGCCAGGTTCAGTACAGTGGTTTCCTGGATGAGGCCCATCCATCATGGAAGTATGGCTGGTGACTGCTCTCTCTTTTCCGCCTGGCTCAGTGCCTGCTGTGCCCACATACTCCTCTCACCCTCTCTAGGCTGGCACTCCGGCGCTCACTCACTCACATTTGCTCACGTGGGACATTTTCAGGACACCAGCCGCAGGTTGATGTTTATTGTCATTATTCTTGTCCTGTAGGCAGAACTGAGCGATTTCCTTTTAGATAGGCCAGCTGCAAATTCGATATGGCTATATTGTAAAAATTCCTGAAAGCAAAAGAAGTAGCTTTTTGGTCTTAATTTACAGTAATTTTAGGCATATTAGGGTTAGCAGTTTGTTTAGGGTTAGGTTTTAAATCAGATTTGATGACTTTGTGGCTATGCTAACTTGTGTCCACTCTGCAGAGCTGCCTCCAGAACAAGATTCATGCCGAAAAAGGCTAACCTGCACACCAGCCTGCATGGGGTTTAACTTAACCCTCCTAGCGGCAGACTGGACTGGACACTTAGCTTGTTCACTTGCTACATATGCAGTTCCTAGCAATACATGGGCTATAGGTATGGATTTTTTTAATAACATGCCTATTTGTGTTTTACAGCTAATTGATCTTTAATTGGGTAATTGAGTATAAGAGCAGGGAAATCTCTAGTAATTTGTGTCCCTCTAGATCTAACTGCAATACTAGTGAAAAGACTACTCACTTATTTGTAGTATTATATTACCCTGTAAACCAGGAATTTTATGAAATAATATCCATGGGGAAAACAAAGCAGCACCATCTCTGGCCATCAAACTGAAGGCAAACAGAACAAATACTTGACATAATATCAGTCAAAAGTAAATCAAACCCCACTTCTTGTTTTGAAGTGTTAAGCATTGGAGATTTTCATATTGTTTCTAATTTCCCCAGCTTTCATCATTATTTTGCCCTTGCCTTTAAAATCTTGTTACGGAGAAGGTAATTGCTTTACAAATGAGCTTACTCTGTTTGAGTATGAATGCTTTCCAGCGCTTTTTATATTGTTTGTGTCCAGTTGGCTGGTTTGATATTAGAGTTTCATTTAGTCCTTGTTTACGTGTGTGTGCGTGTGTGTATGTGTGTGAACGAAGTGTTGCTTCCCAATCCAATCATTTGCCAAAATTACAGATAACCAGTCCTATTCTTTAAGCAGAATCAGCCTGCTATTATTCTCTCTGTATTGTGCGTAGTTTAATAGCAGTTTTTTTTCCGGACAACGAGTATTGATGAATAATGAACACTTCCATTCACTTTTTAATCACTTCCACTTTTCCAACATCATGGCTTTGGCGTCACAAACTATTTACATAATGAGGAAATGATAGCTACCTCGATGATGAGATGCCACCATTATTATACGCATTAGTCGCAGTGGTCTAAGGACATGCAGATTAATTCTCATAGTTATAAGCCAACCGATAACAGAGTTAGTCTCACTTCGGCTGGGGGATTTAGCGTCGGCAAAGACTAGGCTATGTGAGCCTATATCACATTCTCACCAAACACGCTATATCGCTATCTTCTGTTCTCATTCTTTATCCTTGATAACAATAGCTGATCAGATCCCAGATGGATCAAGCCATTGGGAGTTCGGGGATCAGCCCGGGCTGCCTAAAAGTGTTGCAATTCCACTGTAACAATGTCATCATACAGCTCCAGTGTTGTGGGAAGTAGCATCCCATTCATTCATTCTGAGGAAGAAAGGCAGTTTGTCCCTCTGTTGGTTTGGACTGACTGGCTGGTTGTCTGGCCGGTTGTCTGTCTGTCCCTTTGTCTTTCAATACCCGTTTCCCATGGTATATTGGGTGCAAGGGAGGGAGGAGAGAGGTGGGGGGGGAGTCAAAGGGATAACGTCCTCCGTCACGCTAACTCTCCAAGCTCCCATCTTTTTCAGTCAGGGTGCCCAGATGTGTGGCCTCCTTCTGCATCCCACACACACACTCCCGTTGATGATGGAAGCCCTCGCGGGGTCCTGACGGCGGTCGTTTCCGATTGTGCAACCCAGCAGGACGCCCTTATCCAATTGTGCACCCCGTATCCGCCTCTGATTCCCGTGCCCCCATACTGTTTATCCGCTTAATTTATTCAATGGTGAGTTCCCTTTTCTCTCGCTCACTCTCCCTCCCACCCACACCCATTCTCAGAAGCTCATGCAGGCTGAGATATGCCAAACTGCTGCTAATAGCGTATTAAACTCTGCGACAGCTCAGCGGACTTCACCTCAACTTCACACGCAGTGTCGTCTTGCTAAGAATAATAGTCAAGGCCGGCACATTTTTAGTTAGTTACCTGCAATTTATCTAGCATCCTAACAAGGCCACATGTAACAACTCATTCACACCCCCCCTTACAACTCCCCCTCCCTCTTTAGTACACTACTGTTAGAATATCTGTTTGACAAAGTGCTTTTCTTGTCCTTGTCGTACGTAATAGGGATACATAGCCTATTGCAAATACATAAGTATTTAGTTATATATTTTATATTTACTGGATATCTTAAATGTATATTATATATTTACTGGATATATTTACATATTTAATCTCTCCCCATCACAGTCTGCTGTCACCACTTGCTTCAAAATGTCCACCATTGTTCCTGTACCCCAGAAAGTTAAGGTAACTGAACTAAATGACAATTGCTTTGAGAGGCTAGTTAAGGATTATATCGCCTTACCCGACACATTTTGACCCACTACAATTTGCATAACGCCCCAATAGATCCACGAATGATGCCATAGCACTGCACACTGCCCTATCCCATCTGGACAAAAGGAATACCTATGTAAGAATGCTGTTCGTTGACTACTCAGCCTTCAACACCATAGCACCATCCAAGTTCATCATTAAGCACGATGAGACAGCCTACTGGGAGGAGGTGAGGGCCCTGGCGGAGTGATGCCAGGAAAATAACCTCTTCCCTCAACGTCAACAAAATGAAGGAGCTGATCGTGGACTTCTGGAGACTGCAGAGGGAGCATGCCTCCATCCAAATCAACAGGGCCGCAGTGGAGAAGCTGAAAAGCTTCAAGTTCCTCAGCGTACACATCACTGACAATCTTAAATGTTCGACCCACACAGACAGTGTGGTGAAAAAGGCGCAACAGTGCCTCTTCAGCCTCAGGAGGCTGAAGAAATTTGGCTTGGCCCCTAAGACCCTCACAAACTTTTACAGATGCATCGTTGAGAGCATCCTGTCAGGCCCTATCACCGCCTGGTACGGTAACTTCCCAGTCTGCAACTGCAGGGCTCCCTAGAAGGTGGTGCGGTCTGCCCAACACATCACTGGGGGCACGGCACACTGCCTGCCCTCCAGGACATCTACAGCACCCACAGGAAAGCCAACAAGATTATCAAGGACCTCAGCCACCCAAGCCACTGCCTGTTTGCCCTGCTATCATCCAGAAGGCAAGGTCAGTACAGGTGCATCAAAGCTGGGACCGAGAAACTGGAAAAACAGCCATCAGACTGTTAAATAGCCATCACTAGCCCGCCTCCACCCAGTTCCCTGCCCTGAACTTAGTCACCGTCACTAGCCGGCTACCACCCGGTTACTCAACCCTGCACCTTAGAGGCTACTGCCCTATGTGTATAGACATGGAACACTTGTCACTTTAATAATGGAACTACTATTTTACTCATTTCGTATGTATGATATCGTATTCTAGTCAAGGCAATCCTATTCACCTATTGCTGTAAATATACTATTCTATCCTACAAATTCTTCAGATATACTACATATTCTATCCACATACTGTCCATAATGTCTATACATCCCATCACATACATGTATACATATATACATATTGAAGTCGGAAGTTTAAATACACTTAGGTTGGAGTCATTAAAACTCGTTTTCAAACACTCCACATATTTCTTGTTAACAAACTATAGTTTTGGAAAGTTGGTTAGGTCATCTACTTTGTGCATGACACAAGTAATTTTTCCAACAATTGTTTACAGACAGATTATTTCACTTATAATTCACTGTATCGCAATTCCAGCGGGTCAGAAATACTTCTGACCCGCTGGAATTGTGATACAGTGAATTATAAGTGAAATAATCTGTCTGTAAACAATTGTTGGAAAAATAAAGCCAAGGCAACTCTGCAGTCCAGTGCGACATCACTGACGGGCCTTGTGCGGCAACAAGCTTTGGACATTAAAGAGAGTGTTTATACATACTCTGTGATTATACATCCTGACAGAGCATACAAAAGGAGGAGATGTGGAGAAATGCCAAGTCCAAGTCGTCTGCGAGTTTCCACGCCTTGGCCTCGAGTGCTCACAGTGTGTTTGTCATCCTTGGCGTCATTAGCCTGGCTTTCTGTTTCATTGTCATCATCATCAACTGACTGTGCATTCGCTGTCATGTCTTGTGTCAGAATTCGTATGGAGGATGAAAAAATAGGGTATTGCTCAAACAGATTAGAACTAACTCAAGGCTAATTGGTGCCATTTTAATGATTTAGTGATGTTTGCTTCTTGCGAGAAAGAGGCCTTGGATTGAATTCTCCCTGGATTGTTATTTACTCAGAGTAAATGATTTCCCCCTCATCTCCAGTGGATTTGAGGCCTAGTTTTCTGTATCCCGATGAATCGCAGAGGAAGTGAGAGGGGGAATTTGCATGAGAAGGGATCTCTTTCTTCTTCTGTCTCTTTCTCCCTCTACCTCTCTCTCCCCCTTTACACAACAATATTTGCAGAACGATGACTTGAATAAGAAGTGAGTCGTTTCCATGGCAACACTGCGTTTTACCTCCAACAGGCATTGCATAGCAGAATACAAAAAAGGGCAGCGCTGATTGTAGTTGAAGAGACTTCAATAGAGAGTTTTTGCAAGTTCTTATCCTGACATTGTTGGATTTCTTCATAGTCACTGTTTTGGTGGATCACATGACATTTTGTCTAACTGTGTATGCAACCATACATGAGAGTCAGTATCTGCTCTCTCTCTCAATATCTCTAAGCAGTAAATGCTGAAAGGTGGGTGCATTTTTATAGAGGACATAGCATTGGGTCACGATTAATTACCATAAAAAGAACAATGTCATTCAAATCGCCATTATCACCGTGAATGACCCTAACATGGAACGTTAATGGCTCTTATCTTCTCTACCTCCTACCTGCAACGTGGGCAATCATCAAAACGAGCCGATCTATAGCTAAAGGACTCCTGACATCTCCAGGAGTGATAAGTATTATTTTTGTCTTGATCTGTTATCTAGTACTGTCTTTTTGCTAGCGAGGGCCATCTACTTTAAGTGCGATCTGTATTCCCAGAAGCCTACTTGATATGTGAACTGCTGACTGCTCATAACTTGCAGCTGATTGTTGACACATCAACCAGGATTAAGGGGCAATTTGTGACTGTTTTGTTAATCAGTGCCTGTATTGGAGGGGGAGTGGTTTCTCTTTTTTACGTAGTTATTTTCAGATCTAATTTTACTCTTTTGTAGCTTTGTCAACTATGTGTGTTTTTCTTTTCCTGTTTGCTCCTCTCCCTGTAGCCTTTACAGATGCTCCCCACCCCTTGGCTGCAACCCTTCAATTTACTGTACCCTGCTCGCACAACCCCTGTACAATTCATGTTCTCCGGCAGCGTTTGGAACTGCCAATCTATGGTCAAGAACGCAGAGTTCATCTCAGCCTATGTTGCTCTTCAGTCCATAGACTTTTTGAGCCTGACCGACACATGGATCACCGCAGAGAACACTGCTACTCTCTCTTCATCTGACTATGTGTACTCTCATTGTCTGAGAGCATCTGGTCATCGCGGTGGTGGCACAGGGCTACTCATTTCTCCTAAGTGGAAATTTTTTATTTTCTCCCTCCCTCACTCACCTGTCCATCTCCTCATTAGAATTTCATGCTGTCACTTGTCCACTCAAGCTTAACATTGTTGTCATTTATCGCCCACCAGGTGCCCTTAGAGAGTTCCTCAATGAACTTGACACCTTGATAAGCTAATTTCCTGACGATGGCTCACCGCTCATTGTACTGGGCGACTTCAACCTCCAAACGTCTGCCTTAGATTTATTTATTCCCACCTTTCTTTCCCCTCCTTGCCTCTTTTGACCTCACCCTTTCCCAGTGCCCTCCCACTCACAAGGCTTGATTTAATCTTTACTAGAGGCTGTTCGTCTACTCACTGCAACCTTTGAAAAGAAAGTTGACGACATCCGTTCCTCATTCACTCAGCCTATTGAGTCCACTGGTCCACTCACACAGAACTACCCTACGCCTTGACTTCTTACTCCCCTCTGCTGACATATCTGCCAGGCAGATGCAATCCTGTGACTAGTGAGATATGGCCACTCGTCAACCTGCCCGTTAGACCCCATCCCCTCCTCCCTTCTCCAGACCATCTCTGAAGATCTTCTCCCATTCCTCACTTCCCTCATCAACCGATCCCTGACCACTGGCTGCGTTAACCTCTGACTTCAAAATGGCCAGCCTCGCTCCCCTCTGACGTCAAAAACTACGGACCCTTCTTTATTTTCTTTCCAAAACACTCAAAGATCATCTCTGTGTGCCTGGCAGATATCTCAGCCAACCACCTCAAGCTCAACCTCGACAAGACAGAGCTGCTTTTCTTCCCAGGAAAGGCCTGCCCGCACCAAGACCTCTCCATCACAGTTGACAATCCCACGGTGTCCCCCTCTGAGTGCAAAGAACCTTGGCATGACCCTGGACAACACCTTGTCATTCTCCGCAAACCTCAAAGCAGTGACTTGCTATGCTCAAACCCTACACCCCAACCCAAGTACTCAGTTCTGCCACATCTGGTCTCTTAGTGTTTCTACACATACGGGAGGGCAGCTCCTGCTCAGTGCAGTCAAAGCTCTTCTCTGTCCTGATACCCCAATGGTGGAACCAGCTTCCCCCTGAAGCTAGGACAGCAGAGTCTCCCTGCCCATCTTCTGAAAACATCGAAAACCCTACCTCTTCAAAGAGTTTCTTAAATTATCCCACAGCACCCCTCCTCATCCCTCCACCCCCCGCACAAAAAATACTTGCCTTTCGTGAACTAACACTCGCACTTGACTTTTCCCCCTCCTACTAGCACTGGCTTTGCTAATAGCTACTTTATTGAGAAAGAATGTACTTACTATGACTGAGATATCCTGGCTCCTGAGTGGCGCAGTGGTCTAAGGCACTGCATCTCAGTGCTAGAGGTGTCATCCAGGCTGTATCACAACTGACCGTGATTGGGAGTTCCATAGTGTGGCACACAATTGGCCCAGCATCATCTGGGTTTGGCCGGTGTAGGCCGTCATTGTAAATAAGAATTTGTTCTTAACTGACTTGCCTAGTTAAATAAAGGTTAAATGAAAAATATATTTTTTGGAATATGTGGGAGTCCCACCTAGCTATCTTAAGATGAATGCACTAGCTGTAAGTTGCTCTGGATAAGAGCGTCTGCTAAATTATTCAAATGTAGATAACACATCTGCATTTTTAAGATTTCACCCAATTTTTGGGCTGAGTCTATGCCGTACACACTGGAGTTGATGAACCAACCTGCATATGTATTCCCCTGCTGCTGATATTTGAATATAAAGGTCAGCATTCTAGGAAATTAAATATCAGGCTGGTGGGCCAGGATGAGTTGGTTTGAGGCAGGAGGAGGCAAGAGGAGATGGGAGGAATCAGGAGGAGGCTGTTGGGGCTGGTAGAGACGGGAGGAGGCTGGTGGGGCAGGAAGAGATAGGAGACGGGTAGAGAGATACCATGAAGTTCAGATATCATTCTCTGTCCTCAAGAATAGACAGTTATTTCAGCTTTATACAACCAATTTCTATTTGTAACATTCGGAACGTTCAAATACTTTATAAATATATTGTATAGAACAGATATGAGCCCCGTACTCAAGCATAGGGAGTCATATACGTTACATTTCTAACTGCAACGTTAGGCACATTTTCGCCCTACTGAACACACCCCGTGTGTAACACCATCTTGTTTTTGAGTGGATATCTCTGCGGTCCCAGCCCCCTCAGCCCAGGGGCGAGGGCAGTGCTCATACTCAAGGATGTGTTAAAAGTCAAGTGCCGTCTCAGACGAGGCCGATAGTCCCTTGTGCTTCTCGGGGTGAAGTGCTTGAATGGCAGACTGAGCTGATAACTTGCGAACATCTCAGCGACATGGGACCTAAACTGGGGCGGAAGAGTAGTGTATTTTGGAATATTCCAAAGTGCCATTTGTAAAGTGCATGCAATGCCATTTTAACAGCACATAGTTTCAAGTTCTTTAGTTGTACGGATGCCCATGGTATACATGGTCCAACGAAATGCTTACTTGCAGGTTCCTTCTCGACAATGCAACAACTATAAGAAACAATAAAAGATAAGAATACGAACATAAAGTAAATGGCTCAGTAGAATGGAATACATTTTTTAGCTTAAGTATATTACTGGAATGCACAATTTATAGTCCAATATTTACGCATGTTATGGGGGATTGGGGGGGGTGGCAGTATTTTGCAATCAAGTCTAATATCAGCAGTTGTGTGTGTGTCTGATGTAGATTGGGACATGTTGCCTCCTCTGCTTCTGAAGTCAACAATCAACTCCTTTATGTTGCTGACGTTGAGAAAGAGGTTGGCCTGGCACCACAATGCCAGTGGACTTATCTCCTCCCTATAGGCTGACTCGTCATTGGTTATCAGGACTACAACACTGGTGTTGTCAGCAAACTTGATGATGGAGTTGGTGTCGTGCAAAGCCACGTAGTCCTGGGTGAACAGGGAGTACAGCAGAGGACTGAGGACACACCCTTGGGGTTTGCCTGTGTTAAGAGTCAGTGTGGAGGAGGTGTTGTTGCCAATCCTCACAGCCTGTGGTCTGCCTGTCAGGATCCAGTTGCAGAGGGTGGTGTCCAGACCCAGGGCTCTGAGCTTGGTCTCGAGCTTGTAGGGATCAATAGTGTTGAATGCTGAACTGTAGTGAATGAACAGTATTCTCACATAGGTGTTCCTCTTATCCAGATGTGTTACGGCCGTGTGAATAGCAATGGAAATGGCATCTTCCGTGTATCTGTTGGAGCGGTAGGCAATTTGGAATGGGTCCAGTGGGCCAGGCATGCTGGCCTTGATGGGCTATGACAGCCTCTCAAAGTACTTCATGATGACCGGGGTGATGGTCATTGGGCATGTTACCTTTTTTTCTTGAGCACTGGGACGATGTTGGTCTCCTTAAAGCAGGTGGGGATTACAGGCGCAGGTGGAAGATGTCAGAGAAGACGCCCGCCGCCTGGTCAACACACACTCTGAGGACATGGCCAGGGATGCCATCTTACCGGTGCTTTGTGAGTATTCACTATTTTGAGAGATTTCCTCACAACAGCCTCAGAGCGCGGAGTACCAGGTCGTACGGAGCAGCGACAGTCTTCCTGGATGGCTCGGTATTGTCTGCCTTGATGTGAGCATAGAATGTGTTAAGCTCGTCTGCAAGGAAGGCTTCAGTGGGCACCACACAACTGGATTTGCCTTTGTAGTCCGTGATCGTCTGTAGTCCTTGCCACGTGTTGCGAGTCTGAGTTGTCAAATATCAATTCAAGTTTGAGTCTGTATTGTCTTTTTGCATCCCTAATGGACATATGCGTTGTCTCTCAGTACACATAGGCCTATAGGTAGAATTGGCAACCCTTTACTTAAAGCCAGCAGGCATAGAGAGATCATATTAATTTAGGATTCAAATTCCTAATTATTAGACATTATAGAGGCTTTTACATGCTTATAACACTTTTTGAAGTATTAGACCTGCAGGCTTTAAGTAAAGTGTTACTTTACCCAGTAGTCCATTTCGACTGTTTTCTTGTCACCTGGAAATCGTGAGTAATTACAAGGTAAATTTGGAACAGCTGTAAGGGGTTTAGGATCAGTAACTTTTCATGGTTTGCGAGGACATACTATCAATCAATGTCTAGCTAGTCAACAACAGATACAGTACACTTTATCTGAAAAATCTATTTTCTCTAACATTTCGATCTAGGGTCCATGCGGTAACCCATACAAATAGTATTAGAACACATACTGTAGTATTATACTGTAAATCTCTACGGCTCAAGTGGACAAAAGAACAGGCAGGATGCAAGTTTCCTGGTATGACCTGTAGACGTGGAACTAGGAAGCTAGCCGAGGCCATAACCATGTAATTGGATGTGTGGAAGATGGAAATGTGGTTAGCGGGGTAACAGGAGCTGCAGGAGGAAAAAAGTCCTGATGAGAACACTGTGGGCCAGCGGCACTCTCCATTGGTCGAATTCTAGCTTCGACCAATCCTCTTCTATTTGTCGGCTGCTATTTGTCGACAGCTTCGGACTTGGCACCACGAAGAAACGGCACTCTAGGAAAATGGGCAGCATGCTAATTGTTGTAGCCAAGATCAACAGCCATTAGCTGCAGGGGTTGGCCACGTAAACAAGTGTTGTTGTGCCTCTGGCATGGAAAGAGAATGAGTTGGTGTAAGTTGTTACTGGTGTTGAGTGCATAAAAACAATTGTCACTCTGTCATTTTGAGTGACATGAATACAATGTTTAAAGATGTTCAGTAAAGAATGAAAACTGAATCTATTATTTTGAGACGTTCACGGTTTGTTTTAGCCTAACCCTGATGTAAAATTCATAGGTATCAGATGCACAAATGAGGATGTGAACAACAGTACAGTAGATAGTGTTTTTGCATCAGTGAGATACAATATACATGTAGTTGTGTTTGGTGTACAGTTACATGCTGACTACACCGGGCACGCGTGCGTGCCATGCCATCGCGCACATGTTGATATTTTTTAAATATTTTTTTATTGAATATCCGAAACATACAATATACTGAAGCCGCTCAACAGCTACACCATACCAGTCATCCAACAGACTTCCATTCAGAGCGACACACAGAAGCATCCAGGGTCAATGCCCTGCTCAAGGGCACGTTGACAGATCTCCCACCAGGCCAACAAATGTGAACCTGAACCCTCCAAGATCCCCCCACAGTTCCCCAATAGCTACCCTCAACCATTCGAGACCCCTCCCACTGTCCCCCCAAGTGGAAAAATAAAAAATACAATTAATTCCATTCCCCACCCCCAAGAACCCCCCCCCCCCATGCACCAACAACCAAGAGAATAAACTAAAGAGAAAAAAGAAAATGACAGAAGCAAGCAAACAATGCAAATAAAAACAATGGACATCAAGGACAACTAAAATCATTACAGCAATGCCAACTGTATATGTTTGTGTGCATGTCTGGCGCTATTACATGTATATGTGTGTTCTTGTATGTGTTTATTTGAATGAGAGTGTGTGTATATGCTTGTACACAAACACCTTCACGGCATCAGCCTCAGGCAAACCGTCATTAGCTGTAAAAACAAATTCCTCAGTGTCATTCAAACGTACTATTATTATTAGTTTAAAAACATTTTTTATATTTTTTACTTTTATCTTTGACCATCATTCTATTTTTAGATTTTTTTATCATTATTTAACTAGGCAAGTCAGTTAAGAACAAATTCTTATTTTCAATGACGGCCTAGGAACAGTGCCTTGTTTAGGGCAGAACGACAGATTTTTACCTTGTCAGCTCGGGGATATGAACTTGCAACCTTTCGTTTACTAGTCCAACACTCTAACCACTAGGCTACGCTGCCACCCCATCTCCCGCACAGCAACTCCACTCCCACTTGTCTCCAATTCCACATCCCAACCCTCAGCTTCCCTCAGCCCATCCCATCTATCTCTACTGGCCACCCTCTTCGGATTTCTACGCAACACATATCTTTCAACCATGCTGTGATGTTTAACATTTGAATCTATCTAATCGAATCTACAAATTGCGAGTTGAAGATAAATACTTTTACTTAGAGTATTGACCCGGTCTCTCCAGATCTCCTAACAGTACTATTTCTAGTGTCAATTTTAGATCAATGCTATGCATTTTCAGCCAGAAACAGGCAATATCAAAATAATTGGTCTATTGATTCTGTATCCTCATAACAAAATCTGCAGAGCTTCGATGATTTTATGCCCCAAATATTCAACATTTTGTTGGTGGCAAGAATTCTATATAATAATTTTAGCTGAAAAGCACGGTCTTGAATCTTGAGTTGTTTTAATATCAACTTATACACCCTGTACCATGGAATTGGTACATCAAAAATCTCTTCCCAACTATTTTGCAATCTGTATGGCACAGTTGTCAACATCCTGGTCCTCAAATGAAACTGGTATACTTTCCTATTTATGCTATTTTTATTCCTCCGCAGTTTTGATCTTTTATATTGGGCAGACAGACCAGTTCCTTACCTCCTCTACCATTCCAATTTACAATATCATTTAAGAACAAAATACAATTTTCAAACATTTTTCCCATAAATACAGGTATTTTATCAACCAGCACATTTGAGTTCAGCCATAATATTTGTTGTAATATTTGTTCTATCTTTTCAGGGGGATGAAATTGAAATTGTAGCCAGCGCTGCAATGCTTGTTTGAAAAAGAGAGATACTTTGAAAAAAGTATAATTTTCAATGAATCAAAATTAATTAATCGCTTTATTTTGTCTGGTTTAGCGTCCCAGATAAAGCAAAATATTTTTTGCTCAAATAATTTGAAAAACAAATCATCAGGAGCCTACTACCTATTGAAATTCATTGTGGAGAGCTTATTTATATCAGAATGTGATCGGATCATCATCTAATTGGCATTCACATAACTCTTATAGATTTTCCACGGGGATATTGGAAATTTAATCAAAGTTTACGGAGGACAACTTATTTTTAACTAAGACAAAATAATTTATAACTGCATTTTTTCATAATAATATGGGTTCAGCAAATCCCCTTATTGTTTGGGATACTTAAAAAAAAAGTACCTTTATTTAACCAGGTAGGCCAGTTGAGAACAAGTTCTCAATTACAACTGCGACCTGGCCAAGATAAAGCCAAGCAGTTCAACACATACAACAACACAGAGTTACACATGGAATAAACAAACATACAATCAATAAGAAAATAGATTAGTCTATATACAGTGTGTGCAAATGAGGTAAGATTAGGGAGGTAAGGCAATAAATAGGCCGTAGTGGCGAAGTAATTACAATTTAGCAATTAAACACTGGAATGGTAGAATGTGCAGAAGATGAATGTGCAAGTAGAGATACTGGGGTGCAAAGGAGCAAGATAAATAAATAAATACAGTATGGGGATGAGGTAGATTTAATGGGCTATTTACAGATGAGCTATGTGCATTGATCTGTGAGCTGCTCTGACAGCTGGTGCTTAAAGCTAGTGAGGGAGGTAAGAGTCTCCAGCTTTAGTGATTTTTGCAGTTCGTTCGAGTCATTGGCAGCAGACAACTGGAAGGAGAGGCTGCCAAAGGAAGAATTGGCTTTGGGGGTGACCAGTGAGATATACCTGCTGGAGCGCGTGCCACGGTTTGGTGCTGCTATGGTGACCAGTGAGCTGAGATAAGGCGGGGCTTTACCTAGCAGAGACTTGTAGATGACCTGGAGCCAGTGGGTTTGGCGACAAATATGAAGCGAGGGCCAGCCAACGAGATCATACAGGTCGCAGTGGTAGGTAGTATATGGGGCTTTGGTGACAAAACGGATGGCACTGTGATAGACTGCATCCAATTTGTTGAGTAGAGTGTTGGAGGCTATTTTGTAAATGACATCGCCGAAGTCGAGAATCGGTAGGATGCTCAGTTTTACGAGGGTATGTTCGGCAGCATGAGTGAAGGAGGCTTTGTATCGAAATAGGAAGCCGATTCTAGATTTAATTTTGGATTGGAGATGTTTAATGTGAGTCTGGAAGGAGAGTTTACAGTCTAACCAGACACCTAGGTATTTGTAGTTGTCCACATATTCTAAGTCAGAATGGTCCAGAGTAGTGATGCTGGACAGGCGGGTAGGTGCGGGCAGCGATCGGTTGAAGAGCATGCATTTAGTTTTACTTGCATTTAAGAGCAGTTGGAGGCCACGGAAGGAGAGTTGTATGGCATTGAAGCTTGTCTGGAAGTTAGTTAACACAGTGTCCAAAGAAGGGCCAGAAGTATACAGAATGGTGTCGTCTGCGTAGAGGAGAATCAAAGAATCACCAGCAGCAAGAGCGACATCATTGATGTATACAGAGAAGAGAGTCGGCCCAAGAATTGAACCCTGTGGCACCCCCATGGAGACTGCCAGAGGTCCGGACAACAGGCCCTCCAATTTGACACACTGAACTCTATCAGAGAAGTAGTTGGTGAACCAGGCGAGGCAATCATTTGAAAAACCAAATCATCCTGATTTGGACCATATAGATTAATGAGCCAAATATATTTTTCGGCCACTTTCATATTAAAAAAGATCCACCTTCGTTGCGAATCATTCCTGACTATTTGCACATTCAGATTGAAATTTTTGTTAATTTATATCATCACACCTTTTGAGTTCCTTTGGCCATGACAGAAAATTATTTCACCACCCCATTCCTTTTCCACGCAACTTCATCTAAGGATGTAGAGTGAGTTTCCTGTAAACAGTATATGTTATATTCCTTTTCTTTTAGCCACGTAAAGATTGAATGTCTTTTTTTATAATCTGCTAAACCGTTACAATTATAACTGGCTATACTTATTTCACCCCTTACCACAACTAGATACTATTCTCAGTCTAAATTGACCATAATTAGTGCTTGGAAAGTTACTGCTATCAGAAGTATTATGAAGGTCAAAACTAGAGCTTTCAAATGTCTGAAATTTAGAATTCAAGAAATAGGTACTATAATGTGTGATGTCCAATCAATAATAACTCCGCCAATTTGCATTGTTGATTGTCTATTTGTGTAACATGTAGTGCGTATAGCCTTAATATTCATGATGATAATTGTAATCCATATATCACCGTCATAGTTGCATCATAATTACCTTTAACATAATTGAAAAACACATCCCAGCATTTCCATAGCAATTGACATTTCACATGATCATGAGAGACCTTGCATTACTCTAGAGACGGCTTCACTACAGTACAAATGTATTCCATACAATATGTTATTATTCCCCAATGCCCCTATTTTGATATCTTCCCCTTGCTTGTTGTAAACATTTCTAAACTTGTAGACAAATACATAAAAAAGATAGACAAACACATACTAAATTATAAAACATTTCTCGACAATAGAGAGAGCGGGAGAGAAGAGAGTGAGAGAAGAGAGCGAGATCAGGTGTGTGTGTATGTATAAGTCCGTATGTGTAAGCGAGCATGTAATTGAGTACGTGTGTGTTCATATCCACTTCATAGTGTTCAGATATTTTTATATCTGAACCTGTAGAATTTAGTACAGTCATGGCGTTATGGAGCTGTCTTGGAATAGCTGTCCATCTGTAAAGAGTTTGTCCACAATGAGAAAGGCACCCTTCTCACTCTGTTGCCTTTATACCGGATACAGATTCTTACGATGTTCGTTTATCTCCCTTGGAAATTGGTCATTGAGACCGAATTTGGTCCCTTTAAGCTCCCTTCCCCAGCTTTTGTTCAAATTTTGCGATGATCGGTTGGGGACCCTTGGTCTTGTCGCTCCGAGCTCCAAGTCTGTGTACTCGCTGGAAAGCCACCTTGTTTACAGTCTCAATAGGAGGTTTCAAGGCGGATTGCATGAATTCTCTGATCGTGCCCTCTGGATTATTGGATGCGTCCTCAGGAATCCCAGAAAAAATATATATTTTCACGCATGCTACGACTAGTAGCAACTCCTTCATCACCCTGTTTTCCCTGAGTAGACAATCCATGTTGGAATCGTGGATTTTTACCTTGGCTGCATGTTGATTTCTGTCTATCCACACCAGACGCGATCAGGACACACAGGTTGAAATATCAAAATGAACTCTGAACCAACTATTTTAATTTGGGGACAGGTCGAATCACATGAAACATTCATGGACATTTAGCTAGCTAGCTTGCTGTTGCTTACTAATTTGTCCTGGGATATAAACATTGGTTGTTATTTTATCTGAAATGCACAAGGTCCTTTTTTTCCTGGATCTTTGTACACTTTTGATTCACACAAAATCGTGTGTTCTCTACTCTGACAAATAATCCACAGATAAAAGGGTAAACCTAGTTAGTTTCTAGTAAGCTCTCCTCCTTCAGTCTTTTTCTGTAGACCTTATATGGCAGTTGGTAACCAACTTTTAGGTGCATTACCACCACCAACTGTACTGGAGTGTGGAACTCAGTTCAGCTTTCAATCACCCAGGTGGGTATATGGTCCTAAAAACCAATGAGGAGATGGGAGAGGCGGAACTTAGTCAACCATCAAAAATAGAACCAAGTTCTATCTTACCGCCTGGCTACACAGACGCTCGCGAGCAGTTTGGATAAAATGATTGAATAACATGTAAACTCAGCAAAAAAGAAACATCCTCTCACTGTCAACTGCGTTTATTTTCCGCAAACTTAACATGTGTAAATATTTGGATGAACATAACAAGATTAAACAACTGAGACATAAACTGAACAAGTTCCACATACATGTGACTAACAGAAATGGAATAATGTGTCCCTGAACAAAGGGGGGGTCAAAATCAAAAGTAACAGTCAGTATCTGGTGTGGCCACCAGCTGCATTATGTATGGCAGTGCATCTCCTCCTCATGGACTGCACCAGATTTGCCAGTTCTTGCTGTGAGATGTTACCCCACTCTTCCACCAAGGCACCTGCAAGTTCCCGGACATTTCTGGGGGGAATGGCCCTAGCCCTCACCCTCCGATCCAACAGGTCCCAGACGTGCTCAATGAGATTGAGATCCGGGCTCTTTGCTGGCCATGGCAGAACACTGACATTCCTGTCTTGCAGGAAATCACACACACAACGAGAAGTATGGCTGGTGGCATTGTCATGCTGGAGGGTCATGTCAGGATGAGCCTGCAGGAAGGGTACCACATGAGGGAGGAGGATGTCTTCCCTGTAACGCACAGCATTGAGATTGCCTGCAATGACAACAAGCTGTTGCCGGTGATGTCTGGTGAGGACCTGCCTTACAACAGGCCTACAAGCTGCTCAGTCCAGCCTCTCTCAGCCTATTGCGGACAGTCTGAGCACTGATGGAGGGATTGTGCATTCCTGGTGTAACTCGGGCAGTTGTTGCCATACTGTACCTGTCCCGCAGGTGTGATGTTCAGATGTACCGATCCTGTGCAGGTGTTGTTACACGTGGTCTGCCACTGCGAGGATGATCAGCTGTCCGTCCTGTCTCCCTGTAGCGCTGTCTTAGTCGTCTCACAGTACGGACATTGCAATTTATTGCCCTGGCCACATCTGCAGTCCTCATGCCTCCTTGCAGCATGCCTAAGGCACGTTTACGCAGATGAGCAGGGACCCTGGGCATCTTTCCTTTGGTGTTTTTCAGAGTCTGTAGAAAGGCCTCTAGTGTCCTAAGTTTTCATAACTGTGACCTTAATTGCCTTAATTAAATTTAACAATTCAGTAAACTGTCAGAAATAAACTGTCATGTCTTCATGAGGAATTTGGCCTCATGAACATTGACCCTAAGACTTTAGTGTAAGCTGTTAGTGTCTTAACGACCGTTCCACAGGTGCATGTTCAGTAATTATTTATGGTTCATTGAACAAACATGGGAAACAGAGTTTAAACCCTTTACATTGAAGATCTGTGAAGTTATTTGGATTTTTACGAATTATCTTTGAAAGACAGGGTCCTGAAAAAGGTACTTTCTTTTTTTGCTGAGTTTGTGTAATTTTATTTTGCAACACTTGCTCGTGCAACTCTGTCGGTGTGGTCAGCATGTTAGTGTTGTCCTCAAATGTTTCCAATACAGTAAACCTGGCAAGGCAACTGTACAATGAATACTTAATACTTCCAAACATTGGGCCTCACTAAAAGCTACAGTGCCTTCAGTAAGTATTCACGCACACCCCTTGACTTTTTCCACATTTTGTTGTCATATCCTACATTTAAAATTGATAACATTTAGATTTTTTTGACACTGGCCTACACACACACTACCCCATAATGTCAAAGTGGAATAATGTTTATTCTTTTAGGGGTTTTTTAACAAGTTAATACAAAATGAAAAGCTGAAATGTCTTGAGTCAGTAAGTATACAACCCCTTTGTTATGGCAAGCCTAAATAAGTTCAGCAGTGCCCCACACATACAATTATTTTTAAGGTCCCTCAGTCGAGCAGTGAATTTCAAACATAGATTCAACCAAAAAGACCAGGGAGGTTTTGCAATGCCTCGCAAAGAAGGGCACCTATTGGTAGATGGGTAAAAACAAAATCTGACTCTGAATATCCCTTTAAGCATGGTGAAGATATTAGTTACACTATGGATGGTGTATCAATGCACCCAGTCAGTACAAAGATAGAAGTGTCCTTCCTAACCTTCCTTCCTTGCGAGAGAGGAAGGTAACCTCTCAGTAAAAAAGGGGTGTAAAAATTAGTGTTGACTTATTTTAACCCAGGATGAGTATTTTCAACATTATGAGGAGTCAATGAGCTCTAGTGTCGGAATTAAAACGGAGTGTAAAATGATGCAGTCATTGCTGTGTAAATTCAACTCAATTCAGTGGAATGAAAAAACCTTTGTATGAATTTTAACACCATTTTGAGTCAAATTTACTCTGAAAATGTGACACTACCTGTGGAGTAACTTCAACACTATGTAGATTGGGACCAAATGTTATCTGAAACGGTGTTGAATTCAACTCTATAGGAGTTAAATTAACACTTTTATTTTTACTGTGTACAAATAATCCAAAACATGCATCCTGTTTGCAACAAGGCACTAAAGTAGTACTGCAAAACATGTGGCAAACCGATTTAACTTTTTGTCCTGAATACCAAGTGTTATGTTTGGGGCAAATTCAATACAACACATTACTGAGTACCACTCTCCATATTTTCAAGCGCAGTGGTAGCTAGGGCTGTTGCGGTGACTGTATTACCGCCACACCGGCGGTCACAAGTCATGAAGGCAGTCAAATTCCACATGACCATTTAGTCACGGTAATTAGGGTTCTCCAAGCTCTGATGCTGCTGCTTGTCATTAGTAGCCTACAAAACTTGCTAACTGCCTGGTACTCAGCACTCTATTGTCCCTGTAATCACTCTGACATCAATGCAAATGTCTTCGAAAATCTAATCAAACACTTCATGGGAGCTCATGAGCTCATGTTACGCAACATTTCTATAGGCTATGAAATTGCGGGAGAAAACAGAGTGATGGCCGCTAATAAAAAGACGAGAATCCCATCAGCTTTCTATGGGCTAGGCCTACTATATTTATTTCTCAACTTTCCTAATATTAAGCACATTATAACACTCCAAAAGTATAACACTCCAGTGCATTCGGAAAGTATTCAGACCCCTTGAATTTTTCCACATTTTGTTAAATTGTTCTAAAATGTATTAAATATTTTTTCCCTCATCAATCTACACACAATACCCCATAATGACAAAGCGACAACCAGGTTTTGAATTTTTTTTTGCAAGTGTATTAAAAAGAAAAAAAACATACCTTATTTACATACATTTTCAGACCCTTTGCTATGAGACACAAAATTGAGCTCAGGTGCATTCTGTTTCCATTGATCATCCTTAAGATGTTTCTACAACTTGATTGTAGTCCACCTGGGGTGAATTCAATTGATTGGACATGATTTGGAAAGGCACACACCTGTCTATATAAGGTCCCACAGTTGACAGTGCATGTCAGAGCAAAAACCAAGCCATGAGGTCGAAGGAATTGTCCGTAGAGCTCTGAGGCAGGATTGTGTCGAGGCACAGATCTGGGGAAGGCTACCAAAAAATGTCTTAAATGGAAGAAGTTTGGAACCACCAAGACTCTTCCGAGAGCTGGCCCACCCGGCCAAACTGAGCAATCGGGGTAGAAGGACCTCGGTCAGGGAGGTGACCACTCTGACCGAGCTCCAAAGTTCCTATGTGGAGATGGGAGAACATTCCAGAAGGACAACCATCTCTGCAGCACTCCACCAGTCAGGCCTTTATGGTAGAGTGGCCAGACGGAAGCCACTCCTCAGTAAAAGGCACATGACAGCCCACTTGGAGTTTTCCGAAATGCACCTAAAGACTCTGACCATGAGAAACAAGATTTTCTGGTCTGATGAAACGAAACTTTTTGGCCTGAATGCCAAGTGTCACATCAGGAGAAAACCTGGCCCTATCCCTACGGTGAAGCATGGTGGTGGCAGCATCATGCTGTGGGGAGGTTTTTCAGAGGCAGGGGCTGGGAGACTAGTCTGGATCGAGGCTAAAATGAATGGAGCAAAGTACAGAGAGATCCTTGATGAAAACCTGCTCCAGAGCGCTCAGGACCTCAGTCTGGCGTGAAGGTTCACCTTCCAACAGGACAACGACCCTAAGCACACAGCCAAGACAACGCAGGAGTGACTTCTCTCTGAATGTCCTTGAGTGGCCCAGCCAGAGCCCGGACTTGAACCCGATCAAATGTCTCTGGAGAGACCTGAAAATAGCTGTGCAGCGGCGCTCCCCATCCAACCTGACAGAGCTTGTGAGGATCTGCAGAGAGGAATGGGAGAAACTCACCAAATACAGGTGTGCCAAGCATGTAGTGTCATACACAAGAAGACTCGAGGCTGTAAACACTGCCAAAAGTGCTTGAACAAAGTACTGAGTAAAGGGTCTGGATACTTAGGTAAATATGATATTTCAGTTTTTATTTTTTATAAATTGGCAAACATTTCTAAAAACCTGTTTTTGCTTTGTTATTATGGGGTGTTGTGTGTAGATTGAGGGGGGGGAAACAATTTATTCAATTTTAGAATAAGGCTGTAACCTAACAAAATGTGGACAAAGTCAAGGGGTCTGAATTATTTCCGAGGGCACTGTATGTTGCACTATCCAGGTGTGGAAAGCTCTTAGAGACTTACCCAGAAAGACTGTAATTGTTGCAAAAGGTGCTTCTACAAAGTATTGACTCAGGGGTGTGAACAATTATGTAAATGAGATATTTCTGTATTTCATTTTCAATATATTTGCAAACAGTTCTTAAAACATCTTTTCCCTTTTTCATTATAGGGTGTTGTGTGTAGATGGGTGAGAAAAAAATCTATTCAATCCATTTTGAATTCAGGCTGTAACTCAAGAAAATGTGGAATAAGTCAAGGACTATGAATGCTTTCTGAAGGCACTGTATATATTGTACTCATATTAAGCCTATGATTTTGAGACTCATCTCTTTTGACTAATGCACTGGTATACTTTTCTAAGTACCTGAGGACCGAGGGAGTGGTGGTGGTGAGTTTAATTTGACATGCTTAGCTGGTTCTAGATGAATCGTTCGACAAAGAAACCAACAAGGGAACTAAGACAGCGAGAGTTTGTAGATTAAAACCTACATGCTTTAAATTATTCCTTTTAATATTTGATTTGAAGATACAGTTGAAGTTTACATACACTTAGGTTGGAGTCATGTAAACTCGTTTTTCAACCACTCCACAAATTTATTGAGATGCGTTCTGTCTCCTAGAGATGAACGTACTTTGGTGCGAAAAGTGCATATCAATCCCAGAACAACAGCAAATGACCTTGTCAAGATGCTGGAGGAAACGGGTACAAAAGTATCTGTATCCACAGTAAAATGAGTCCTATATTGACATAACCTGAAAGGCCGCTCAGCAAGGAAGAAGCCACTGCTCCAAAAACCCCCATTAAAAAAAGCTAGACTACGGTTCGCAACTGCACATGGGGACAAATATCGTACTTTTTGGAGAAATGTCCTCTGGTCTGATGAAACAAAAATAGAACTGTTTGGCCATAATGACCATTGTTAGGTTTGGAGGAAAAAGGGGGAGGCTTGCAAGCTGAAGAACACCATCCCAACCGCGAAGCATGGGGGTGGCAGCATCATGTTGTGTGGGTGCCTTGCTGCAGGAGGGACTGGTGCACTTCACAAAATAGATGGCATCATGAGGGAGGAAGATTTTGTGGATATATTGAAGCAGCATCTCAAGACATCAGTCAGGAAGTTAAAGCTTGGTCACAAATGGGTCTTCCATATGGACAATGACCCCAAGCATACTTCCAAAGTTGGGGCAAACTGGCTAAAGGACAACAAAGTCAAGGTATTGGAGTGGCCATCACAAAGCCCTGACCTCAATCCCATAGAAAATGTGTGGGCAGAACTGAAAAAGCGTGTGCGAGAAAGGAGGCCTGCAGAACTGACTGAGTTACACCAGCTCTGTCAGGAGGAATGGGCCACAATTCACCCAACTTATTGTGGGAAGCTTTGTGGAAGACTACCCGAAACGTTTGACTCAAGTTAAACAATTTAAAGGCAATGCTACCAAATACTAATTGAGTGTATGTAAACTTCTGACCCACTGGGAATGTGATGAAATAAATTAAAGCTGAAATAAATCCTTCTCTCTACTATTACTCTGACATTTCACATTCTTAAAATAAAGTGGTGATCCTAACTGACCTAAGACAGGGCATTTTTACTAGGATTAAATGTCAGGAATTGTGAAACTGAGTTTAAATGTATTTGGCTAAGGTGTATGTGAACTTCCGACTTCAACTGTACATGTTTCTTTTGTACAACTTGTTTTCAATGCAGGTGGGAATTTCAGAACGCTAAAGCGTCCTATCGTGTCTCAATGCTTCCAACACGGTTGCACCACAGTTCCAATTAGGTGTCTTTGCTCTTTAGCATGTTTGTCAATTTCATAATTGTCACCTATTCATGAACAGATTTCTTATCTTCTCTGCAGTAATAGTCTATTGTCGTCATTGCAGCTGTAGTGTGTGTGTGTGTGTGTGTGTGTGTGTGCGTGCCCGCGCATCTGCCTGCTTGTTATGTTCAAATGCATTTGTTAATGTCTTTGATTATGTCTGGAAACAACACTTTTCATTATGTTGAGGTGCCATTTGTAATTAACTGAAAACTGTGGGTCAATTCATTATGAAGTTTCACAATATGTTTCTTGGCAGGCTGTGTTATTTGTAAGAAAGACAGAAATAAAAAGCCATAGTGATCGACAGTACTGTACAACAGAGTGTACAGTACAAGTGTGGTCATATACAGAAAGGTCCAAAAGTATTTGGACAGTGACAATTGTTTTGTTGTTATGGCTTTGTACCCCAGCACTTTGGATTTGAAATTATACAATGATTATGTAGAATGGAATATGTTTCTAATCATTTCTACATTAATGTGGATGCTACCATGATTACAGATAATCATGAATGAATAATGATGAGTGAGAAAGCTAGAGGCATAAATATCATACCCCCAAAAATGCTACCCTCCCCTGTTATTGGTAATGGTGAGAGGCTAGCATGTCTTGGGAGTATGACCTTTGGTGCAGGATAGATAGCTTGGCTTTGGAACATTCTCAGCATATTTAAGGAACTTGACAAAACCTTGGTGTTTCATTACTTTAACAGAACGTTTCCTAAAAGTACAAACATGGTTACATTTAATATAAATGTTTTTAATGTTCTAGGAATGTTCTCTAACTGGTTTAATATTGGGAATGTTCTCAAATAGTTCAGAGAACGTTAAGAAACAATGTTCTTCTGTGGGAATTTTAGTACTTCATTAGAACGTTTCCTACAGGTTTCCTCATGGTTCTATTTAAAGACATGTTCTCATTGTTCCAAGAACGTTAACAAAACTATCCATAAAAGACTTTAGCAACGTTCAGAGAACATTCTAAGAATGTTATTTGAATACTTAAGCATTTCATTATCGCAATCAACAAAACAATCTTCTATCTAGTTGTGAGTTTAGGTGTGTTGGACACGCCCACCTGATCTTAATGAGTGTTTGTTTCCTTTGAAATGGGGTCTGTTTGAATAGACCAGGGCTTTCCAACTCTGTTCCTGGAGCGCTACCGTTTTATAGGTTTTCGCTCCAACGCTAATCTAGCACACCTGATTCTAGTACTTAGCTGTCTGATAAGCTGAATCAGGTTAGTTACAACTGGGGTTGGAGCGAAAACCTACAGGCGGGTAGCTCTCCAGGAACAGGGAACAGTTGGCATAAAAAAACATGTCATGCTAGCTCCATTCTGGTGGCGCAGTGGAGTAATTCCATAGACAGAAAACAGAAGGTCATAGGTTCATATCGCACTGATGCCATGTCACAATAAAAAATACATGTGTTCGCATGACTAATGCCTATCTGTGGTTGGAGTTCAAAAAAGATAACCCAAAATAAGCTAGCCGTGTTATTAAGTCTTATTGAAACATTCAGTGAAAGTTAAGGAAGTTATAAAAATAATAACTCAAAATAACCTAACATTTCCGTTGTCAAAACGTTAATAAAATTTTCTCAGAACCTCCCTGCAACATAAAAATAAACGTTCCCAGAACAGGCAACATTTTCACTGCTGTTTTCAGAACGTTAAACAACTTTCAGATTTACGGTCAGGAAATGTATGGCTTCGTTCCCACAACTTCCAAGGAACCAAATGTGCTAGCTGGGCATTTAGTGATTCACAGCTCTGAGACATTGAAAACCTGGGCTGGGTGGGGTGTTCTAAGGAGGGAAGCAGAGGCCATGTGAGGACTCCCAGGTTGCGTCCTGATTGTCCACCCTTATCCCCAAGTGTGCACTTCCCATCATGAATAAAACAATCTTAGATTGATGTAAGTATTGGCTGGAGAGAGATTCCACCATTTTTTAAATTCTTGACTGGAAGTGTGCAAGTGCACACTTGGAGAAAAGGGCAGAGAATTGTGACGTAGCCCCAGTCTCTAGGGGTTGTCTTCACTTGTTATTCCTCCAGAATCACACAAACTAACATACAGCTAAGTGAGGGCAAACTTGGGAGAATCTCAATTGTATATCCGTGATCGAGGGACGGAGAACACAAGGATTTAAGGAAATACAATTGAAATCTAACTTAACTTATTGGATAATGCTGTTAAATCAGAGGTTTGGTCTGACTTTATGGTAGATGGGACTAAGATCAAGTGTTTTGGAGGCTGTAGTGATGGTTGCACTTCCTTGCAAAATACGTAATTCGTTAAATATGGGGCGGCAGGTAGCCTAGTGGTTAGTGCGTTGGGTTGCTGGATCGAATCCCCGAGCTGACAAGGTAAAAATCTGTCGTTCTGTCCCTGAACAAGGCAGTTAACCCACTGTTCCCCAGTAGGCCGTCATTGTAAATAAGAATTTGTTCTTAACTGACTTGCCTAGTTAAATAAAGGTTAAATAAAAAATGTATTCTATTAGCAATGGTGTAAAGTACTTAAGTAAAAATACTTTAAAGTACTACTTAAGTAATTTTTTTGTGTATCTGTACTTTAATTTACTATTTATATTTTTGCCAACTTTTCCTTTTACTTCACTACAGTCAAGCATCGATCAAAATGTCACCAGAATAATACCCTCTATTTATTGGAAAAGAGCATCAAGATCACCTTGCACTTTCACAACCCTGTAAAGTTCATCATAACTTAATTCAACTGTAGCCTAATAAACTGCATTGGGAGGACCACACACCATGTCATCGCGTGACTCCAAGTTTACTTTATTTTGATGGTTGTTATATCAATATTTCCACCGCCATTTCTCGCATAATTCATTTTACCGACACAAAAAGATCCCACCATGTTGAACGAACAAATGATCTGTCAGCATTTATAAAATTGTACCAAAACTACCTGTTTCCATCACAGCTGACGTAAAAAAAAAATATACGGTATGGCTTTAATCGCAAAAAAAACTGTGGATAGAAACGTGGTTAATGATTTTTTTGATATGCATCTCCCATTTGGCATGTCTCTTGTGATGTGGTTCACAGCAGTACTGACGGATGTGTTGACTTGACAACTGCATTGGAGTTTAGAATGACCCTTACCCCCCTTTTTGTTCCATGCTGGCTGAAGACCTAGCTAGCCAGTAGAGTAGCTATCTAGCTACATAAACCACGCCCCTCAGAAACCATGCCTTCACCAATGTTGGTTACAAGGTGGTAGTTATTTAAATTAGGTGAGAGATTATCATGTTACCATTGGTGTATTAAAATGAGAGTTAAGGTGATGTCACCTTGTCCTAGATTTCTGCCTAAATAAGCATACCCAAAAGTAACTGCTATTCATGTGTAATTACATGATTCTGACATGCAAAAACTTGGTATATTTGTAAAGTACTTAAGTAAAAATACTTCGAAGTACTACTTAAGTAGTTTTTTGGGTTATCTGTACTTTACTATTTATATTTTTGGCAACTTTTACTTCACTACAGTCCTAAAGAAAATATTGTACCTTTTTACTCCATAGATTTTCCCTGACACCCACCATACTCGTTACATCATGAATGCTTAGCAAGACAGAAAATGGTCCAATTCACACACTTATCAAGAGATCATCCCTACTGCCTCTGATCTGGCGGACTCACCAAACACACAAATGCTTTGTTTTTAAATGATGTTGGAGTGTGCCCCTGTCTACCTGTAAATAAAATACAAATTGTGCCGTCTGGTTTGCTTAATATAAGGAATTTTTTATTATTTGTACTTTTACTTTTGATACTTAAGTATATTTAAAACCAAATACTTTCAAACTTTTACTCAAGTAGTATTTTACTGCGTGACTTACTTTTACTTGAGTCATTTTCTATTAAGGTATCTTTACTTCTACTCAAGTATGAGAATTTAGTACTTTTTCCACCACTGTCTATTAGTATGGATTTTAAGGATGTTTTCTTTGACCTTGAGTTCAGAAAGGGGATCAATGGGAATTGATTATAATGTGGCCAGGTTGGCCTATGTGCACTTGTAAAAAAAAAAAAACATTACAAAAGGGGATTCTAATGATTTTTCCAAAAAATCCTATGTTTTGTCTAGACGGGCCAGTCAAGGTGGTGGGAGCAGGAGATCCCCATGGAGGGAGCAATTGCCAAGGGCGAGCTGATCACCCACAACCTGACGGAACTCATCAAGCCCGAGGCCTACCTGGTCCGCCTCACCCCCATCACACGCTTCGGAGAGGGAGACTCCACAGACAGAATCATCAGATACAGTGGTGAGCAGAAATCATTCTGTCTAGTTGGACTGTACATACTGTCCAACTAGATGCTGTGTATGCTCACAATTTTGTATTGTAGTATACTAATGTACTTGACCCTCAGCATTGTACAGACTATGTTCTTCAGTAGGGACTAGCATGTTCATGTATGCGCACAATTGGGTATTGTATATTGTGCACAATGTATGTGACCCTCAGCATTGTACTGTAAATACAGGATGTTCTTCAGCAAGGACTAGCGTCATATGTAACATGGGCATAATGTTCTATGTAGACCATGGGTGTCAAACATATGGCAGGCTGGTTTGAGTAAAACAAAACAAAAAAAATGGGGGGGAGACAAACTCAATATAATTTAAAATTACCAAAACCAAATCTGTGTCGAAATGATAATGGACCTACATTCATACAGTTTCTCGACTGTGTCCAGCTCGCTAATAATCAACTAAAGGAAAGATGGACAGTCAGTGAGTGTCAAAAATTAAATAAAAAAAAAATGGATAGAGGACTATATTTTTCAAATTTTGATGGCGTGGAAATATAACACATTTTCAGTGCGGCTCTCCGGACCTCATTGAAGACCATATGCGTACCCGGGAGAAAATATATTTTGACACCCCTGATGTAGACTATTAGCATTGATTACTAGGTCCTATCCTAGCTCTGTATGGATGTTGTCATAATTACACAGTCATGTAAACATGGCTTGAAGAAAATATCACAGTAAGAGCCACTCAGATGCTGTCATATTTTGTGAGTATTTCTATGATAATAGGGACCCCTACTGGTTAGGAAAATATAATTACATAGGTCACTGACTGAGTAAAAGTGTTCATATTTAAAAGGAGGAAGTAAAGCATTATCATCGTGGACGGGCAGACAAACTTAAAAGTATCAGGAGTAATCCATGAAGGATTTCAGCCGAGGGTACAAACTTAAAGGAATTTTGAATTAAATGCAATTTTAATGTAGTTGGGGGGCGGATTTTAATTACCTATCTGTTATTACTGGTCTTTATGTAGACAACGTTCCACAACAGAGAAGAATCATTGTCTATTTAACTAGTGTTTATCTATCTTTCACTCTCATTTACTGATTTGTCTCAATCCATCCTCTTTTTGTAAATTATGTATGAGTTAAATTATGTATGAATGTAAATTAAACAGGAGTTGTTCAATTTGATAAACTCTTTGGTTAGTGTCAGTTGATCTCAAAAAGTATTTGGATAGTTAGACAACCTTACATTTAAAAATATGAAATGATACCTCTATCAAAAACCTGAAGCTCTCAGGTGAATTTACACTATGCTTTCAAATCACTTACAAAAGGAATGAAAAGAGTCACAGAAAATGTCTGCCCAATCCACCTGTTCAACAAATTAACTCCTTTCAAGACTGGACAACAGGCTGCGGAATTAGAATTACAGCCTGAGCATTGCTTCAATGCTTCAACACCAACACCGATGGAAGCCCTTGTAGTGCAGCACTACAACACAATAAACAATTCTGTCCAGGTTTTGAGACCTCTTTCTCCCAGGCATGAATAGCCTAGCCTGGGTCTATGCTAGTTCCACCCTTGAAATCCACGCCTGGTGCAAACCTACAGCTGTCAGCCCTAGCATGTGAAGTATGCACGCACACACGCAGCCAGCTAGTTCCACCCCATAGAAACACAACATTACAGTCTGGTGACGAGTTGCTCTGACTAGCAAGCAAACACAACAGTTCACTGACCTTATGCACTAATTAGATGCTTCCAGCCTATTTTCTCTAATTATGTGTTCTCTGCGCCCAGGTGAGGTGAGGTAATAGCAGCACTAGAGTGCATTGCTCCATCCACCCACTTGTTATCCTGTTTTTAGGGGGGAGTATGCTATATGTTCCATTTTAGAGGTCTGAAACTCCCGGCCCTCGGCCCACATCAGCCCCCAAGGTGCTTATTTGTGGCCTGCAGACCTGTAGTTTGAGACGATGCTATATGCTGTATCCATGTTATGGTTGTTGCCCATACTGACAGGCACGCCTGACTTGACATTTCAACCTCTACTCTACGGTCTCCTCTTAACAGTGTTTAAGGTCCCGTGTGACCATAGGTTGTGGTGCAGCTACGACATCAGGACTCGAAAGGTCGCCGTTGAAGCAGTGACACACTTAACCCATCGGTGTACAGTTTTAAGCCCATGGGAAAGCACATTTTATTGTATACAGGAATGTCTATACTGTAATGACCAGTATGAGACCCTTATACTCCTCATACAATTATTTAGGCTATATTAAACTCTCCAAATACAATTTATACAACCACTAAGGACATTGGTAAGGGAATGTTTGTAAGTTAATGTACGACTATTCCCTTACTCCCCTATTAAGACTGACTTGTGACTTATTGAGATTAATATTCGTCTTTGAATGTGCCTGTTGGTTCTCCTTTCAATGAGTTTGTCTCATAGAGCTATTAAGCCGGCAGTTACGACCTGTGGCAAAGGTTGTGTTTGTTAAACAAGATTTGCAATGGCTGCAGTTCAAATGCATGCTCGGATGGTGCCAAACAAATTGGCAAACCAATGGGGGAAAATATAATTGCTCAGTCATCTCATATTATACAATAAAATGCTCAAAACTCACACACACACTAAGGGCCTGTGGATAACATTTATTTGAATGAGAGAAAACATTCTTACACATGATTGTTCACATAAGATGATACCGTGACCTGAAATATTGAGATTTATTTTCGCGTTTTTCTCCAGTGATACAACATTGTACTTCAATGATTTGCAGATTATCTGACAATCAACAGATGATTCCTCCAAATTTATCTGACCTGAAACGTTTACTCTCCCTCTGCGTGAGTTGCATCAAGATTACACAATGCACACTAACATCAAATGACCTCTTTTTGCATATTTGTTAATTTTATAAACCAGAACCTGGATACTGTTTTAATCACTACAGTTTAAAATCTGAGGAGTGCCTTGAATCACTTTTGGTTGCACATTATACCTGTGTAGCAAGACTTTACACTGTAATTACCCTTCTAACGACATTGTATTAACTTGTTATTATATTATACATTAGTAATTGCATTTTAATTGCATGAGGAAACATCAATGAGCTCCTCCAAAGGGCACCTTCAAACTTGTTCCCAAACTTTCCTGCCTTTGTTTAATCCTTGACACTGTACACAGGCTCTTAAACTAAGAAATTATACTGAGCTTGATGACAAAACCATTAGTTGGTTTAGCATCAGATAGGCTACTGCTGTACATCATTAGAAAACGTTAGATACCATTTTAGTTGTATATCACCGGGCAGAGCTTAAGTTGCTGTAATCATAGATCAGAAACATTGCTTGGTGAAGGGGCCTTTGAAAGCAAGCTAGACAGGGAGATTATTGCAAGTAGCCTATATAGGGAATACAGCAATAAAGTATTTCACTGTTCAGATTCATTGTCTTATATCAGATGATTACATTTTTTATGTAACCTTTATTTAAGTAGGCAAGTCAGTTAAGAACAAATTCTTATTTACAATGACGGCCTACACCTGCCAAACCCGGACGACGCTGGGCCAATTGTGCGCCGTCCTATGGGACTCCCAATCACGGCCGGTTGTGATACAGCCTGGAATATAAACCAGGGTGTCTGTAGTGACGCCTCAAGCACTGAGGTGGAGTGCCTTAGACCGCTGTGCCACTCGGGAGCCCAGATAGAGCTTCTATTCTGCCAGTATTTCTGGAGTTTGACCATGTGCATGACAACTAGCTTAAATGTGTCCATTAGCTTGCTAAAGCAATTCTTAGCTAGTCACTTCATATGAATAGGAAGCTAACCTGTACACATTCAATGCTGAACACCAAATGCTTCCTCCATAAGCTAGCTAGAAAGCTACTTTAGCACCATTATTGTATCACAATAAAGCCGCTAGCGCATCCTGTTCTGCCACGAGTCAGTAGCTTCCCGTCAGCTCATCTGCTGCTGCGCTCAACTGACCCCAATGTTAGTGGTTGCAAATAATTTTAGCAGGGCCTAGCCACAACTTTGTTTTTATTTTCTTGCAAATTGAATTGGAAAGTATTAAATCACTGTCATGTAGTTTTGCTATCTATTCTGCCTGTTTCATAGATAGTCATACAAGAGTGCAGTGATATCAAATAATAGGAACTATGTTTTCATTTTTGAATGGCAGATGCTCTGGAATCCCCAAATTTGGATCAACGTTCTACAAGACAGATCTGACCTAAGACAGGTATTAAGATAAGGGCCTTGTAACAGAGCTTGTGTATTAAGCCTTAAATGAATTGACCTTGGATTCTGTAAGAAGATGATGAGCATTATCCTGGTACCAGATCTGTTTGTGTTCATAGGACTTGGCAAGACAACACAAGCAGGTCAGGGACCTGGCTAGTTGAGCATTATTTCTCACAGAAATATACTGTAGTACAGCGGTGTGCGTTTAGTGTTGTTAGATGAGTGTAGATAATAATCATGTATGACTGGAGGTAATTGCTCAGAAATGTATGGAGATCCCATATATGTACAGTAGCAAACTAGCATTGCACCTTTCGATTCCAACGTGCAGTGGCACTGCGTACAATTGTGTCCTCTGGATAACAGCATTCAAGGCCCAAGGACATGCCAGACATGCAGCCACTTCAGTGTGATACACTGGATCATCTTTCGTAACCACAAGTTGTTGGAGTTACAGTATGTGTTTTTCTCTGAGCAACTTTAGCCTCAAGAATCGTGTTTACTTCTTGCTCACACTGTAAATATTGTACAGCAGCTGTTTGATAAAGAATACAAGGATATTCAGATGGTCTCATGAAGTGACGCCTACAAGAGAAAAGCATAATGTACAAGAACATGTATTTTTTATGTACTCTTACGAAAACGTGTTCGTGCAAGTACCTAAGTCTTCCAGATATGTAGTCTATCCTACACGACGAGGGAAAGAGATGCACCAATTTGAATGTGTATTTAACGATGTTGACAAAATGTGCGTTTTCCACCGTCGCCCCCAGCCTATTTCCTCCCTACACCCCTCCCTGCCTCTGTAGTCCTAATTGCTGTCTTGCTGCACCGAGTGCACAGAGCCTATCAATTAGAGTCAGTGCTAATGCAGAGCATGTTTCCAAACTAGCAGCATCTGCTCCTCTCCACCAAGGCGACCTCCTCACTCAATTTGGAAACAGCTGGGTGGTTTAGTAGTGGGGGAAGTGAAACTTCCCGATGCATAATTGGCTTCAATATTGCAGCTCTGAAAGGGGGAAATATATGTAAAAAACGGGAAAATAATGAAAATCTGATGCGATTTGCCACAAAACTACCCACCCACACCTCCATATTATACAGTTGCCCAAATGACAATCATTTGATGCCGGTGCATGTATTTTCATATTTAATCCTCAATACGAAATAAATCAATTGGCGGTTCTCTTTACAATGGGATAATTTCTATGCAATTTATTTTGTACAGATGTCATTTTAATAATAGCAGCTTCTTCCCTTGAACATCTGCTGTTGTTTTTGTTTTTCGAATGTGTTATTGTTTTTGCGTTCTGGTCATATCAGGCAGGTAGCATAGTGGTTAGAGCGTTGGACTCTTGCAACCGAAATGTTGCAAGATCGAATCCCCGAGCTGACAAGGTACAAATTTGTCGTTCTGACCCTGAACAAAGCAGTTAACCCACTGTTCCTAGGCCGTCATTGTAAATAAGAATTTGTTCTTAACTGACTTACCTAGTTAAATAAAGGTAAAATAAATATCTGATAGCTCATCATTAGTCTATTCAATGGGCCTGTGGCTGTACTTCTCTTGGGTCGCACTGATCTGTTACACCACCAAATGGACACACTGTTTACTCTAGTGCAGACGGCTCACCGTGAAAGTTTACAGCCTGAATACATCTCCCAAACTCCTACTGTGCTTGAAGAATGCTTTCTCTACAGATTAGGTTCTGGGAGTTGATTGGTTGAAATTGGGATCAATTTCAGGTCAACTATCTCCACGGCACATTGCTGCGAAACCTCTGCCCAGCATGCAGTTCTGCCCTCATTGGGATTGGGGAAGGACTCAGCCGCTGTTCCTGGCGAGCGCAGATAGGGAAGGTGGTGAATTAAATTAAGAAAGATGCAGGTCTGTATAGTTCACTTGAGCATTGTGCTTCCTCTCTTCCATTAGACCTCTGCAGTATATAAGCCCTCTCTCTCTCCAGATGATAAGAGGGAACGATGGCACATCACTACTCCCTTGAACTTTGCCGCAAATTAGACTGCGGGGACAAACAAAGTAGTTCTTCATTTTTATATTTCCACACAACACTTTTAAAGAGAGTAGAAATTAAATCTTAAACGCAGGCATTCCTTTCAGAAGTTTGAACACCTAAATGATTTGTCTCTTTTGTTTTTTCTTCCAGCACCAGTCAACCCTCACTTGAGTAAGTATCACTCCTATGAATGCTATGACTACCTTAGGCATTTTGATCGAAATATTTAATAAGCCAAGCCAACCATAATGTTTTAGTTAACACAGGCCATAGATAAATACAAAGAAGTGAAGAGTTTTAATATGTAATATACAGTTTATTAATGTTAATCATCAATCGTAATACACAGGTCCTTAATGTCCAACATTATTACCTATTAATACATTCTTCATAATGCATTTTAAGCCCCTTTTGTAATCTGTAGTAACGTGTTTGAAAATGCATAACATCTATTTTTCCTGACCTGTGCAGTAGCATCTACATGTATTCTCTGTGTGTCTTCCCCACCAGGAGAGTTCCAGTGCAGCTTTGAAGATGAGGCCGTGTGTATGTTCACCCAAGACAAGACGGATGACTTTGACTGGACCCGACACAGCGCCGCCACCAGAGACACCAAGTACACGCCCAACACCGGGCCCAGCAGTGACCGAGCGGGCTCCAAGCAAAGTTAGCACACACACAAATATACACACACACACACACATGCACACTCTTACCCAAGAATACACAACACTGGGCTCTATATCTTTCAACTAATTTCTCCATTCTGTTCTGCTCTTATGTAGTGGACAATGATTTGATGACATATCAGGAAGTCGATTGGTTATTGCAAAATCGCTTTGCTGATCATTTGCAACTAACGTTGGTACTTTCTAAAATTTGATTGGCAAATCTATAATTGTTGTTTGACATTTCTAAGGGACGATGTATGCAAATGGACTGGCTGACACCAGACCATGTGGCAGAATCAAGCTTTTAACTCTCATTGAGTCCCACCACGTTAAAATAAGTTTTTGCTTAGTTTTGAGTGATCGCACTGATTGTTTATCACACTCATCAGTTGTAAAGCAAGGGGGGCGGTACTCGTGGCTGAGTGTGTGGGTGTTTGGTGAGTAAGAGAGACACGGAGGAGAGACATCCACTGTAAAAGCACAGCCCCCTTCATTATCGACGTGTCATGCCGACAACATCAAAGAGCCTCCCCAGACTCTGGAGTCAGCCTCAGTCTGTCGCTTTAGCAAGTATACAAGTGCAAGTATACAAGTGCATTAATGTGGAAAACATTTCAAGGACATTTATGTTGAATGGAATCCATATTTGAAACAATGTTTGAAATGTACTTAGTATTCTCTACATCAGTGGTCACCAACCGGTCGATCAAGGCATTCCTAGTCGATCACCAAACATTTCTGTAGAAAAGCCAATGATGGCTTGGTGTTTTTATTGGTGTTGCACTGTTGGTGGTAGGTGCACTTGATTCAGAAGCCCTGCGCACCGGGTAGGAAAAGTGTTACCATTTCATTTGTCTGAAAAGACAAACCACCTACCTGGCGGACCGGGATTTCTGTGGCTAAATCGAGTGAACGGTCATCCAACTCGGAATTCCAAGTCGGAAACTCGGGTACCTTTCTAGAGCACCGACTTTCCGACCTGAAGATCACTTACGTCATGATTTCACCTCGTTTTTTTTGGTTCCGAGTTGTCTTGAAAGCACCATGACCATCAGTCTAGTAAAATAAAAAGCTAATTATTTCAATTTATGCTCAGCTGTGCCTCGCAAGTGCTACACCAACAGGTCTATTTTGTTATAAAAGCTATAGTTTTAAAATATTATATGGTCTGAGAAGAACAAAATTGGCAGGCATATAGCCAATATACTGTGATAATGTTTTAGGCCTACTGCACAAATGTAATTCCTACAGAACTGTTTTTAATTAGGTTAATGTTACATTTTCTAAGTAAAAAAATCTGAGCGGTAGATCTCAGCTTGCTTTTTGATTGCGAAAGTGATCTTGACTCAGGAAAGGTTGGTGACCACTGCTCTACATGTTACCTGTGTCATTCCACCAATTCAGTGCCTTTTGTGAAGTGTAACTTGGTCATTTCACCTTATTTTAACATTGTCATAAAGAACACTTTCAACTTCGTAAAAAACTAGTTTTCCCATTTGCCTATTAAGTTCCAAAAAAAGTAACAGGGTTGTCCATATCAGGGTTGATGATTTCTTCTTAAATCAGTCATAAATTCCATTGTGACAGGGGGAATGGAAGCTTGTTGTGTGCAACAGGGAGTGGCAATTGAATGCAAGCTTCACAAAAATGTTTTTACTGTTAAAACATTTCTAGCCTGTCTATCTACGTGCTATGCCCGTCCCACTCAGTTTTCCACCACAAAAGACCAGAAAATGGCTATGAACCAGCTGCTTTTACTATGATTTGACTATTAGATGTTCAATGTTTCTTTTTATAAAATTATTTTTTTTAAAACAATAGTTTCACCATATTAAAATGAGAGTTAAGTTCACATAACAAGGTTGACTTTAAAATCAGGGACAGATGTAAATGAATCACTAATCACATGAAATAAAAAAAGATCTTCAGAAATTACGGTCAAAGTAACAAAATAACTAGGGCTTTACAATGATGGTGAAATTTGGAGAAGTTTTGGGAGTGGGTGGGTTAAAATCTACCTTGATGTGACACTGACAGGGTTGACGGAAGGATGTCAAAATGCTGAATTTAGCAAGCCTTTATTCATATTAAAATTATTTATTGAATTCTCCGGTCTAGCGGAAGGCTAGTAAATACTCAAAGGTAGCTACATACGTAGTTGCGATCAATTAACCCCAGTCATGACCCTTGCAAAAGAAGGTAACACTTAGCCAACAGGTATATGATGCAGTTATAATGCTTTGTAAGACTTGTCATGCGTGTGATATGTTAGTTTTCTTTGCAGTTCCCATTTGTACTTTTCTTTTCTGGAATTGGGTATGCTCCCCTGCTGTATAGTACCACTTCACCTGCCTCCATCTCCTCCTCCTCCTCCTCTTTGTGCTCTGTCTCTATAGGGTGTGTGTGAGCCGTGATGGACATCTGCAGCGCCGTGGGCAGCATTATGAAATATGAGTGTCTGTCACTACCTGCCCATCGACGACCGCCTGAGGGAGCTAGCAGTAGCCATTCCCCCAATGTAGAATCTCCCACAATTCCATCCACTTGTTAAATGCCAAAAGCCCCAGCCGTTAAAATAAACCAATTAATTGGTGGGACTCCTCGAGATACATTTGTTTAAGTGTTTTAGGGCATTTTACGATGGATAATGTCATAAGTAATGCATTGCTTTACAATGAAACACGAGGCTCAAAGTTCCCCAGTCCGTTTGTTTTTCTTTCAGTTCAAGTCATCTGCTTTTTGAATTCCCAACATAACTTGTTCTAAGAAGATTACTCTTTTTATCTGATTGGTATCCACAGAGCAAGCCAGTTTTATGGATTGCACTGTACACAATTTAAACTTTTCATCTCCCTCGTCAGAAAATTGCACTGCAGTGTTCAGAAAACTCTCCCGATACCACAACAGTTTAAGGACTGCTAACGGCATGTGCCTTAGCTACAGATTTGTAGCAGTTATTATAGGTAGAGAGATGAACTCTGCTGTTTGGTTTAGAATTCTAATAGTCTCTCAAAAAGTATGATGTAATGCTTAATCAGTGTTGTTTTGCTATCATATGGGTTTCTACATGGACATTGATTGTTGTTTTTTCAACATACAGGTTTCTACATGTACATTGAGACGTCTCGACCTCGCCTGGAGGGAGAAAAGGCTCGACTGTTGACCCCCACATTCAACGTCGCCCCCAAAAGCCCCTATGGGACTGTGACCGCCGCTCCCACCTACTGCTTTGGCTTCTACTACCATATGTATGGGAAACACATAGGTAAGGTGCCCCTAGTGAAGTGATCATCAACTATATTCAGCCGGGGGTGGGTTTTTTATTTCTGTTTTTTCTTGAGCAGGTGGGGGCCGGAATATACAGTTGAAGTCGGAAGTTTACATACACCTTAGCCAAATACATTTGAACTCAGTTTTTCACAATTCCTGACATTTAATCCTATTAAAAATTCCCTGTCTTAGGTCAGTTAGGATCACCACTTTATTTTAAGAATGTGAAATGTCAGAATAATAGTAGAGAGAATGATTTATTTCAGCTTTTATTTATTTCATCACATTCCCAGTGGGTCAGAAGTTTACATACACTCAATTAGTATTTGGTAGCATTGCCTCGTTTCGGGTAGGCTTCCACAAGCTTCCCACAATAAGTTGGGTGAATTTTGGACCATTCCTCCTGACAGAGCTGGTGTAACTCAGTCAGGTTTGTAGGCCCCCTTGCTCGCACACGCTTTTTCTGTTCTTCCCACACATGTTCTATAGGATTGAGATCAGGGCTTTGTGATAACCACTCCAATACCTTAACTTTGTTGTCCTTTAGCCATTTTGCCACAGCTTTGGAAGTATGCTTGGGGTCATTGTCCATTTGGAAGACCCATTTGCGACAAAGCTTTAACTTCCTGACTGATGTCTTGAGATGTTGCTTCAATATATCTACATAATTTTCCTCCCTCGTGATGCCATCTGTTTTGTGAAGTGCACCAGTCCCTTCTGCAGCAAAGCACCCCCACAACATGATGCTGGCACCCCCGTGCTTCACGGTTGGGATGGTGTTCTTCAGCTTGCAAGCCTCCCCCTTTTTCCTCCAAACATAACGATGGTCATTATGGCCAAACAGTTCTATTTTTGTTTCATCAGACCAGAGGACATTTCTCCAAAAAGTACGATCTTTGTCCCCATGTGCAGTTGCAAACCGTAGTCTGGCTTTTTTATGGCAGTTTTGGAGCAGTGGCTTCTTCCTTGCTGAGCGGCCTTTCAGGTTATGTAGTTTTACTGTGGATATAGATACTTTTGTACCTGTTTGTACCTCCAGCATCTTCACAAGGTCATTTGCTGCTGTTCTGGGATTGATATGCACTTTTCGCACCAAAGTGCGTTCATATCTAGGAGACAGAATGCGTCTCCTTCCTGAGCAGCTGCGTGGTCCCATGGTGTTTATACTTGCGTACTATTGTTTGTAAAGATGAACGTGGTACCTTCAGGCGTTTGGAAATTGCTCCCAAGGATGAACCAGACTTGTGGAGGTGTACAATTTGTTTCCGGAGGTTTTGGCTGATTTCTTTTGATTTTCCCATGGTGTCAAGCAAAGAGGCACTGAGTTTGAAGGTAGGCCTTGAAATACATCCACAGGTACAGCTCCAATTGACTTAAATGTTGTCAATTAGCCTATCAGAATCTTCTAAAGCCATGACATAATTTTCTGGAATTTTCCAAGCTGTTTAAAGGCACAGTCAACTTAGTGTATGTAAACTTCTGACCCCCAGGAATTGTGATACAGTGAATTATAAGTGAAATAATCTGTCTGTAAACAATTGTTGGAAAAATTACTTGTGTCATGTACAAAGTAGGCGTCCTAACCGACTTGCCAAAACTATAGTTTGTTAACAAGAAATGTGGAGAGTGGTTGAAAAACGAGATTTAATGACTCCAACCTATGTGTATGTAAACTTCTGACTTCAACTGCAATTACAAATAATTTGTGGACTGCAAATTGACCAAAACAATATCATATTACTAACCTTGCTTACATTTGTATGTGATCACATATATCTCTCTATTATGTGTGGGAATACACTTTCCATTTACATAAAATCACCCACTTGCCAAATGCCAGTTTGGGAACCCTGCCTTAGTGCTGTTAGGAATTAAATGTACACTATACAAAAATATGTGAACACCCCTTCAAATTAGTGGATTTCGTGATTTCAGCCACACCCGTTGCTGCGAGTGTATAAAATCGAGCACACAGACATGCGATCTCCATAGCCCAACATTGGCAGTAAAATGGCCTTACTAAAGAGCTCAGTGACTATAAACGTGGCACCGTCATAGGATGCCATCTTTCCAACAAGTCAGTTCATCAAATTTCTGCCCTGCTAGAGCTGCCCCGGTCAACTGTAAGTGCTGTTATTGTGAAGTGGAAAAGTCTAGGAGCAACAACAGCTCAGCCGCGAATTGGTAGGCCACACAAGCTCACAGAATGGGGCCACCGAGTGCTGAAGTGCGTAGCAAAACTCACTACAGAGTTTCAAACTGCCTCTGGAAGCAATGTCAGCACAATAACTGTTCAACGGGAGCTTCATTAAATGGTTTTCCATGGCCGAGCAGCCGCACACAAGCCTAAGATCACCATGCGCAATGCCAAGCATCGGCTGGAGTGGTATAAAGCTCACCGTCATTGGACTCTGGAGCAGTGGAAATGCGATCTCTGGAGTGATGAATCATGCTACACCACCTGGCAGTCCGATGGACAAATCTGGGTTTGGCGGATGCCAGGAGAACGCTACCTGCCCCAATGCATAGTGCCAGCTGTAAAGTTTGGTGGAGAAGGAATAATGGCCTGGGGCTGTTTTTCATGGTTTGTGATAGGCCCCTTAGTTCCAATGAATGGAAATCTTAACACGACAGCATACAATAACATTCTGGATGATTCTGTGCTTCCAACTTTGTGGCAATAGTTTGGGGAAAGCCCTTTCCTGTTTCAGCTTGACAATGCCCCCATACACAAAGTGAGGTCCATACAGAAATGTTTTGTCGAGATCAGTGTGGAAGAACTTGACTGGCCTGCACAGAGCCCTGACCTCAACCCCATCAACACCTTTGGGATGAATTTGAACGCCGACTGTGAGCCAGGCCTAATCACCCAACATCAGTGCCCGACCTCACTAATGATCTTGCGGCTGAATGGAAGCAAGTCTCCAACATCTAGTGGAAAGCCTTCCCAGAAGATTGGAGGCTGTTATAGCAGCAAAGAGGGTCCAACTCCATATTAATTCCCATGATTTTGGAATGAGATGTTCGACGAGCAGGTGTCTACATACTTTTGGTAATGTAGTGTAAATTACAAGGATTAATGCAAATCCTGCACTGTAGCTATTTCATCAGGCAAATCTAGCATAGAGTGTGTTTGATTTGTTAAGTACACACCTGAGAGCTTTCCATTAGCATCCACTTGCAATCAAATCCCCTATTTCCCTGTTCGGTACCTCCCTGATGATTAGATAAGTGTTTGCTTACCACTCAAGTTGTACTCCCACCTTTCTTTTTTAATTTGACAACCACTCAGTAACACTTCCATACTGGAATATATGAAGCCCCCCGGGCATTGGTGGAAATGGAAATTGAACACTGCACAAGAAAAAAAACTCACTATTTCTGGGTGTTTACAAACCTTCCATTTGAATATTAATAACCTTATCATCCATCAAAATCTAGTCAGGCTCCCCTGCTTCTGTCACCAAGGTTGCCTTCTCACACCCTGCTCATGACCTCCTGTTGTTGCGGTGTCAGACAGTTGCATCTGAGCGATGGGTGTGTCCTCTGACCTGCCAGACATGCCTGCAACTTCAATTTTCTGCTCCGCAAAGCTGTTGGGATTCTGAATAGGACGTGTCAACCTAATCCACGTAGGTCTCAATGGGCCCTCTCTTTCTCTGCTTGCTCAGCCTCAGAAACCAGCAACCAGCAGCCGGAGTCAAACATGGCTGATGGCGTGTCCTTCTTACCTGTCTTTCTTTTTCATTGGTTTCCGTTAGAGAAAGAAAGGCAACCTGCATTCAGTCCTTTTTTATTCGTTGCAGAATGAGTGAGTGAGTGGTGGAGAGACTTTGAATTCTCATTTGAAGTAGTGGGTATTTTCAGGAATCTGTCGTTGTTGCTTTTTGATCATCCAGTGAGGTCCACTTAAGGCTCCCCTCACAGGGATGTGGCATATTGTAGCTGACGGCTCGTCTAGTTTGGCCTCTGAGCACTCACTTTGGCATCTCCTCGTTTGAACTGAAAAAAAACCCATACAAGATTTAATTCTCCTGATCATCCCTTGAGAGTAAATTATGTTAGCAAATTCATACATTCCACTCAGTAAAAGCCACACTCAATAAGGGAAGGTTAATGTGTAGACCCCTTGAGACATTTAGTATTTGCAGTAATGAGCTTTTATGTGTTTTGTTAATAGTATAAGGTCATACATTAATAATGAGTAAAGTCTCAACACAAAAGGATAAGTGCTGCCATAATGAGGCCGTATATGATCGATGATATCAGACCTGTGTTCCAATTGTACTTGAAATCTTTAAAATACTAAAGCTGTGCTTGATTGAGCTTGCCATGTTGTCCATAAAGTGCATGATGTTTTCTCCTCTAGGGGCGTTAAACGCGTACCTACGGCAGAAGGGCCACTCGGGCTCAGACAGTTCCTTGTGGAACTTGGTCGGGAACCAAGGGGACCGATGGAAGCAAGCCAAAGTCAACATCCACCCAATAGCCTCTTTCCAGGTGGGTACAACTCTTTGGGAGGAGCAGTGGGTCACCAATGCAGAACTATGGTGGCCCCAAGGTACAAAGTACAAAACTGCCTTCATCTGTGCTTCCCCTCTTATGCCATGTCTTATATAAACATTTGTCTTATATATTTTGCTACAGTATATGTTTCACAGAATGAGCCATTGACTTAGTAGCAGTAAGACATTTAAGCAGTTGATGTTAACAAGTTTTGTTTTTGTCTGTCTTATCCCGTTTTGGTAGTTGGTTCTGGAAGGAATTCGTGGTCCGGGTATAGAAGGCGATATCGCCATAGATGATGTCACCATTGAGGAAGGAGAATGTAAAGACCCTCCACCCAACAGTAAGTGCTTTTTTTTGTTTATACCTGGGAATCCATGACAACCATGGACCTATACATCATCCAGAACCAATCAACCATGAAGAGGCAAGGCTTATAATAACATATACATTTATATCATTCCTCTTGGGAACTAAAATTCAAGGACTGAGAGAGCTCTATTGTTAGGTCTCTCACATTTGCTCTCCAAGAGTATAGCTATGCCGCTGTATTTTTCATTTTTCTTTATGGATGTTTCAGGTATCGTCAGTGAAATTACATTTTAGAGGGAATGATCGAACAGCTGCTTTTAAATGTTATGCAAGCCAGAAAATGTTAGTCTTATTGACCTAAAAAAGATAGATGTTTAATGCAATGGAACATTTTCTTTTACTCATTACTTATATTACTTAACTTGGTAATGGCTTTTTAAATCATGTTAAGTATCCTCCCAAATGGAAGATATCAGCCACTTCCATGAAATATTAGGCATTAGATGCTTTCTCACTTGTACACTTGAGACTGTCGGCTGGGTCTCTTTGCTGATAAACAAGGTTCAGTGAAAATACTACCAAAAAATGTACAAATGGTAATGTTTAAAGAACCTCTTAACTGTTTGAGGAATTGTCTTATACTTCATGTACAGTTGAAGTTGGAAGTTTGCATACACTTAGGTTGGAGTCATTAAAACCTGTTTTTCAACCACTCCACAAATTTCACTTATAATTCACTGTATCACAATTCCAGTGGGTCAGAAGTTTACATACACTAAGTTGACTGTGCCTTTAAATAGCTTGGAAAATTCCAGAAAATTATGTCATGGCTTTAGAAGCTTCTGATAGGCTATTGACATAATTTGAGTCAAGTGGAGGTGTACCTGTGGATGTATTTCAAGGCCTACCTTCAAACTCAGTGCCTCTTTGCTTGATTTTTATGGGAAAATCAAAAGAAATCAGCCAAGACCTCCACAAGTCTGGTTCATCCTTGGGAGCAATTTCCAAACGCCTGAAGGTACCACATTCATCTGTACAAACAATAGTACACAAGTGTAAGCACCATGGGACCACGCAGCCGTCATACCGCTCAGGAAGGAGACGCGTTCTGTCTCCTAGAGATGAACATACTTTGGTGTGAAAAGTGCAAATCAATCCCAGAACAACAGCAAAAGACCTTGTGAAGATGCTGGAGGAAACGGGTACAAAAGTATCTATATCCACAGTAAAATGAGTCCTATATCGACATTACCTGAAAGGCCACTCAGCAAGGAAGAAGCCACTGCTCCAAAACCGCCATAAAAAAGCCAGACTACAGTTTGGAACTGCACATGGGGACAAATATCGTACTTTTTGGAGAAATGTCCTCTGGTCTGATGAAACAACACTGTTTGGCCATAATGACCATTATGTTTGGAGGAAAAATGGGGAGGTTGGAAAATGATGTGGATATATTGAAGCAACATCTCAAGACATCAGTCAGGAAGTTAAAGCTTGGTCGCAAATGGGTCTTCCAAATGGACAATGACCCCAAGCATACCTCCAAAGTTGTGGAAAAATGGCTTAAGGACAACAAAGTCGAGGTGTTTGAGTGGCCATCACAAAGCCTTGACCTCAATCCCATAGAAAATTTGTGGGCAGAACTGAAAAAGCGTGTGCGAGCAAGGAGGCCTACAAACCTAACTCAGTTACACCAGCTCTGTCAGGAGGAATGGGCAAAAATTCACCCAACTTATTGTGGGAAGCTTGTGGAAGGCTACTCAAAACGTTTGACCCAAGTTAAACAATTTAAAGGCAATGCTACCAAATACTAATTGAGTGTATGTAGCGACTGGGAATGTGATGAAAGAAATAAAAGCAGAAATAAATGATTTTCTCTGCTATTTTTCTGACATTTCACATTCTTAAAAACTGAGTTGAATTGTATTTGGCTAAGGTGTATGTAAACTTCCGACTTCCACTGTATTTCACCAATACATTTTACATTTACATTCTTATCCAGAGCGACTTACAAATTGGGGAACGTGTACGATTCTATGTTTGATTTAAGGAAGACTTTTCAACATATTTAATTGTTTTTAGTTGTTCTGAGGAGGACCATACTCTTGCTCCCTGGAGGAGACTCTGGCATGTACAGTGCCATGAAAAACAATAAGTACACAGCATACTTGTGGATGAGCTGCCTCTGAAGTATTGTGGTACTACATTGGGAGAAATCACACCACATCTACAGTGCTGTGAAAAAGTATTTGCCCCTTTCTAATTTTCTCTACTTTTGCATATTTTGCATATAGTGTGATGGTTTGGGGATGCTTCAGGACCTGGACAACTTGCCTTAATAGAAGGAAACATGAATTCTGCTCTGTATCAGAGAATTCTACAGGAGAATGTCAGGCCATCCGTCTGTGAGCTGAAGCGCAGCTGGGTCATGCAGCAATACAATGATCCAAAACACACAATTAAGTCTAAATGAAAATGGCTTAAAAGCAACACATTTTATGTTTTGGAATGGCCTAGTCAAAGTCCAAACCTAATCCCAATTGATGTTGTGGCAGGACTTGAAATGAGCAGTTCATGCTTGAAAACACAAAAATGTCACTGAGTTAAAGCAGTTCTGCATGGAAGAGTGGGCCAACATCCCTCCACAGCGATGTGAGAGACTGATCAACAACTACAGGAAGCATTTGGTTGTAGTCATTGCAGCTAAAGGTGGTACAACCAGTTATTGATTGTAAGAGAGCAATTACTTTTTCACACAGGGGAATTGGGTGTTGCATAACTTTTTTAAATAAATAAAATATGAATTTTTTGTTATTTGTAAACTCAGGTTCCCTTCATCTAATATTAGGTTTTCGTTGAAGTTCTGACAACATTCAGTATAAAAAATATGCAAAAATAGAGATAATCAGAAAGGGGGCAAATTGTTTTTCATGGCACTGTACATGCCAGAGTCTCCTCCAGGGAGCAAGAGTATGGTCCTCCTCAGAACAACTAAAAACAATTAAATATGTTGAAAAGTCTTCTGTAAATCAAACATAGAATCGTACACGTTCCCCACACGTCATCCCATTAGCTCAATGAAAAAGGACCATGCTCCCTAGATTATCTAAGTCACCAGCTTTCTTTCTCTATCCCTACAGATCTAAGGTCACTGTCTCCTCCTACCACGCCCCATATATGGCAGTTCTTGGTCACCCTGACCCTGGTCTTTGTGGGCCTTCAGAGGTGACCCCTCTCTCCCAGGAGGAACAACCTGACGTCGGCCCAACCCCAGTGGAAGAGTTTGCAGACTTGGACTGTCCAAACCCCAAAAACTACCAAAGATTCACTCCTTTTCAGTCTGCAGGAGAGCAGCAGCCCAGCACTGGTCCAGGGTGGAGCATGAAGGAAACAAAAAAAACTCAGTTCATCCGGATTTTTCCGTAATATGCACAGAGCGCACTCCAAGGTCAAGATGGAGAGTCGAGCTCTCCATAGTCTCCGTATTAGGTACTCCAGTTCATAATTTTTTCTGCAGCTGAAGCAATCGAGGCAGAGTATGGGTACATTTCTGTAAAGCACAAGGACGCATGGTGTGGTTCCATTTATTATTAAATGGGCCACATAATGATGATAATTGATTGGTGGGGAAGAGTTTGATTTTATGTTAACAGTATGTCGAGAAATGTACAAAATTCGTTCAACAACCCACACTGACCCCGAAGCTATTTTCTCATGAATATGATAGAGGCTAGTATTCCTCTGGGTTGTGGCTTTTCACCTCTCTTAATACTTGGAGGCTGCCCTGCCTATGGTCGGATTCATCAAAATGTGCATAAACAAATACATTTGCATCCTTTCTACCCAGAGGCTAGACTTTGACTGCTTGGTGCATAATATGTATATCTGTAAGTCAATTCATCATAATTATTTCTTTCTGGGTTTTTTCCCCTTTTTTTTCTCTCTTCAAGGTTTGCGTAAGGTTGGTTTCATTACAGTGTGCATACACTTGTTCGCTAGGTTACTCTATTATGCAGTGGCTGAACTATGGTGCATTGTATGCCTCATGTGTAATCAACCTCTAGACTCCTCGTAGTCGAAGCACTATGAGATTGAGAACTTAGATCCTTTCGATGTACTGTAGGGGCTTCTCTGTGTCCCACCTGCCCTAAAATTTCAGAAGGTGATTTAATAAACAGGGACATGACACATCTTTCTTTCATTACCTAAAAGGGATTGATGAGGGATTATTGTGTTTTTCCCTCCCTTAAGTACTCTAGGCTTTATTAACAATGGTAATTGCAATCAAATCAAACTTTATTTGTCACATGCAACAAGTGTAGACTTTACCGTGAAATGCGTACTTACAAGCCCTTAACCAACAGTGCAGTTCAAGAAGAAGAAAATATTTACCAAGTAGACTAAAATAAAAAGTAACACAATATGAATAACAATGCTATATTTTACCTTTATTTAACTAGGGAAGTCAGTTAAGAACAAATTCTTATTTTCAATGACGGCCTGGGAACAGTGGGTTTATTAGTCTTGTTCAGGGGCAGAACGACAGATTTGTACCTTGTCAGCTCGGGGATTTGAACTTGCAATCTTTTGGTTACTAGTCCAACACTCTAACCACTAGGCTATGCTGCTGCCCCAATTGATGTTGTGGGGGCACGGGTACCAAGTTAGTGTGCGGGGGTTCAGGCTAGTCGAGGTAATCTGTACATGTAGGTGGGGGCGAAGTGACAATGCATAGTAACAAACAAACAGCGAGTAGCAGCAGTGTACAAAGGGAGGGGGGGTCAATGTAAATTGTCCGGTGGCGATTTTATGAATTGTTCAACAGTCTTATGTCTTGGGGTTAGAAGCTGTTGAGGAGCTTTTTGGTCCTAGACTTGGCGCTCCGGTACCGCTTGCCGTGCGATAGCAGAGAAAACAGTCAATAACAAGCCCTTTGTATGAAAGGTGAGCTTCTATCATCATCTCTCTTTTTTTTAGTTGCCATTATCTAGCTAAGCTTCTCGATTGGAGCCTTCTCCTTTCACCTCCTGACCAATCATAATTTAGTCAGGTCAAGTCATATGTGGTGCTTAAAGATCAGAGCAGTGTGTATTCCAATGCCCTCTGAATCATCCTCCTGTAACATACCTTACTTTAAGGACATTGGAGGAAATTCAAGCTCATTTGAATTTAGGTTGTAGTAGTTTGACTCGCTCTCCTTCTTGCAACTGCCAAGATTAACACCCGTTTCCAATAGAAGTCATTATCTTGACCTTTGATTTCAGCATGGCTCCATAAAGAACATAAAAATAGGTGCAAAAAAGAAAAACATTGAATGTCAACACTCTTTCTCTCCCTGCATGAGTTGCTCATTGATCATGATACAGTTCCAATACAGTCTTTTGGAAGGTTACTTTATGAGCAGTCAAAAGAGCAGTTTTTGCATCTTTTGGTCATATCTCAACAGCTAGTCCTCTCGGGATAAGATAAGGCACTGCTGTCTGACATAAAATTAAGTGCCTTCAGACTTAGTGGAAATTCTCATGAATGGAAAAACCAACATGGGCTATTTTACCATACAAGCATTTGCACCGTAGGCACATTTTATACAGAGAAGAAAATTATGTGATCTGCAGCTAACTCCCATCGCCACACAGCTCTTTTTATTTTGACCTTGGAAATGACTTACTACCCTTGACAGTCCAGGCTTTTTGAGTGGGACTTGTGCTCGAGCAGAGGAAGGATGGTGGCCCAGCTTTGTCAGAGTGACTGAGTGAGAACGGGGAGCTCTTGGACATAAACAATGGGCTCCGACAAAAAAACAACTTGGAGGGAGGGATGCTTTTGAAGTCTCCCCATTCATTTCAACTGGACCTGCTGAGAAAAATACATTTTTGTGACGATGTCCAAGGACTGTGAAAGGAGGACCTTTCAGGTGTGACTCTTACGGCTGATAATGAACTTGGTTTACCTGGGTGTTTGTCAGTCAATTGGATCAGACTATCTGGTTCTCACAGACCTACATATTTTAGTACTCAAATGAGAGTGTAACTCTACTTTTACAGAAACTGTAAAAACATTGGAACTACCTGAGACCATGAGTTACCTTAACCAGCTGGTTTTTGAAAAAAAATATTGTAAAATGACTCTACTATTGTTCGTAACAATGTTTTGGGGGAAGGTTTTACATTTCCCATTTTATTTTATTTGGGGTATTTTTTGTTTTCTGATTCCTTTTTCTTTACAGAATAATCATAAATAGGCTATAAGCTAATCAATTTGCTAAACACCCCAGTGCAAAAGATTCCGTAAGAAACCATTTGTCAGTATTCACATAAAAAGCACAAGATGACACAAAATGGAATACAAACTGATTTTGACAAAGATTTAGGCATATACATTTCCTCTCAGCAACCTGTTAAAATAAAACATGTTCTTCCCTGTTCAATTAAATTATTTATGTAAATCCTAGCATGTGTGGTCGGTCACTTTTAATAATGAAAAATAAAAAATATATATTGAACAATTAGTTATAACTTCCATTTCCCCATGTCTCGCAATTCAATATTTTATTGCATTGTTTATCTACAAATGTGTGCTGAAATTAACAACTCCCCCATGACTACTTGTGTTATTTCAAAAGAATGGTAAAAATAAAAATGTTCAGGCAGGCAAATTGCTCTCCGCACTTACAGTGAAATGGAACTTAACAACTCCCCCCCTCCATTGCTTCTGGTCCTCTCTGTCATTTTCTACGTAACTACCACCAGCAAACAGATTTTATTAGAGAAATTCATTGCTTTTGTCGATTTTTTTATTTTTATTTTTACCCCAGGCTACCATCTTGACTTCAATGAGCCAAGCAAGTGTTTAAATTCTACCCAAAAGAAAACCCATATATTATATTGTACAGCAGATTTCAATAGGGATTTTAACTCAATAATGGATTTCCTCTAATGGGAACAAAATACATGTATTATTTGAGGTAATCGTTTTCTTGTCAACAAAACCCACAGAACAGAACTTTGTCTAAATGTATCAGAATGCTTTTATTTTTTTATATAACTATAATTATCTGCAATAGAATTCCTGTCATAATTTGGATTTGATTTCCCAGATGATTACATCGCATTATTATGAATAAATATACATTAAATGTAGTTTTCCATCTTGTTATTTTATTAGACAACAGTTTGTTGTCAGTGAGATGATCAGTAATATTTCACGACTTTGTTACTCATCACGAGAAAAGACATCTTTGTAGAATGTGTCTGGAAGTGAGTTGATGAGAGAGATGTATTTATTATTTACAGTGATATATAAAAATACAACTGAATATGAACAAATCGTTCTGTTTCAGTAGATTTCGTTAGTTGTCACAATTCTTTGATTCTCAGAAAGCTTCTTTACACCCGATTGCTGTTTTCTGACCACAGCCACCCTTACAACTTCTGTTGACTTTCATTATACGTTTTTACTGTCCCTTGGCCTTTGGTTAGGCCCTGCTGAACATTGAAATATTTATATCATACACTGTAAGCCCTGGGGATACCTAACCGACCTTACCTTGAGTTGTAATGCAATGTGTTGACTGTACAACGTATGTTCTCTCCATTCAAACATTGTTTATGTATTCAGTAAGTAAACCATCTCTCCAGAGCCACCAGGCAAAGCGTCTTCTCTCGGTGCAGATGAGATGGACATGTTTCACATCTGGCCAGGAGGGCACCCATCTGCAGGAGCATCTGCTCCCAGGTACAGTACAAAGACTCCCTCATGCATATTAGCCAGGGAACATATGGCCCCGCTGATAGCTAGTCTAGTATGCAAAAGTTTACCTGAATGTTCTAAAAGTGTGAACACAGGAGGTTTTAGATGGGTTTTTTTTCGCACTTATCAGTATGTGGATGACCCTCGAGTCTAAAGGGTTTGACAGGATTTAAATTGTTTTCATAGCCACGATCACAGTTGAGCCACACTCTACTATTCTTGGAGTGTTTATCTGACACTGACTTGTCTAACGCTGTACATGTTGAGGCAAACCTGGGTTCAAATAGTATTTGAAACCTTATTCAAAATATATCTTTTAATTAAGCTGTGCTCGATTCCGCTTGCCTGCTGCAATGGAACCAATGGGATAGTCCCAAAAGTGCCCATCTAGCATTCCAGGCAGACTCAAGCAAACAATCAAAGTATTTGATAGACTTCCAATACTATCTAAACCCATCAATTGAGGATGTTTATTCCAGGGGAAATACTGTACATATGACAACCAATTGACATTTAGGGTTATTTTCTTGTATGAAAAGAAAACAAGTTATTTCAGCTAACTGTGGACTAGTTATCACGCAAGTTATGTGGCATAATCCGGGTGTGTACAGTACACTTTTACCTACTCATTCAAGAGTTTTTCTATATTTTTACTATTTTCTACATTGTAGAATAACAGTGATGTCATTAAAACTATGAAATAACACATATGGAATAACATTTCGATTTTTCAATTGTGTTAACACAGTGTTAAACAAATCTAAATATATTTATGACTGGTACTAATATATGTGTATATATATATATATATATATATATATATATATATATATACACACACACACTTTTTTTGCTTACTACATGATTCCATGTGCGTTATTTCATAGTTTTGATGTAGAAAATAGTAAAAATAAAGAAAAACCCTTGAAAGAGTAGGTGTGTCCAAACTTTTGACTGGTACTGTATATACACAGTACACACATACAAAAACATAGTCATGCTAAACACAAATAAAACCTCACAAATCGTCAAAAACATTAACATTCCTCCACAAATAAATCCCCAATTAATACATTATCCTGCATGGACGGCACCTGAACATCAACATGAAATGTATTTTGATATTTGTTCCAGCATTATGGTGCATTGAAACTAAAAGCAAGAGTTAACCAATCCTGTGAATGGGTTAGACAACTCGGGTGTCGATACTTCAACAGCAACGTTAGATAAGATGTAAGTTTATGAAGTAGGGACTTGTAAACAAAAAGGGAGTAATGTAGAGATCGACAGGTCTTTAGCGAAGTCCAGCCAACCTTTTGATACAGTGATGAGTATCAAAACTGTCACCTGTAGCAAAACGAAAGGGACTATGGTAGATGGCATCCAAAGGTTTAAGAGTATTAGCAGCTGCACTGTCACGTGTGCTCCCTCTCTGCCTCTAGGTCACCAGGCTGCTCGTTATGGCGCACACCTGTCACCATCGCGACGCGCACCTGCGCGTCATTAGACTCACCTGGACTCCATCACTTCCCTGAATACCTTCCCTATATACAGTTGAAGTCGGAAGTTTCATACACTTAGGTTGGAGTCATTAAAACTCATTTTTCAACCACTCCACAAATTTCTTGTTAACAAACTATAGTTTTGGCAAGTCAGTTAGGACATATACTTTGTGCATGACACAAGTAATTTTTCAATTGTTTACAGACAGATGATTTCACATATAGTTCACTGTATCACAATAACAGTGGGTCAGACGTTTACATACACTAAGTTGACTGTGCCTTTAAACAGCTTGGAAAATTCCAGAAAATTATGTCATGGCTTTAGAAACTTCTGATAGGCTAATTGACATCATTTGAGTCAATTGGAGGTGTACATGTGGATATATTTCAAGGCCTACCTTCAAACTCAGTGCCTCTTTGCTTGATATCATGGGAAAATCAAAAGAAATCAGCCAAGACCTCCACAAGTCTGGTTCATCCTTGGGAGCAATTTCCAAACACCAACACATACAGCCGTCATACTGCTCAGGAAGGAAATGCGTTCTGTCTCCTAGAGATGAACGTACTTTGGTGCGAAAAGTGCAAATCAATCCCAGAACAGCAGCAAAGGACCTTGTGAAGATGCTGGAGAAAACAGGTACAAAAGTATCTATATCCACAGTAAAATGAATCCTATATCGACATTACCTGAAAGGCCACTCAGCAAGGAAGAAGCCACTGCCCCAAAACCCCCAGGAAAAAAAGCCAGACTACGGTTTGCAACTGCACATGGGGACAAAGATCGTACTTTTTGGAGAAATGTCCTCCGGTCTGATGAAATAAAAATAGAACTGTTTGGCCATAATGACCATCGTTATGTTTGGAGGAAAAATGGGGTGCTTGCAAGCCGAAGAACACCATCCCAACCGTGAAGCACGGGGGTGGCAGCATCATGTTGTGGGGGTGCTTTGCTGCAGGAGGGACTGGTGCACTTCACAAAACAGATGGCATCATGAGGCAGGAAAATGATGTGGATATATTGAAGCAACACCACAAGACATCAGTCAGGAAGTTAAAGCTTGGTCACAAATGGGTCTTCCAAATGGACAATGACCCCAAGTATACTTCCAAAGTTGTGGCAAAATGGCTTAAGGACAACAAAGTCATGGTATTGGAGTGGCCATCACAAAGCCCTGACCTCAATCCCATAGAAAATTTGTGGGCAGAACTGAAAAAGCGTGTGCGAGCAAGGAGGCCTACAAACCTGACTCAGTTACACCAGCTCTGTCAGGAGGAATGGGCCACAATTCACCCAACTTATTGTGGGAAGCTAGTGGAAGGCTACCCAAAACATTTGACCCAAGTTAAACAATTTAAAGGCCATGCTACCAAATACTAATTGAGTGTATGTAAACTTCTGACCCACTGGGAATGTGATGAAATAAATAAAAGCTGAAATAAATCATTCTCTCTACTATTATTCTGACATTTCACATTCTTAAAATAAAGTGGTGATCCTAACTGACCTAAGACAGGACATGTTTACTAGGATTAAATGTCAGGAATTGTGAAAAACTTAGTTCAAATGTATTTGGCTAAAGTGTGTGTAAACTTCCGATTATGTCACTCCCTTTGGTTCCTTCCCCAGGCGTCATTGTTTCTGTTCATGTCATGTCTGTGCGTTGTGTTTCTTGTTTGTATTTAGTTGCATTTATTTATTAAAACACTCACTCCCTGAACTTGCTTCCCGACTCTCAGCGTACTCGTTACATGCACTTTGATAAATGTCACCATAATTAAGAACAGATAAAATTCTGACTTAACCCCATCCATCACGTTGGTCTGAGTTCTGTCACTAAGATAATCATGAAACCAAGAACAGGCATTAGAGCTTAGGCCTACACACGACAACTTATTCAATAAAATAGCATGATCAAAAGTGTATGACAGGTCCACAAACAAAGCAACACGTTTCATTTTAGTGTCTAAAGCATTGAAAAGATCCTTAACTAAAGTGGTTGCTCTAATAGTGCTATGCCCAGGCCTAAACCCTGATTGGTTTACATTCAAAATAGATTTCTCAAATAAAAAAAGAGCAAAATTGTACATTTACCAAGGATTTGAGAATCTTAGCTAGACAAGGAAACCTTGAAATGGGACAATAATTATTAACATTACTACTATCCCCGCCCTTATGGAGTGACAGCATGAGCTGATTTTCATACTTTTTGAATATTTCCTGATAACAATGTTAAATAAAAAAATGTGGGTTATTGAGCCAACAATGACGAGCACTACACACTTAAGGACTTAAGCATCCAATTGGTCGGCCCCTGTGGGTTTCTTGTCTACTGCTAGCAAAGCGTCCAGGCCTTCTTTATTTGTAAATAGCCTAAAAGAAAAGCTTTGACTATAATTTCTCTGATCATTCAGCAAGTTCCCCCTGTCAGGATCCAGCCCAATATCATTGTGAATAGGCTTAGAAGTTCTTTCAAAGAGAGAGGCCAGTAATGAGGCCAGTGTCTGAATTAATTTATTGTGGCAGAGCGGACGAAGTAGAACCCTTTAGGGATTTGACAGTTTTCCAGAATTTAGCCGGGTTTCCATTTACAATCTGAAAGAGGTTACATAATAATCAAATTTAGCCTTTCTGATTTGTTTAACACAATGATTCCTCAGTCGCTTAAAAGCTTGCCAGTCCGGCCCTAAGCCTGTGTTCCTGACCTTGACCCAAGCATCATCTCTTTTATGAATGACTTCTGATAATTCCAGAGTATACCAGGCATTCAATCTACCTTTCACCCTTCATTTTTTGAAGGGAGCATGATTAATTATCCACAATAGTATTGAAGACATCTGCAAAGAGGCTCAAAGCTAAATCTTGTTCAGGGATAGCTGAAATACAATCAAGGTCACTAAAATAAAGATCATGTAAAAAAAAAAGCCTGTTCAATAAAAAAATTATCTCTTTGTGATGACATGAGGCTTTGATTTTTGTATTCTCACATCTCTAACAGAAACAACTGGGCAATGGTCACTAATGTCTTGTGCGAAGACACCAGTAGACATTTTTGTTGTTGTCCTTAAAATAAGATCAATCAGAATTGACTTTTGAAGGATCTCTAGGGTTCGGCTGTGTAGGCTTGGTCACCAGCTGGGTTAGCTTTAGATCATTACACATGTTTTTTAGATTGCCTGAAGCCTGAATTTCCCAATCATAATTTAGGTCACCCAGGATAATAACTTCTGATTTAGTCAAAGACGACAACAAACTAGTTAACTCCTCGAGTGCACAAAGGTTAGCCGAGGGAGGACAGTAGACCGCTATAACAGTTATGGATACATTTTTCCCCAGACAAAGGCTTAAGGATAGTAGCACATTTTTGGATTTCAGTAAAGAGACCGATAAATCATTTTTTATAAAAATGCCGCTCCACCACCTCTACCCTGTCTGTCAGCTCTGAACACATGATAACCCTCAATATTAATATCAGAGTCCAGAATGTCCCCAGAGATCCAAGTTTCAGTCAATACCAGAATGTCTGGATACTTCTGCATAGCCCAGATCTTGATGTAATCCAGTTAAGGAAGTAAGCTCCTAATGTTCAGATGCATCAAACCAAGTCCATTAAGATATCTAAAGTCCATGGAAACTCAAACAAGCTACGTGCAATAGGCAGTTGCGGGCCCTTTCTGATGGTTGATGTTGATATAGTTGGTATGGCTTTAAGATTGCATAGAACTGCACCATTTTGTCTATCCCTATTAGAAATAGAGGTGAAGAAATTGGAATTACTTTTCCAAGGTTAGCACCATAGGACCTGAGGCTGCAGCCAATGTCAATATGAGGAACTCTCAGAGTAACCAATGATGGAATGTTATAAACTGACTTACATATGCTTGGGTTGCTATCATGCAACATCCCAAGCCCTCTGTGATTTGAAAACCGAGGGGGTATTCAAGTTTATGGAATTCACATTTGATCTAAAAGCACTGGGTGATCAAACCATAGTGGGCCCCTCTTTTGAGCTAACAATAGCAGATCTAAGAGTAGAGTTCAAACAAATGGGTAGATATTTACAAATGACAACATCCCCTGGCAGTATAGACAACAGTACGACAATAACACTTAGAAAGGATGGGAGATATTACCTGAGCGGGGCTTGGTCTGTCCCTGAGTCAATATTTTAACACGGCCTTGAAATATGATGAGGGTCCAGGCTCCTAGATGGTTTGGGTGGAGTCCATCATCCCTGTAGAGCATATTTTGTTTCCAAAAAGTGTTGAAGTTGTCAATAAAAGTTACGCCAACAAGGTGTTAGTAGTCTTTAAGACATATATGAAGTGCTAAGAGCCTGCTGAACCTTTTGCAGCTGCGACACAGCGATGGCACGGGACCAGAGATAATTAGCTGCTCTTCAGAGCCTTTTAGGGTGTTGATCAGCACAATAAAATCCTGTTTCATTAGCTCTGATTTACCATTTTTTATATCATTTGATCCCACATACACTACGACAGCAGCAGCCCTTGGCTGCTGATGTAGGACGGACAGAAGAAATCCTGTGATATCCTTCACCGTAGCCCCTGGGTAGCACAGGGTTTTTGTTCCAGGAACCAAGATGTGCCTCATTATGGAACTACCAATGATGATGATGGCTGGAGGAAGGTGAGTGGTTGTGGACGTCCAGCCTTTTCTGAGCCTCAAACACCCTCAGGCCTGGTGTGAGAGGGAGTCCGGTAGTAGAGTCTGTGGTAGAGACCCCCTTAACTTGCCTGTGGCAGAGACCCCCTGAACTGGACCCTCAGTAGACAGGGTAGAGGATGAAGGAGCATGAATCTCGAAGCAGGTGGGCGAAACTTTTGGTCAGCAGTATGGGACCACCAAAGCCATTTCAGCCCCATTCACCAAAGACCGCTGCCTTGCGATGGGCTTACTGTGTGTGACGTGCTTCCACTGGGATGCATGATCAATAACCATGGCATCCGCCAGCTACTCATAAAGCGTCCTTGCTCCTTTATGGGAGGTTGGGGTAGGATGGGAAGGGTGGGTGGGTGAGATGGGAGGGGAGAGGTGGCTTCACATTAAGATTTCCCTCTCTGCAGAGCAGACCTGGCAAGTCAGTCAGAGAGTGGCAACACGGTGGCGAGGCAGTGGCATGATGACCAGGCTGAGGAGTAGAAAAGTAAAATGTCTTAGTGGGACCTATCCAGGATGCGCTGCAATGTCTCAATTTGCTTACTCAGACATTACTGTATATTCCTCAATAATCGGACAGTATCCACATTGGAAATTTGGCCAACCAATATTATCCCGAAACTGTGCAAAATACACTACAACACCAAAAATATATGGACACCTGCTTGTCGAACATCTCATTCCAAAATCATGGGCATTAATATGGAGTTGGTCCCCCCTTTGCTGCTATAACAGTCTCCACTCTTCTGGGAAGGCTTTCCACTAGACGTTGGAACATTGCTACGGGGACTTGCTTCCATTCAGCCACAAGAGCATTAGTGAGGTCGGGCACTGATGGTGGGCGATTAGGCCTGGCCCGCAGTCAGTGTGCCAATTCAACCCTATGGTGTTCGATGGGGATAAAGTCAGGGCTCTGCAGGCCAGTCAAGTTATTCCACACCGGTCTCGATAAACCATTTCTGTATGGACCTCGCTTTGTGCACTGTGGCTTTGTCATGCTGCAACAAGAAAGGGTCTTCCTCAAACTGTTGCCACAAAGTTGGAAGCGCAGAATCGTCTAGAATGTTGTTGTATACAGTAGCGTTAAGATTTCCCTTCACTGGAACTAAGGGGCCTAGCCTGAATCATGAAAAACACCCCCAGACCATTATTCCTCCTCCACCAAACTTTACAGTTGGCACTATGCATTGGAGCAGGTAGCGTTCTCCTGGCATCCACCAAACCCAGATTCATCCGTTGGATTTCCAGACAGTGAAGCGTTATTCATCCCTCCAGAGAATGTATTTCCACTGCTCCAGAGTCCAATGGCGGCGAGCTTTACACCACTCCAGCCGATGCTTAGCATTTAACCAGGTAGGCCAGTTGAGAACAAGTTCTCATTTACAACTGCGACCTGGCCAAGATAAAGCAAAGCAGTCCGACAAAAACAGAGTTATACAAACAAACGTACAGTCAATAACACAATAGAAAAATCTATGTAGAAGAGTAGGGAGGTAAGGCAATAAATAGGCCATAGAGGCGAAATAATTACAATTTAGCATTAACACTAGATGTGAAGATGATGATGTGCAAGTAGAGATACTGGGGTGCAAAAGAGCAAGAGGATGAATAATATGGGGATGAGGTAGTTGGGTGTGCTATTTACAGATTGGCTGTGTGCAGGTACAGTGACCGGTATGCTGCTCTGACAGCTGATGCTTAAAGTTAGAGAGGGAGATATAAGACTCCAGCTTCAGTGATTTTTGCAATTTGCTCCAGTCATTGGCAGCAGAGAACTGGAAGAAAAGGTGGCCAAAGGAACTGTTGGCTTTGGGGATAACCAGTGAAATATACCTGCTGGAGCGCATGCTATGGTGTTGCTATGGTGACCAGTGAGGTGAGATAAGGGGGGGGGGCTTTACCTAGCAAAGACTTATAGATGACCTGGAGCCAGTGGGTTTGGCTACGAATATGTAGCAAGGGCCAACCAACGAGAGCATACAGGTCGCAGTGGTGGGTAGTATGTGGGGCTTTTGTGACAAAATGGATGGCACTGGGATGGACTACATCCAGTTCGCTGAGTAGAGTGTTGGAGGCTATTTTGTAAATTACATCGCCAAAGTCAAGGATTGGTAGGATTGTCAGTTTTACAAGGGTATGTTTGGCAGCATGAGTGAAGGAGGCATTGTTGCGAAATAGGAAGCTGGTTCTAGATTTAATTTTGGATTGGAGATGCTTGATGTGAGTCTGGAAGGAGAGTTTACAGTCTAACCAGACACCTAGGTATTTGTAGTTGTCCACATATTCTAAGTCAGAACCGTCCAGAGTAGTGATGCTAGTCGAGCGGGCGGGTGCGGGCAGCAATCTGTTGAAGAGCATGCATTTAGTTTTACTAGCATTTAAAAGCAGTTGGAGGCCACGGAAGGGGAGTTGTATGGCATTGAAGCTCGTTTGGAGGGTTGTTAACACAGTGTCCAAAGAAGGGCCAGATGTATACAGAATGGTGTCGTCTGCGTAGAGGTGGATCAGAGAATCACCAGCAGCAAGAGCGACATCATTGATATATACAGAGAAAAGAGTCGGCCGAGAATTGAACCCTGTGGCACCCCCATAGAGACTGCCAGAGGTCTGGACAACAAATGTTTTTGTGCTGGTCAAGGGCAGTCAAGTCTGGGGTGAACCAAGGGCTATATCTGTTCTTAGTTCTACATTTTTTGAATTGGGCATGCTTATTTAAGATAGTGAGGAAAGCACTTTTAAAGAGCAACCAGGCGTCCTCTACTGACTGGATGAGGTCAATATCCTTCCAGGATACCCGGGCCAGGTTGATTAGAAAGGCCTGCTCGCTGAAGTGTTTTAGGGAGCGTTTGACAGTGATGAGGGGTGGTCATTTGACCACGGACCCATTACGCATGCAGGCAATGACGCAGTGATCGCTGAGATCCTGGTTGAAGACAGCAGAAGTGTATTTAGAGGGCAAGTTGGTTAGGATGATATCTAAGAGGGTGCCCATGGTTACGGATTTAGGGTTGTACCTGGTAGGTTCCTTGATCATTTTTGTGAGATTGAGGGCATCTAGCTTAGATTGTAGGATGGCCGGGGTGTTAAGCATGTCCCAGTTTAGGTCACCTAACAGTCAATTCACATATGGTGTCCAGGGCACAGCTGGGGGCTGAAGGGGGTCTATAACAGGCAGCAACGGTGAGAGTCTTGTTTCTGGAAAGGTGGATTTTTAAAAGTAGAAGCTCGAATTGTTTGGGCACAGACCTGGATAGTATAACAGAGCTCTGCAGGCTCTCTCTGCAGTAGATTGCAACTCCGCCCTCTTTGGCAGTTCTATCTTGTCGGAAAATGTTAGTTAGGGATGGAAATTTCTGGATTTTTGGTGGCCTTCTTAAGCCAGGATTCAGACACGGCTAGGACATCAGTGTTGGCGGAGTGTGCTAAAGCAGTGAATAAAACAAACTTAAGGAGGAGGTTTCTAATGTAAACATGCATGAAACCAATGCTTTTACGGTTACAGAAGTCAACAAAAGAGAGCGTCTGGGGAATGGGACTGGTGCTGGGGGCTGCAAGGCCTGGGTTAACCTCTACATCACCAGAGGAACAAAGGAGGAGTGTAGGATAAGATTACGGCTAAAGGCTGTTAGAACTGGTTGTCTTGTGCTTTCGGAACAGAGGGTAAAAGGAGCAGATATCTGGGCGCGGAAGAATAGATTCAAGGCATAATGTACAGACATGGGTATGGTAGGATGCGAGTACAGTGGAGGTAAACCTAGGCATTGAGTGACGAGAGAGGTTTTTTCTCTGGAGGCACAAGTTAAGCCAGGTGAGGTCACCGCATGTGTGGGGGGGTGGAACAAAGGGCTATCTAAGGCATGTTGGGCAATGCTAGGGGCTCTACTGTGAACTATGACAATAACCACTAACCAAAACAGCAATAGACAATGCATATTGATATTAGGAAGAGGCATGTGTAGTCGAGTGATCATAGGGTCCAGTGAGTAGCAATAGATGAGTCAGGGACCCAATTCAGTAGTCGCTACTACGCTAGGCGAGCTGGAGACATGGCGATTCAGACAGTGGGCCGGGGCTATGGAAGAGCCTGTTGAAACCACCTCAGACTGTTACATCGGCAGAACAGTCGTGATGGATCGGCGGGGCTCCGTGTCGGCAGTAAAGGGTCCAGGCCATTTGACAAAATTGGTATTGTAGCCCAAGATTTGGCTGATGGACCTCTTTGGGTAGCCGGGAGATTGGCCTAGCTCGAGGCTAGCTGCAGGCTAACTGGTGCTTGCTTCGGGACAGAGACATTAGCCAGGAGTAGCCATTCGGATAGCAGCTAGCTAGCTGCGATGATCCAGTGTAAAGGTTCAGAGCTTGCGGTAGGAGTCCGGAGATGTGGTAGAGAAAAAGCAGTCCGATATGCTCTGGGTTGATACTGCGGCTGTGTAGACTGGCAGGAATTGACCGAGCTGAGGCTGGCTGATGTCCGAGTTAACGGTGAGGACCGCTAGCAGTGGCTAACTGACTACTAGCTAGTGGCTAGTTAGCTGGCTAGCTTCTGAAGGGGGTTCCGGTTCTAAAGTATAAAAATAGCAGATCCGTATCACATTGGGTGAGGCGGGTTGCAGGAGAGTATATTCAGTCCGTAGATGGAAAGTGAGATTAAAATATATACGAAATATACAGTTGAAGTCGGAAGTTTACATACACCTTAGTCAAATACATTTAAACTGTTTCTCACAATTCTGACATTTCCTTCCTGAGCGGTATGACGACTGCATGGTCCCATGGTGTTTATACTTGCATACTATTGTTTGTACAGATCAATGTGGCACCTTCAGGCGTTTGGAAATTGCTCCCAAGGATGAACCAGACTTGTGGAATTCTACAATTGTTTCTCTGAAGTCTTTGTTTCTTTTCTCTAATTTATTTTGATTTTCCCATGATGTCAAGCAAAGAGGCACTGAGTTTGAATGTAGGTCTTGAAATACATCCACAGGTACACCTCCAATTGACTCAAATGATGCCAATTAGCCTATCGGAAGCTTCTAAAGCCATAATTTTCTGGAATTTTCCAAGCTCATTAAAGGCACAGTTAACTTAGTGTATGTAAACTTTTGACCCACTGCAATTGTGATAGTGAAATTAATTACTTGTGTCATGCACAAAGTAGATGTCCTAACTGACTTGCCAAAACTATAGTTTGTTAACAGGAAATTTGTGGAGATGTTGAAAAACATACATGCTATGCGCTTCAGAACATGGCTGTCCGGTGCTGTGACCTTGTGTGGCCTAAAACTTTGCGGCTGAGCCGTTGTTACTCCTAGTTGTTTCCACTTCATAATAACAACACTTACAGTTGACCGGGGCAGCTCTAGCAGGGCACACAATTGAATAGAAAACAATCTCCAGAAGGAATGTATAGTGCCTTCGGAAGGTATTCGGACCCTTTGACATTTTCCAAATTTTGTTAGGTTACAGCTTTATTCTAAAATTGATAAAATCATTTTTTGCCCTCATCAATCGACACACAATGCCTTAAAGAAAAAGCAAAAACAGTTTTTTGGGCATTTTTGGTAATTTATAAAAAATAAAAACAATTCTATATCACATTTACATAAGTATTCAGACCCTTTACTCAGTACTTTGTTGCAGCACCTTTGGCAGCGATTACAACTAGTCTTCATGGGTATGACGCAACAATCTTGGCACGCCTGTATTTGGGGAGTTTCTCCCATTCTTCTCTCCAGGTCCTCTCAAGCTCTGTCAGGTTGGATGGGGAGTGTCGCTGCACAGCTATTTTCAGGTCTCTCCAGAGATGTTCGATTGGGTTCAAGTCCGGGCTCTGGCTGGGCCTCTCAAGGACATTCAGAGACTTGTCCCGAAGCCACTCCTGTATTGTGTTAGCTGCGTGCTTAGGATTGTTGACCTGTTGGAAGGTAAACTTTCGCCCCAGTATGAGGTCCTGAGCACTCTGGAGCAGGTTTTCATCAAGGATCTCTCTGTACTTTGCTCCATTCATCTTTGCCATGATCCAGACTAGTCTCCCAGTCCCTTCCGCTGAAAAACATCCCCACAGCATATATAGACAGGTGCGTGCCTTTCCAAATCATGTCCAATCAATTCAGTTTACCAGAGGTGGACTCCAATCAAGTTGTGGAAACAGGTTGCACCTGAGCTTAATTTCGAGTCTCATAGCAAAGGGTCTGAATACTTATGTAAATCAGGTATTTCTGTTTTTTTTATTTTTAATACATTTGCAAAAATGTCTAAAAACCTGTTTACGATTTGTCATTATGGGGTATTGTGTGTAGATTGCTGAGGATTTTTAAAATCCATTTTAGAATAAGGCTGTAACGTAACAAAATGTGGGAAAAGTCAAGGGGTCTGAATACTTTCCGATGGCACTGTATGTGTATGTATTGCTTTAGTTTTGTATTAGTGTTATTTAAGAAGTTACATTCTCTTCAATCGCAGATATTAACTTGGGTGTCAACCACCCTTTGTCATGGTTGATTTCCTCCAAAACTATCTCATGGCTTTGCTTCTCTGAAATACTCTCCCCGCATCATGGACCATCACGGCCGGCTCTAGCCTTTAGGGGGCCCTAAGCGAGAGTTGGTTGAGGGTCCAAACATTTCAGTAGCCCCCCTCTTTCCTGCAATTCTACACATTTTGCCATGGGGCGGAGATCATTATTTTGCCGTTTTAGAGCGAATTTCCTGCAATTCTATAAAGAATTACTTATGCCATGTTAATATGAATTCTGAGTAAGAATTACTAACAAAATAAATTGGGGCCCCCTGATGGTCAGGGCACGTGCCTGGTCGGTATTCGGACATGATTGCTACAAGTTTAGATAGCTGGCCAGACTAATTAACAATCAAAACATTTTAGCTGACATAGCTAATTGAGTGACTGTTACTGACTTACATAACAAGAGAAAAGATGCTGATGCATAACCACATTTCGAAATTGCACCTGATTTATTCTACTATTCTGTAATGGAAATGATATAATTAAAGGTTTGACTAAATGATTTCACTCAGAAACCATATAACCTGTTGAAATGTATTAGAAATTATAAGGTGTTAAAGACTATAATCCAATGCTGTGTGTGAGTAGATTTGTAAGACTAGGACACTGTTACTACTTCAAAATGAGCAGGGCAGAGTTGATAAGACAACCTTGGGAAAGGAACAGGAGAAGAGGCCTCCCTAAGTTAGGGAGAGAAACAACGGCCTGAGAATGGCTTAGCTGGCAGGAGATTAAAAGACAGGTTGCAAGGTTTGATAATGAATGTATGTGTACTGTGGAAAATTACAGCCGCCTAAAGCAGGGTGGAGTTCTCTACTGATGCGAGTTCATTTGGGTGTGTGTGGTAATATAAAAGGCTTTGTGCATTGTATGGATTTTAGAGCTCTCGTAAATAATCGTTCTGACCATTGTTAGCTGGGTCTCAGTCTGTTTCTTTCAACCGGAACCTTACACCTTCTGATATACAAACTGAGTAGTTAAATTGAAGTTCAGTTTAAGAACATTGATAACTTAATTCACATAACATATTCTTACTTTCAGTACTAAGTTGAGATCCCGACTCAGATCCCTCCAAAATATATATTATTAAAAAAATTGTGGCCGGGGGCCCTAAGCGACTGCTTATGTCGCTTATGCCTAGAGCCGGCCCTGTGGACCATCACCATACAGAGATTTTTCTTCTCATTTGCCAAAACGTCTGGGTAATGTGATTTAATTTAACTCAATGATTTTCCAACCTTTGCCCTTAGCCTGATCTTGTAGTCGGCAATGATTTGAGGCCTCGCCATTAGGTTATGTTGTAAATGTAATTTATGGTCTGAAGGCCCCAACAAGCAAGGCCATTTGTCACTTGTGACAACCCCACCAAGCAAATGTGCATCTCAATTTAGTAACGAAAAGAGCAAGTCTCTCTCTTGCTTTCCAAAAACTGTACTGTGGAATATAATTATGATTGGACAGCTACCTTGTTGGCCACTCTCCTTTATTTACCATGTAAAAGCATCGGGAACTTAATGTCTGTGGAATTAATGGCTACGATACATCATACTTAAATAGATTTTCTATTTTGTCTGAGTGTGGGTGGTAAGTGGAGAAAAATTAGACCGCTACATATTGTCTGGAAATTCCTTTTCGTAGCAGCCATAAGTGGGTTGTTCAGTTCTAGGAAATTATTTTTATAGAGTGGGTAGTAACAATGACATTTCTAATATCAAATCGTTATTGTAAAAGACAATGTGTTCTCAAATACCTGGTTAAATGAAGGCAAAATCAAATTAAAATAATGACAGGGGATTTAGACGAGGATAGTTCAGATGACGTGTGTGCAAATCTCTCCAACACAATATCATGATGTGCCTTGCTCGTATCGATATTATATGGACTTATTTACTCTCCCCTACGTATTCATTTGGACAGTGAAACTAAAATGTTTAATTTTGCTCATTACTCCAGCATTTTGGATTTGAGATCAAATGTTTTATATGTTTTATATACAGTACAGAATGTCACATTTTATGAGGGTATTTTATGTCGACATTTTTTTACCTTTTCGAAATCAATGAACTTTATGTATCTAGTCCCCCCATTTGAAGGTGTCATAAGTATTTGGACAAATTCACTTATTGTGTATTCAATTTAGTCAAAGGTTAAATATTTGGTCCCATATTCCTAGCACGCAATGACTACATAAGCTTGTGACACTACAAACTTGTTAGATGCATTTGCAGTTTGTTTTGGTTGTCTTTTGGATTATGTTGTGCCTAATATAAATTATTGGTAAATAATTGATTCTGTCATTTTGTAGTCAATTTTATTGTGATGAATGTTTCTGAACACGTCTACATGAATGTGGATGCTACCATGATTACGGATACTCATGAATGAATCGTGAATAATGATGAGAGAGAAAGTTCCACGTGTACAAAGATCATGCCTCTGTTTATGCCTATTTATGCCTCTAACTTTAAAACATTTGATCTCAGATCTTAGCTTCACTGACCAAATAAATATGTAGGGAAGTATTACTTACCACTAATACTTATTGTTTGTGTCAACTAAAGCTTTACTCTCGTTTTGAATTCAGCTTACCCGTCTTGATTTTGTGTTAGCTCATCATTTTGCTTACCGAACATTATAGCTTGATTTTGCACTGAATGGCCTCTGGCTTACATGTGTTTGACTGACTGACGTCTCAATAAAGCTTTGTTTAGATTGATATGGAGGATGTCACTCCTTGCCTGGCGGTGATGTAATCCGTTCAGCGGTGAGCTAGATTAAGTGGTGGGTCAATGCAGCAGTAATTGTCTGCTAGTGAAAGAGGGGGACGTCCACATCAAACATAATATATGAGTGATAAAGTGCATGCAAAATATCCACTAGGCATGATTAACAGAAAGCTCTGTGAGCTCTTTTACGTGAAGTGGTGTTAAATTGTACTATTGACTGTTGTCCTTTTTTTCTATTGTGTTGATGGGAAGCGTCACAAAGTCTCTCAGAATGACATGTCTGAAATTACACTCTATTCCTTATATAGTGTACTGCTTTTGACCATGGTGCCTATAAGGAATAGGACAGTGATGTAGTCAGGTCACTAAACCTCAAGTCAGAGTCAATTCCCTAGTGTTTGAGTCCGGTCCTTTATACTCGAGTCACAAGTCCCTTGGTAGTGCTAAAAGTAGCTGTCAAAGCATTTTAAATATACATTTAATAACACTGTTGCACATTTGTAAGGCAAAATACAGTTATCTAACATTTGCTGTCGTAACTAGTATGTTGAATTATGAAAAAAAAGAGATTGTCTGACAACAGTCACAGCTGGTCAAGTCTGAGTGGTCGATTCCAAGTCGAGTCAGAAGGACTCAAGTCCACATCCTGGACTTGAGTACTACAACACTGGAATACGGTGCGATTTCGGATGCAGCATAGAGTATGACTATTACTCTCTAAACCCTCACTGAGTATGTGTTAGTCTTCTGATGTATTTCCTGTGATCTCTGTGTATGCCACAGATCTCTTCCACTGGGGATTTCTCTGTGGCCCCTATTTCTCCCTTCAGCAGGCTTATAACCCCTAACTGACCCTCAATTGTGCTTTAGCCTACAGTAGGTCCCCACCTAGCAGAAGTAGATTTCTAAATAAGATATTGTAGACTCAACATTGAATCCATATGGTGTCATGCACAGAAGCAAACTCCCAACAAGTTGGCATTGCTTTGAAAAAGATCAAATTAAAAACACAAAAGGAGTGTTTGAAACACATGGAATAAAAACATTGACTGTGGTCTCGGTACGGGGTGGTTCTGCTATCTGCTGCTTTGGTCTCTGACCTTCAGAGGGACCAACAGGGGGGAATTGGCTGCTCTGGTCTTCCCTTTCATCTGGCTTAGTGTTAACCCGAGCAAAAGCTTGAATGGAATTTGTTTGACTGCGACCTTCCGACACTGTCACTTTGGATATTGGTGAATAACATGTGAGTGACAACTGGGGTGAGGCATTCAAACACTGTGCTGGAAACTAGCATCAGAAGGAGGAAGGGGCAGACACACATATACAGGCAAGACAGATGGCCATTATCATAGTGGATGTGCAACAAGCTTGCGAAACAAGTACTCTCAATTCATTATTTCTCCATTAAATTGAGCATTTTGTTGCTCAAAGAAGTGCCTGTATACCAAGCTTTCCCAACGGCACAATCCTATTACCTGTTAACCACTGAATTAATCAGGAAGGACAAAGACATACAGTGGCTTCAGGAAATTGATTCAATAGATTTCTCACCCATCTACACATAATACCCCATAATTACAAAGTGAAAACATGTTTTTAGATTTTTTTGTGAATGTATTGAAAATTAAATACAGAAATGTCATTTACATAAGTATTCACACGTTAGAATCACCTTTGGCAGTGATTACAGCTGTGACTCTTTCTGGGTAAGACAAAGCTTTGAACACCTGGATTGTACAATACTTGCACATTATTTTTTTAATTCTTCAAGCTCTGAAGTTGGTTGTTGATCATTGCTAGACAGCCATTTATTAGCTTTGCCATATATTTGTCTCCCAGTGTCTATTGGAAAGCAGACTGAACCAGGTTCTTCTGTAGAATATTGCCTGTGTTTAGCTCTATTCTGTTTATTTTTATACTCTAAAAAACTCCCTAGTCCTTGCTGATGACAAGCATACCCATAACATGATGCAACCACCACCATGCTTTAAAATATGAAGAGTGGTACTCAGTGATGTGTTGTATTATATTTTCCCCAAACATTTTACTCCGGAACTTATTTAGCCTTCCCATAACAAAGGGGTTGAATACTTACTGACTCAAGACATTTCAGCTTTTCATTATTAATGAATTTCTAAAAACACAATCCACTTTGACAGTATGGAGTATTGTGTGTAGGCCAGTGACCAAAAAAATCTAAATTTAAAAAAATATTCAAACTGTAACACAACAAAATGTGGAAAAGGGGTGGTACTACCCCCAAGCCATAAGACTCATGAACAGCTAATAAAATGGCTACCCAGACAATTTGCACCCCCCCCCCCATGCTGCTACTACTCTCTTATCTATGCATAGCCACTTTAACAACCCTACCTACATGTACATAATTATCTCAATTACCTTGACACCGGTGCACTGGCACATTGACTCTGTACCGGTACCCCGTGTATATAGCCCTGCTATTTTTATTCACTGCTGCTCTTTTTAATTATTTGTTTTTCTTATCTCGTACTTTTTTCTGAATTTTTATTTTAGGTATTTTCTTAAAACTGCATCGTTGGTTAAGGGCTTGTAAGTAAGCATTTCACTGTAAGGTCTACACCTGTTGTTGTCGATGCATGTGACAAAATTTGATTTGATTTGTATAAAGGCCACATCTGTAGGTGAAAAGGACATCCTGCCTCCTGATCTTTGAGAGACACCATTGGTCTTTTAACACCAATCTATTCCTCTTCAACATCCTGGGAGTCATTCTCAGATTCACTTCCAAAAACACTCATGCCTCTACAAATGGACCATATAATGAACAAAGCAGCTACATTTGGCGATTTTGATTCCTATGCAGTGGTCAAGTAAAATGTTAAAGAACCTGTGCACTCAAACACATTATTTTTCTTGTGTTTTATATACAGTATATGTCCACACTGAGGTTGTAATAATACTGTGAAATTGTGAAAATTATGATAATGCCCTTTTAGTGTAAGAGCTGTTTCAAAAGACCGCCTGAAATTTTTTGGCCTGCCTGGTGACATCTTCACAAGGAGGTAAATTGGTTATTAGATCAATAAGAAAGAGTTCCAAACCTCAGCCAACAACAGCTAGTCTCAGATGTTCCCTCCACACTCAGACCACTCCTAGACAGTACTAGCAAAATTCTTGCTTGAGAAATCCCACTGGGCACACTAGTTGAATCAACTTTGTTTCCTGGTCATTCCATTGAAATTCCATTGAACCTACGTGGAATAGACGTTGAATTGACATCTGTGCGCAATGAGATTGCTCTTGCTAAGAAGCAGTTTCTTTTTTTTACCATTTTGATTGAAAACAACCATAGTAAGGTATGTAATTTTTACCCAGAAATGATTTGATATTGAGGTAAAAATGACTTCATTGGGCCTTTAATGTACAAGGGGCACGATTCAGACTTGTAAGCCTTTCCTACACACTTCTCAATAGTTGGCATTCAGGTGTCTACCTTGCACACACTGAATACATGTAATTCAACTGTTAAAAACCCTCCCACTGGCTGACCAACAGATTTTCTCCGAGTTTTCATTCAATGGGGTTTTCAGTACGTTTATCTTAAGCCATCCCTTTAAATACAGTATACATTTTAATTCGAATTTTGTTGATGGACTCACTAGAAAACAAAGAACGGGTTCAGAAAATAGGGATAAATGAAATAAAACCATTTAAATACATACATATTCATCTCCATTTCAGCACCAAATGGGTACCGTGTGGCTCAGTTGGTGGAGAATGTTGCTTGCAATGCCAGAGTTGTGGGTTTGATTCCCACATGGGGACCGGGTTTGAAAAAGTATGAAATGTATGCACTCACTACTGTAAATCGCTCTGGATAAGAGCGTCTGCTAAATTACTAAAATGTCCAATTTAAAAATACTCTAATCTTGTATATTATTTAGACACATTTTTAGCTTAAAGTACAGTTGAAGTCGGAAGTTTACATACACCTTAGCCAAATACATTTAAACTCAGTTTCACAATTCCTGACATTTAATCCTAGTAAAAATTCCCTATCTTAGGTCAGTTAGGATCACCACTTTATTTTAAGAATATGAAATGTCAGAATAATAGCAGAGTGTGATTTCAGCTTTTATTTCTTTCATCATATTCCCAGTGGGTCAGAACTTTACATACACTCAATTAGTATTTGGTAGCATTGCCTTTACATTGTTTAACTTGGGGTCAAACATGTCGGGTAGCCTTCCACAAGCTTCCCACAATAAGTTGGGTGAATTTTGGCCCATTCCTCCTGACAGAGCTGGTGTAACTAAGTCAGGTTTGTAGGCCTCTTTGCTCACACACGCTTTTTCAGTTCTGCCCACAAATTTCCTATAGGATAGAGGTCAGGGCTTTGTGATGGCCACTCCAATACCTGGACTTTGGTTGTCATTAAGCCATTTTGCCACATCTTTGGAAGTATGCTTGGGGTCATTGTCCATTTGGAAGACCCATTTGCGACCAAGCTTTAACTTCCTGACTGATGTCTTGAGATGTTGCTTCAATATATCCACATAATTTTCCTGCCTCATGATGCCATCTGTTTTGTGAAGTGCACCAGTCACTCCTGCAGCAAAGCACCCCACAACATGATGCTGCAACCCCCGTGCTTCACGGTTGGGATGGTGTTCTTCGGCTTGCAAGCCTCCCCCTTATTCCTCCAAACATAACGATGGTCATTATGGCCAAACAGTTCTATTTTTCTTTCATCAGACCAGTGGACATATAGACTTGGTTTCTCAAATGACTGCCTCGCCTGGTTCACCAACTACTTCTCTGATAGAGTTCAGTGTGTCAAATCGGAGGGCCTGTTGTCCGGACCTCTGGTAGTCTCTATGGGGGTGCCACAGGGTTCAATTCTTGGGCCGACTCTCTTCTCTGTATACATCAATGATGTCGCTCTTGCTGCTGGTGAGTCTCTGATCCACCTCTACGCAGACGACACCATTCTGTATACTTCTGGCCCTTCTTTGGACACTGTTAACAACCCTCCAGACGAGCTTCAATGCCATACAACTATCCTTCCGTGGCCTCCAACTGCTCTTAAATACAAGTAAAACTAAATGCATGCTCTTCAACCGATCGCTGCCTGCACCTGCCCGCCCGTCCAGCATCATTACTGTTGACGGTTCTGACTTAGAATATGTGGACAACTACAAATACCTAGGTGTCTGGTTAGACTAAACTCTCCTTCCAGACTCACATCAAGCATCTCCAATCCAAAGTTAAATCTAGAATTGGCTTCCTATTTCGCAACAAAGCATCCTTCACTCATGCTGCCAAACATACCCTTGTAAAACTGACCATCCTACCGATCCTCGACTTCGGCGATGTCATTTACAAAATAGCCTCCAACACCCTACTCAATAAATTGGATGCAGTCTATCACAGTGCCATCCGTTTTGTCACCAAAGCCCCATATACTACCCACCACTGCGACCTGTACGCTCTCGTTGGCTGGCCCTCGCTTCATACTCGTTGTCAAACCCACTGGCTCCAGGTCATCTACAAGACCCTGTTAGGTAAAGTCCCCCCTTATCTCAGCTCACTGGTCACCATAGCAGCACCCACCTGTAGCACATGCTCCAGCAGGTATATCTCTCTGGTCACCCCCAACGCCAGTTCCTCCTTCGGCTGCCTCTCCTTCCAGTTCTCTGCTGCCAATGACTGGAACGAACTACAAAAATCTCTGAAACTGGAAACACTTATCTCCCTCACTAGCTTTAAGCACCAGCTGTCAGAGCAGCTCACAGATCACTGCACCTGTACATAGCCCATCTATAATTTAGCCCAAACAACTACCTCTTCCCCTACTGCATTCATTTATTTATTTTGCTCCTTTGCACCCCATTATTTCTATTTCTACTTTGCACTTTCTTCAACTGCAAATCTACCATTCCAGTGTTTTACTTGCTATATTGTATTTACTTTGCCACCATGGCCTTTTTTTGCCTTTACCTCCTTTATCTCAGCTCATTTGCTCACATTGTATATAGACTTATTTTTCTACTGTATTATTGACTGTATGTTTGTTTTACTCCATGTGTAACTCTGTGTTGTTATATGTGTCGAACTGCTTTGCTTTATCTTGGCCAGGTCGCAATTGTAAATGAGAACTTGTTCTCAACTTGCCTACCTGGTTAAATAAAGGTGAAATAAAAGAAAAGAAAAACTCCTAGAGTGATTTAGAGAGAGACAAACTGAGGACTTCCATGAAAATAAGTTTTCGTTCATAGATGCCACCATTGAATCTTATGGGGGCAGTTACACTGACTTGGTGACCTTAATATGAATCCGTCCTGCGTTGACGAGAGAGCTAGTCGTTGAAGGGATTCAATTTCAGAATGTGTGCCTTGCAGACACCGGATTACCTCAGAAGATGTCTCTTCGAAACCTCCCCTCAGCACCGTTGAATAGAGAAAAGCCTCCGGGTCACCATCATGTTTCATCTGTGATTAGATTGCCTATTCAATCATTGCCCATCTCCCCTCAAAGAGCCCTAAAATGGGTTAGAAAAGGACGTTGTTTTGACCAGATTGACAGCTGACACAAACATGAGTCAATAAAATCTAAATGAGGCGTGCAAAGGGAATCCATAAGCTGTGTGTGTGTGTGTGTGTGTGTGTGTGAGTGAGTGAGTGAGTGAGAGAGCGCACCCCCTCCATCCGCAGCCAATCTAATTAAAGGTGCTCTATCCAGCCCTGCTCTGTTCTGAACCATTGCCGCTCACCTCTCCTTACAACAGCGTAAGATACCGCTGGAGGGAAGGAGCCATCACTCAAGCAAACCAAAGTCCTCATTCTGCTATTTTAGCCAGATGCCGCCAGAGAGAAAGACTTTCTCCACATCCTACTGCTATTTGCATATGACCAACAATCAGTGATTGCATATGATGACTAATTAATTTGTTACCTAAGCTTCCCATTTTGGTTGGGTGGATAGTGTGAAACTATTTAGATGAACTAAAAGGATGCTGATTACGCTGCTTCCACAACTTAATTGGTTGTTTTCTGTATGAGTGATGAAGCAGTTGTTGTCTATTATAGGTCAATGCAATGAACAAGTCATGTTATGATGACTTAAAGGCAAAACTTTATATTTAGGTGTCCCTATAAGGGGGTTGTAAATTATATGTAGTCTAATGATTAATTGACAGTTAATTATTTGTTAATATGTAGTTTATAATAATTAAACAGTGGTTTTACAGGATGCAGATTGCAAAATGTTTTTATTTTTAAGTGTCCATAGATATTTTTCCACAGATTATTCACTTCTCTGTCCTGCAGTATCTCATCAGGTGTACAATTACCCTACTCTGACTCCAGCCTACTTCTTATTCATCTACATTTTGTTTCAGATATGATCAATTGAATAGCGTGGTATTTTTTTCTAGGTGGGATGTGGCAGGAATTTACTTAAAATACTCTTACAAAAAATGCAGACCTGGATGTTATGCAAATTGTAGTGGAGCATTTCTGGAGGCTCCTTAAAACAAGACAGAATTAATCTTGGACCGACTTCTCCTGGTTGTAAATTCTGTGTGTGAGGGTTGTGCTGCCTAAATTGCACCTGTACACAGGAGATAACAGGAGTTCTCTCCTATGTTCCTGCAATTGACTGTTTATCCCAATTAACTCTTCTCCCACAAGTGGTTAATAGGAGGTTGAACTGCCCTCTCTTTATTCTCTCTTTTTCAGATGTAAGACTTTTTGCTGATGATACCAACTCGATTTTATAGCACAAGAATTTAGATTCACTAATCAAAGAAAAAACAATATCACTAGCCTATGTCAATCTACTACAGTAGAAAAGTTTAGGCCACCTATTCTATTGGTGAGCTTGTCAAGAAATAAATAGCCTATTCCAAACAGACTCTGGGACAATTGAGGGATAGTAGATCCCAAATTCATACAACCAGTAGACATAAAACAAAAACTTTATTTTTATTTTTTTAAAGCAATGAGTCTGATGGAACATCAGAACATTTAGCTTAAAATGTTGATAAACTATTATTATAAGTGTAATGTGCACAAGGCAGTAGGCTACAAGCAAAGTTCATTCCATAATGCAATTCCCAAGAAAACACCTTTGCCACCTGCGAGCGGTTTAATGTGACAGAGATGGAAATATCAGTTTGAAAGATAGATCTAATAAGCTACTTTGACGCAAGGTAAGACATGCCTCATAATATGTATTAAAAAGTTCCGGTTTCAAACGATTAAGTATATGTTTTTAAAATGCATACTGCCTCCAGGACAGCTAATAATAATGGCTGGAAGGGAGCAAATGGAACAGCAACAAGCACATAGAAACCATGTGTTTGATACCATTCCCCTGATTCTGCTCCAGCCATTACCACAAGCTCGTCCTCCCAATTGAAGGTGCCACCAACCTCCTGTGGTAGGTATATCTAGCTGTCCATTAACACGTTCTGATGGAATGGCTTGTCCTGCACTTTGTAAAAACCCAGAGTGCATTGAGTGAATGTTGAAAAAAGATCTTGGTTCTTTTCTAAACATCGCAATATGAATGCAAAGAGGACTCAGACCACAAAATAGGTGAAGTTAACAGATAAGTGTTGAGTCCTCATTCAAAGGCAAGGGCAGTGTGAATACAAAGAGAACAGAGAAATGAAATCTCCTGCCCCAGAACTCTAGAATTAACAGGTCTGTTATGATTCGAAGCATCCTCCAATGTGTTACATGTTATGAAAGGGAGAAAGACCTCAGCCAACCTTAACGGGCGGACTTCAAAATGATGATTCACTCACATGTAATGGTGCGTCATAAAACAAGTCATAGTGCAACAGCACATTGGCTATGCTCAGTTGCATTTTATGATGGGCAGAATATATAGTCTGTGCTCAGCTGGGTGTGTGCTCACTGCAGACGCATTTAACCCACTTTGGTATTCCACAGTATTGCATACATTTCCATTCATTAGTCTGGCAACTAAGGATGTTTCCAAATGGCACCCTATTCTCTATATAGTGCACTACTTTTGACCAGGGCCCATAGGGCTCTGGTCAAAAATAGTGCACTACAGTATATAGGGGATAGGATGCCATTTGGGATGCTGTTACACCCCATTACTAACTGAAAATGTGGGTCAAGGATCATCTTATTGAGTAAATGGTATTATCTTACAACGGCAGTCCTGCCCTGAAGTACGTAAGCAGAGAGACTCAGGTTATCCCTAGACATTAAAAAAATGGACAGAGCTAAAACAGACTTTGTGGCAAGATCACATCCTGATTCAGAACATAGCCTAGTGCTGTATGAGAGCAATCCATGCTGTACATTACAGTATGCAGTGCAAGTAGTGTGTGTGTGTGCATGTGTGAGTGAGTCCATGCATGTGTATGTAGATTTGTGCGCTAACATACTGGACTGTTAGATACTACTGCACTGTTGAAGCTAGAAACACAAGCATTTCGCAATAACATCTTCTGAATATGTATATGTGACCAATACAATTTTATTTGATAACATGCACGAGCACAGGTACACATGCATGTGTGGGTTTAAAATGCAGGGGGTCAATAGCTCCAACTCAATCACATAGTCCTTGACCCTATGAGAGCCGAGATGCAGTTCCCAGTATCATCATCAGTAGACAGCAGATAAGAAATTATGAATGCAGACTGTACCCTCCCTGACAAAATCATTAGTCTGTAGTGAGTTACCACCAGCGGGAGAAAATCATTAGTCTATAGTGAGTTAGCACCAGCGGGAGATGCACTCTCCTGCTTAGGCTGCTCTAGCTTTCAGGGCCTGGAACCAACGGTGACAGATCGTTGTTGCATCTAAACCTGTTCCACAGTGCTGCTGTGCATGAAAACCAAACAGGGCTGCTGCTTTCAGACAAACGCCCCCTGACAAATGGAGAGAATGGAGAGGCTTCCATTAGAGAACACCCTCTGGTGTTCTGTTAGACAGGGAACTCTTTATCCACAATATAGCAGGTGGTGTAAAGCCATAACACATATGTTTTTCGAGCAACAGACTATGATCGGTAATGTCAGAAACTGCACTGAAGTCTAACAAAACAGCCACCACAATCTTTTTATCAATTTCTCTCAGCCAATCATCAGTCATTTGTGTAAGTGCTGTGCTTGTTGAATGTCCTTCCCTATAAGCGTGCTGAAAGTCTGTTGTAAATTTGTTTACTGTAAAATAGCGGCCATGGAAACCCATTTCATGAAGCTCCCGACGAACACTTCTTGTGCTGACAGAGGCAGTTTGGAACTTGGTAGTGTGTTGAGTGTTGCAACCGAGGACAGACTCACTCGCCGGTCCCGTTCTGTGAGCTTGTGTGACCTACCACGCCACGGCTGAGCCATTGTTGCTCCTAGACATTTCCAATTCACAATAACAGCACTTAGTTGACCAGGGCAGCTCTAGCGGGACAGAAATTTCACAAACTGACTTGTTGGAAAAGTGGCATCCTATGACGGTGCCACGTTGAAAGTCACTTAGCTCTTCAGTAAGAGAAACATTGGCTGTAAAATGGCCTATGGAAATTGTATGGCTGTGTGCTCGATTTTATACACCTGTCAGCAATGGGTATGGCTGAAATAGCCGAATCCACTAATTTCAAGGGGTGTCCACATACTTTTGTGTATATAAAGTGTATGTCCACCCTTAATTTAAAATAACATTCTTTGGGGATCAGTCTTTTAGCAAACAGCTTCACAATACTACCCAGAGCCTACAGTGACTGCTATGAAGTGAAATATAAATGTAGTTAATAAAGAAATAGACAGATTTTTCATACCAGTGTGGTTTTCGTTGATATCCTTTGGCACGTTTCACAATGAATTGACAGGTTTTATGCCATGCTGTTCTATTGATAATGTCGCTGTGTCTCGACTATCTCTCCGTGTATTGAAGAGCTGCCGGTCTGTTGTCTGAAGTAATTTGTTTGTTTTGAAGGTTATTTTGTTCATGTAAAATGTGACTTTGTTAAGTTAATGCAAACGAAGTGGTTGGTGGTGATTTCCAAGAATACTTTTTCTTTGTATTAGCCACTAATAAGGTATTATACTAATAAGGCATTAAGACATGAATGCAAAATTACTCATAAGTAATTTAACATGAAAGGAAATTACTTTGAATTAATGATAACATAGGGATTGCAGTCATGCCGCCAAGTTTGTGGTTATGTTTGGCCTTCCTTCAGAAGCTTTACTGGCAGGGATCCCTTTGGACTATAGCAGAAAAATCTCACACCCTCTTTTCTAAAAGTATTTTACTACTGTCTTGTGCAATAGGAAAGGAATGAAAAGATGAAACGTTCCACCTTCATAGGCTGATAAATCAAGTAACCGCTGATCTAAGTACGTTTCCTCATGTTGATGACACTGTAGTTTACCTTGACTTTGGTAAGGACAAATCTTTGAGAGATTACTTTTCACACAACTCATTTCACTGGGTGTGTGTATTTAACTTTGACTGTCCAACACTCAATGCCTTTTTGGGGACACAGAAGGTCACATACATAGTAACCTATTTCATTAATCTCTCAGTCCACAGCTGAAGTTCTGAGTCACTGTTTTAATAGCACAGAGTATTACAAATGAAAACCAGAGGCCTTTGAAGGGGTGAGGCTTCACACAACGTGTAGCACTCACATCAGCAAACAAAGTAAGTATTTGTTTCTCAGTCTTACTCTTTAATGATGTCTGATGTTTGATCTGAGCATCCAGAATGGTTATTCCTTTCAAATAATAAAATGTAAACTCTTTAGAGTACATTTTAAAATTACACAATGAATAATACATCACATCAAATGTGATTAAAAATGTTTGTTGGAGCGATATGCATTTTATTTATAAAGAAGCCAGTCATATGTCTGTTTGTTTGTCTGCTGTCATTTCCCTGAGCATGATACCATTAGTTTCTCTGAACTTAGGTTCTATCATTTATTAATTGTTTCTCCAATGCTTTGAGAGAGTTATGAAAAAGGAAGGCTCTCTTTGTATTCAGGGGTCTTTGCCCCAACATTGCCACACTCCAGTAGTCCATGAAGAAACTGTGAATGTTGTGTTGTCAGGAGTATTTGTGTGTGTAATAAATCCCTTTGTCGAGTTAAACTAATTCTGATTGGCTGGGCCTGGCTCCCAAGTGGGTTCGCCTATGCTCTCCCATTGCCCAGTCATGTGAAAAACATAAATTAGGGCATAATGAATGTATTCATTTGACAGATTTCCTTATATGAAATGTAACTCATGCAACAATTTCAAAGATTACCTTTGTGTTTATATTATTCTTCACTATACATTTTGTAATAGTTACTAAGTGCGCATTTCCTCTTGGCAAAGAACTGGTATTGGAACCAGTTGGAACAATGCTATCATTTTCAATGCTAGCTAAAGAATGACAAGTGAGAGTGATCTGTAAAACAGAGCTCACTCAGAGCTCACTCAGAGCTCACTCATACCTACAGTACAAGTCAGGTTTAGACACCTACTCATTCCACAGTTTGTTTATTTTTACTATATTCTACATTGTAGAATAATAGTGAAGCGATCAAAACTATGAAATAACTCATGTAGTAACCAAAAAAGTGTTAAAGAAATATATTTTATATTTGAGATTCTTCAAAGTAGCCACCCTTTGCCTTGACAGCTTTTGCACACCCTTGTCATACTCTCAACCAGCTTCATGAGGTAGTCACCTGGAATGCATTTCAATTAACAGGTGTGCCTTGTTAAAAGTTAATTGTGAAATGTCCTTCCTTAATGCGTTTGAGCCAATCACTTGTATTGTGACAAGGTAGGGGTGGTATACAGAAGATAGCCCATATTATGGCAAGAACAGCTCAAATAAGCAAAGTGAAACAGTCCATCATTACTTTAAGGCATGGTCAGTTAATCCGGAAAATTAAGAACTTTGAAAGTTTCTTCAAAATGCAGTCGCAAAAACCATCTAGCGCTATTATGAAACTGGCTCTCATGAGGGCCGCCACAGGAAAGGAAGACCCAGAGTTACCTCTGCTGCAGAGGATAAGTTCATTAGAGTTAGCAGCCTCAAACTTCAGCCCAAATAAATGCTTCAGACGTCAAGTAGCAGACATCAACATCAGCTGTTCAGAGGAGACTGTACATCAGGCCTTCATGGTCGAACTGCTGCAAATAAATCACTACCAAAAGACACCAATAATAAGAAGAGACTTGCTTGGGCCAAGAAACAAGCAATGGACATTAGACCGACGTGTTTGTGACGCAGAGTAGGTGAATGGATGATCTCTGCATGCGTGGTTCCCACCATGAAGCATGAACAAGGTGTGATAGTGTCACCAGTAAAGCACTGTCAGATTTATTTAGAATTCAAGGCACACTTAAGGAATAGGGGGCAATATTTTCATTTTCGGATGAAAAGCATGACCAGAGTAAACTGCCTAATACTCGGGCCCAGAGTCAAATATTTGCATATTATTAGTAGATTTGAATAGAAAACACTCGGAAGTTTCTAAAACTGTTTGAATGATGTCTGTGAGTATAACAGAACTCATATGGAAGGCAAAAACCTGAGAAAAATCCAGCCAGGAAGTGGGAAATCTGAAATTTGTAGTTCTTTTGAATCCCTATCGAAACTACAGTGTCTGTGGGGTCAAGTTGCACTTTCTAAGGCTTCCATTGGCTGTCAACAGCCTTTAGAAACATGTTTCATCCTTCTCCTGTTACTGGGCAGAAAATAGGAGCTCAGTCAATGAGTGGACTGCCTGAGGACAAAGGACTTGGTGATGTGCGAGCCCGCCAGCGCACCGTTCCTTCTTTTTCTTCTTGAACGAATACGCTATTGTCCGGTTGGAATATTATCGACGTTTTATGTTAAAAAGACCCTAAGGATTGATTGTAAACAACGTTTGACATGTTTCTACGAACGGTAATGGAACTGACTTTGTGTCTGGATTTACACTCGCGCGTTATGCCTTTGGATAGTGATCTGAACGCACGAACAAAACGGAGGTATTTGGACATAAATATGGAGTATTTCGAACATAACATTTCTTGTGGAAGTCGGAGTCCTGGGAGTGCATTCTGACGAAGATCAAAGGTAAGAGAATATTTATTATACTAATTCTGAGTTTAGTTGACCCCAGAACTTGGCGGGTATCTGTATAGCTTGCTTTGATGGCGAGCTATGTACTCAGAATATTGAAAAATGTGCTTTCTCCGTAAAGCTATTTTAAAATCTGACACAGCGGTTGTATTAAGGAGAAGTATATCTATAATTCTTTCAATAACCGTTGTAAATTTTATCAACGTTGAGTATTTTTGTAAGTTGATGTGCACATTCACCGGAAGTTTCAGTGGGAATACATTTTCTGAACATCACGCGCCAATGTAAAATGGGGTTTTTGGATATAAATATGAACTTTATCGAGCAAAACATACATGTATTGTGTAACATGAAGTCCAATGAGTGCCATCTGATGAAGATCAAAGGTTAGTGAATATTTTAGCTGTATTTGTTTTTTGTGATGCATGTCCTTGCTTGGAAAATGGCTGTGTGGTTTTTCTTGTGAAATTTGTCCTAACATAATCTAATTTTATGCTTTCGCCGTAAAGCCTTTTTGAAATCGGACAATGTGGTTAGATTAACAAGAAGTTTCTTTAAAATGGTGTAAAATAGTTGATTGTTTGAGAAAATGAAATTATGAGATTTTTGCTGTTTTGTATTTTGCGCCATGCTATTTCACTGGCTGTTGAATAGTGTGTCCCACGTAGCCCTGAGAAGTTAACCAGCATAGCTACTACAGCATTTTGCAGCAATACACCACCCATCTGGTTTGTGCTTAGTGGGACTTTCATTTGTTTTTCAACAGGACAATGACCCAACAGACCTCCAGGCTGTGGGAGGGCTATTTGACCAAGGAGAGTGATGGAGTGCTGCATCAGATGACCAAGAGTGTGCAAAGCTGTCAAGGCAAAGGGTGGCTACTTTGAAGAATCTAAAATATATGTTGATTTGTTTAACACTTTTTTGGTTACTACATGATTTCATAGTTGTGATGTCTATTATTCTACAATACAGAAAATAGTAAAAATAAGAGCCCTTGAATGATTAGGTGTCCAAACATTTGACTGGTACTGTATGTCTGAATGTGCAGACACGCATTATATTATGATGGAAAGCTACAACTTCATCCCTGCAAAAGGACTACAATACCTCTTATTAGAGAATAAGAGGGCTGTTAACAATGATCCCTAATGCAGTTGAAGTGTGAAAACAGGCCAAAAGACATGATCTCAACCCCTTTCACAACTATTCTCCGTTATGGAAAAGTAACCTAATATGATCAGGCCTTTAGTTTTTCCTCAATGGTCTAGTAGAAATAATTTCACCCTCAGAGACATCGTCACCAATTCAGGTCTTAGATCTTTTCAGGACTTCAAAGAATCATCTCTCCCAGGGACATCATCCTTTTTTTTAACCTTAGGCTCTGCTCAGCTCTAAAAGCCTACAGAGTACCCTGTGATTCCCTATTGCCACCCATCCCCTGGTTGAGACTTTTTTGAATACTCCCAAATCTGTTGGCCTGTTCTCCATCCTCTACTCTAAAGCTTAACTCTGACAAGAATGGACCTGTGGTCACTTCCATCTGACAGAGAAGTTACAGGTTTTGGAGAACAGTTGAACTGGAAGGTGATATGGAACAATGTTTTATCAAAAAAACTCACCAAATTGCTTTCTGATAAGAACAGAGCTATTGTGTTGTGTTTACTCACATGTTTTAATGAACACGAGGGGAGACAGAGCTGGTTTCAAGCGCAGGGCACAGCAGGTGTTTATTGCAAAGGACCACAGGAGGTGGCAGGTAGCTGGGTCCAGGCAGAAGGTCATACACAGGGGGTCCAAAAGGGCAACAGTACAGGCAGAGAAAAGGCTAGTAATGTAGTCCGGGAGATCATGAAATCCGATAGGCTAAAGTACAGGCAGTGAATAGGCTAAAGTACAGGCAGTGAATAGGCAAAAGGTATCATTAGTGAGGCAGGCAAAAACTATCATACACGAGAGGAGTAATTCATGGGAACCACAGCACTCTGCCAGACATGTGTCACAAAACAAACAATACCTCACAGTGATGGAGTGCAAAGAACTGAACTCACTGTGTGATAATGACAGACAGGTGTGTGAACATGTGATTAGAATTCAGGTGATTGGGATCTGGAGAGTGAGCCTCGTTCAGGGGATCTAGGTGTTTGAGAGTGAGCTGGAATGTGAGCTGCGTTCAGGGCATCTATGTGTTTGAGGGTGTGAGTTGGAAGCAGACGTTACACGTGTAGTGCTTTGGCCATTCACTAACATCCCCTGTCATTTTCACAACTCTCCAAGCCATCTTTCTCAACTCTTTCACCGACTGAGCTATAACGATAAGGACAAATTGGATATTACAATGATAAAATGATCAACAGTATCTTGCAAAGAGAAATCATTTGAAACGTCCTTGCTATGTTATCATTGGTATCTAGCGCTACAAAAGCAAAATGAGAAATGATACTGTCTGTAGGCCTGTGTGTGCAAAGTCTCTAGTGAGACAACTTTGTCCATACAAAAAAAGCATCATAGATTATAGTGTTCTGGTATTACAAATCAAAGTAATGCATCATATTTGTAAATTACATCTTCATACAAACCACTCTGCATTTATATTCCATTGCATGTTTGTGTCAGCATTTTAGTGGGGGTGCAATACTGCTCAGTCTGAACTCCAAAAAGCATTAAATAAAGTATGGTAGAACCACATACTGTATGTCAGAGATACTATAGCCAAATGATGAATATCAAACTTTTCTGATATACTATATTATTAATGTTAAAAATCAATTGGCTCTCAAAAAGAATCCTAAATTACCCAATGGAATAGTGCTGTATAAACACTTTAATGCACTGCCTTGACTGGTAAATCACCCAACAGGCCAGAAGCCTTTTTCTTTGTATGCCTTCTTCTAGCATTGAAACAAGACTGTTCATTGGAGAAAGATGGGAAGTATCCACCACAACATAGTATATGTCATAGTATAATTTATATTTGTGTATATATGGGAGAAACGTTTGTATTGTGTCGGAAGCTTTAGAAATCAGTCATTCTGGGATTGGTTGCCGTGTGTATTTGTTTGATTTAAAAGCACCAGGTTATGTACACAGTCCCTCAGAGTTTCAAACCCAGCTACACATCCGCACCACAAGTGGCCAGAATAAAGAAAAGGATTAAATGATTTGAAAATAAATCATGTATTCTCTCTCAGGGGAAATGTTTTAGAGTCACAAAATACAATTTCATTCACATACCTTTTAGGCAACATCCACAAATTGGTTTTGCTTGCGAGCTTCAAGTCAAGCTTCCTGGGGCACAAATTGCAGAACTACTAAAGCTCAGGAAATGGAAGAGTTCAGAAATGTTGTAAAACCTAAAGTTATGTTTGCAACCACCAGGCAATAATCCAGTTTCAATAAATAGGCCTACTGCTGTATTGGTGAGGGCAAGCATCATGAAATATATTTGCAGTGCCTTGTGAATGATAAACAAAATATTTACAGTGACAAGAGAATGGTAATTGATAAGCAGTTAATTACAAACCAAGTTAATGAGCGGTCCTTTATTGCCAATAATAGAAGACTTTGTCACGGCTGTCGAAAGGAGCGGACCAAAGTGCAGTGTGGTTGTAGTTCCACATTTTTATTTAATCCATGAAACTTTGCAATACATAAATAACTGAATATGACAAAACAACAAACCGTGACGCAGAGAGAAACAAACACTGCTCAAAATATAATAACCCACAAAACCCAGGAAGAAAAACCCCTACTTAAATATGATCTCCAATTAGAGACAATGAGGACCAGCTGCCTCCAATTGGAGATCAACCCCCCAAAAAACATCATAGAAATAGAAAAACTAGAACTTAAACATAGAAATACAAAACATAGAAAAACACAAAACACCCCCCTGTCACGCCCTGACCTACTCTACCATAGAAAATAACCTCTTACTTTGGTCAGGAAGTGACAGACTTTTCAGATTTGAATTTTTCTATTGTGGATCTCTGTAAGCAGGAAGTTGCCCCGCTGTGTAGGATAATGAGTTAACTTAATGAACAAATTGCTTTTGCCAAATCCTTCACTTATGCTTGACATACACATTAAGTAACTTAAAAAAAGTATTTTAAGTACCTATTTGGTAATGACACATATAATGTCAGATTTTCTAGCTTTTGCTGTATTTGTATTTATTGGGGCAGTTATACATAAAAAAAAAACATTATAATACATTCACAACATATTTCACAACATATTAATTGTGTGCCCTCAGGCCCCTACTCTACTACCACATATCCACAACATAAAATCCATGTGCACGTGTGTGTATAGTGCGTATGTTATCGTGTGTTTGTATGTATGTGTCCGTGCCTATGTTTGTATTGACATCAAAGTCCCCATAGGGTGTCTTTTTAATCTTTTAAAAAAAAAGTCTAATGTTACTGCTTGCATGAGTTACTCGATGTTGAATAGAGTTCCATGTAGTCATGGCTCTATGTAGTACTGTGTGTATCCCATAGTCTGTTCTGGACTTGAAGAGACCTCTGGTGGCATGTCCTGTAGGGTATGCATGGGTGTCTGAGCTGTGTGCCAGTAGTTCAAACAGACTGCTCGGTGCATTCAACATACCTCTCACAAATACAAGTAATGATGAAGTCAATCTCTCCTCCACTTTGAGCCAGGAGAGATTGATGTGCATATTATTGACGTTAGCTCTCTGTGTAGATCCAAGGGCCAGCTGTGCTGCCCTGTTCTGAGTCAATTGCAATTTTCCTAAGTCCCTCTTTGTAGCACCTGACCACACGACTGAACAGTAGTCCAGGTGCTACAAAACTAGGGCCTATAGGACCTGCCTTGTTTATAGTGCTGTTAAGAATGCAGACATGCGCTTCATTATGGACAGACTTCTTCCCATCTTAGCTACTGTTGTATCAATATGTTTTGACCATGACCGTTTACAATCCAGGGTTACTCCAAGCAGTTTAGTCACCTCAACTTGCTCAATTACCACATTATTCTATACAGATTTAGTTGAGGTTTAGGGTTTAGTGAATGATTTGTCAGAAATACAATGCTTTTAGTTTTTGAAATATTTAGGACTAATTTCTTCCTTGCCACCAATTCTGAAACTAACTGCAACCATACAATTTTTCAATTCCTCATCAATCCAAGGGGATTTAACAGTTTTTACAGTCATTTTCTTAATGGGTGCATGCTTATTAGTAACTGGAATAAGTAGTTTCATAAATGCGTCAAGTGCAGCATCTGGTTGCTCCTCATTACACACCACAGACCAGCAAATATTCTTTACATCATCAACATATGAATCACTACAGAACTTCTTGTATGTCCTCTTTATACATTGTATTAGGCTCAGCCTTTGGAACTTTGGTTTTCCTAGATATGGCTAATATATTGTGATCACTACATCCTATGGATTTGGACACTGCTTTAAAGCAAATATCTGCAGCGTTAGTAAAAATGTGATCAATACATGTTGATGATTTAATTCCAGTGCTGTTTGTAACTACCCTGGTAGGTTGACTGACAACCTGATCCAGGTTGCAGGCACTGGTTACAGTTTGAATTTTTTTCCTGAGTGGGCAGCTTGATGATGGCCAGTCAATATTTAAATCACCCAGAAAATATACTTCTCTGTTGATATCGCATATATTATCAAGCATTTCACACATATTATCCAGATACTGACTGTTAGCACTTGGTGGTCTATAGCAGCTTCCCACAAGAGGCAGACAAACCTGTAGCCATATTACTTCAACAGAATTTAACATTAGATCGTCTCTAATCTTTACAGGAATGTGGTTCTGAATATAGACCGCAACACCGCCTTGGCATTTCTGTATTTTCGGTAGATGCTATAACCATGTATTGCCACCACTGTACCACCACATCAAAGGTATTATCTAACTGAGTTTCAGAGATAGTCAGAATATGAATGTCATCTGTTACAAGCAAGTTATTGACTTCATGGACCTTGTTTCTTAGGCTACATATGTTAATATGGGCTATTTTTAGCACTTTTTTTGAGTTGCTTGATTGTTTTTAATGTTTTACTGGGAAGCTTATCAGAGGTAGACTTACTCATGTTATTGGAGCTGATAGTGCAGGGTGAGCTACATAAAGTGGTCTTCCTACTATTGCACACTGCCTCAGTGCTAACAGTGTAACTGATTTATAGTCTCATGATTACTACTGATTACTACAAATCATTAAAATCCAGACGGAAAATATTTACACAAGAAGCAACCTAATATCACACAGTCAAACTCTCATTTCATTTAGTAAGTTCCCCATTCTGCCATTCTCACTGTTAAACATTGCACAGTGTTCAACACAACGGCTCTTTATCTGTAGGATAAACAGATGTATTCGGTGCAATTAGGGCTACATAAATAAAATGACTTACATTGTGTTTGCCAATGCCCCTAAGATCATGTACATTTGATGCAGCATTATGGCGACTCATTGTCACAATGGTAGGGATTAACTGAGCTGGTCTTGGATCATTTACCAGTCATTGTTTCAACGCAGCCTTGAAATGTTTGGACAGAGTCCAGGACCCAAGATGATTTGGATGGACTCTGTCATTCCTGTAGAGTATCTTCTATTTTCAGAAGGTGTCAAAGTTATCAATAAAAGTGACTCCAGAAGAGCTGCAGTAGTCTTTTAGCTGTGATGTGTAATGCCAGCAGTCTGCTGAATCTTTCACATCCGCGGCCCAACGATGGTACTGGACCTGAAATTATTGGGAGTTTTTTGGAGTCTTTTAATGTTAAAATCAATTCTTTAAAATCAATTTTCAAATGTTCCGAGCTAGTCCTCCTGATGTCGTTTGACCCCACATGGACTACAACAGTGTCAGCTCCTGGCATCTGTGGTAGAACAGTCAGAAGCAGCCTTGTTATGTCCTGTAATCATGCTCCTGGGTAGCATAGGGTTTTTGCCTTGGGGACCGAGATGTTTCTCACCATAGAGCTGCCTGTGATGTTGAATGGGCCGGTCTCTAAGGCAGCCTCACGGTCTGGTGAGGCTGGGAGCTCCGAGGATCTGAACCCGAGGTAGAAGCCACCGGAGAGGGAGACAGAGCCGAGGTACTTCTGGATTCGAAGACGCAGGTACTTCTGGATTCGATCTTGATAGGGAAGCCACCAAGGACGAAGGCGCCGGAACCTCTGGATCCAGGGCGGCAAAGCTGTTTCTGGTCTGTGTCAGTTCCGGGCTCAACATCTCGATGGAGACCCCTGTTGCCAGAGGACACCTTCTTCGACTTCCACGGTCGAGATCAGCTCCGTTCTCCAGGGAAGGGGGAGACCCCTTCAGGGATTTTGAGCACTTTAGTCTTTTATCCCTTTTTGAATAACAATTGTGCTTCAAACAGTAGCATAGGCGTATTCCTTGTGTTAGATAGGTGCCTTATTGCATGCTATAGAAATGTATGTCGAACTGTCATAAAACATAAACAAACAAAAAAAACTTGTATGGTTGTCGACTGTGGAGAGCCGACACGGCGGCGAAACTTCCACCAGACCAGAGCGGCGTCTGGCTACTGGGGTTGAAGAAAAAGAAAAAGTAGGTGGGCGTGGGTTCCCCAGTAGCTTACTTTCTTGCTAAGAGTAGCTACTTCACTCCTGTAGTCCTCCGCAAGCAAGCAGTTGCTACATTGAAAGTCAGCGCGGTCCACAATGTCCTGGAACAAAGCAAAGAAAATGCAGCTCCTGCAACGCTAGAAACGTTCAATAGCGGCCTCCATTTGAGCCCGCCGAGCTAGCTGAGCTTTCGCTGGGCTTTCTCTCCCCCTATACGGAATCTGTCAGGATCCTGGGACAGATAGCAGCGCTCACAGCAATTTAGCCTAACACAGCCGGAGGATTCAAAATAAAATAAAAGTATATAAAAATACTGTCAGCTTTTAAACCAAGGTCTTTAGTTCAGGTTTCAGCGTTCAACAACAACAAACATATGTTGCGCTCTGATGAGTGATGATGGTATCACCAGTAGTCACCAGTCAGATAGGAACATTACTCAACCATACGGTGTGCTCTCACTGTACTGTAAATCTCTTTAAATAAAACAATTTGCTACACGGCATACACATTTTTGTTATAAGATAATTAAAACAATTTGCTACATGGAATACACATTTTTGTTATAAGATAATTATAAATTGCCTGAGAGCAACGTTTAATTTTAAAATACTTGTCTGTCCTTTATCCATATCAAAATGGCAAATTATGGGAGGGGAAACTACCCAATAAACAACACATCTGTGGGTGGCAACAAAGGTATCAAATACGAAGAGTGTGCATGCACTTCCTAATAGAACACAGGTGCGATATGTGGAGTTTAAGCTTATAATGTGATGCAGATTTAGAAATGTATCTCTCTGGACCATCACAAAGTTAGCAAGGCAATGTGCTCCAACAGGCTACAGAAAGCTATTGACTGTCGGACTCTGTGTGTGTGTGTTTACTGCCCTCTTGGGGCAACTCAGTAAAAAATGGGATGAGATAAGCCAGGATCATTGGATACTCAAGACATCAACTCATGTTGCAAGTCAAATTTTCCAATATAGAATATTCACCCCTTGTAGATGGCAATACAAAAAAAAAAGTTTTCATTTACTTTCCCAGGGCTGCGAAATTAAAAAATGTGTGAAACACGTGTGCTAGTAAGCAACGTCCCCTCAAGTGCAAGACGCAGCCTGGGATTTTGCCTGACTGGACAACATCTGGAGAAGACAGTTTTACAAACAAATAGCGATTATTCCTCGGCCTGAAGTCCTAGAATAAAACTGAAATGAACTGCTTGAAGATAAGAGTCTCTTTTATATGTGTACACGATTTGTGTTAGTAAAAGGCATGAACTTGTCATTGCTAGCTGTCTTCTGACTTCTTCATCTTACTTTACTAGAAACTGGCAAGCTGTATCAGTCATCTTTAGATAACAGGGGAAAACATACAGCTATATTTGCTAAGCTATCCATCTGATGGATGAAGTTGACAAAAATGCCATTAGCTAGATTTAAATTGCTGGGGGAAAGTTAGCTAACATTACTTAACTAGCTGTGGACTAGCTACATTTCTAGAAAATAACTATATATTTGCTAGCTATAATACTGACTTGTGAACACTTTGTCAAACTACTTTGTAGCCCTGCCTGTTTATAGATGCACTGGTGACTGAAAAAGTTGGCAAGGAAAATGCCCCTCTTGATTTCACTGCAAGTAGGTGGTTGTTTTGTTATAATTTGGCTGAATAGGTTTGTGCACATTTTACATTAGTGTTTAATTAGTTAAACTTTGGAAGTATGCTTGGGGTGATTGTCCATTTGGAAGACCCGTTTGCGACCAAGCTTTAACTTCTTGACTGATGTCTTGATGTTGCTTCAATATATCCACATAATTTTCCTTCCCCATGATGCCATCTATTTTGTGAAGTGCACCAGTCCCTCCTGCAGCAAAGCACCCCCACAACATGATGCTGCCACCCCCGTGCTTCACGGTTGGGATGGTGTTCTTCGGCTTGGAAGCGTGCCCATTTTTCCTCCAAACATAACAATGGTCATTATGGCCAAACAGTTCTATTTTTGTTTCATCAGACCAGAGGACATTTCTCCAAAAAGTACGATCTTTGTCCCCATGTGCAGTTGCAAACCGTAGTCTGGCTTTTTTATGGCGGTTATGGAGCAGTGGCTTCTTCCTTGCTGAGTGGCCTTTCAGGTTATGTGAAAATAGGACTTGTTTTACTATGGATATAGATACTTTTGTACCTGTTTCCTCCAGCATCTTCACAAGGTCCTTTGCTGTTGTTCTGGGATTGATTTGCACTTTTCGCACCAAAGTATGTTCATCTCTAGGAGACAGAACACGTTTCCTTCCTGAGTGGTATGATGGCTGCGTGGTCCCATGGTGTTTATACTTGCGTACTATTGTTCGTACAGATGAACGTGGTACCTTCAGGCATTTGAAAATTGCTCCCAAGGATGAACCAGACTTGTGGAGGTCTACAATTTGTTTTCTGAGGTCTTGGCTGTTTTCCCATGATGTCAAGCAAAGAGGCCCTGAGTTTGAAGGTAGGCCTTGAAATACATCCACAGGTACAACTTCAATTGACTCAAATGATGCCAATTAGCCTATCAGAAGCTTCTAAAGTCATGACATCATTTTCTGGAATTTTCTGTAAACAATTGTTGGAAAAATGAGTTGTGTCATGCACAAAGTAGATGTCCTAACCGACTTGCCAAAACTATAGTTTGTTAAAACTTCTTAAAGTGTAGGGGGCAGTATTTTCACGGCCGGATGAAAAATGTACCCAAATTAAACTGGTTACTACTCTGGCCCAGAAACTATAATTTGCATATTATTAGTAGATTTGGATAGAAAACACTCTGACGTTTCTGTGAGTATAACAAATCCAACCAGGAACTGGGAGATCTGAGAATTGTAGTTCTTCTTTTGAATGCCTATCGAAACTACAGTGTCTGTGGGGTCACGTTGCACTTCCTAAGGCTTCCATTGGCTGTCAAAAGCCTTCAGAAAGTTTTTTCATCATTCTCCTGTTACCGGGAAGAGAATAGGAGCTCAGTCAATGAGTGGACTGCCTGGGACCAGTGAGTTGTTTACTGCGCAGGCACATTTGGCGCGCCCCTTCTTCTTTTTCTTCTGGAATGAATACGCTATAGTCCGGTTGGAATATTATCGCATTTTTACGTAAAAAATACCATAAAGATTGATTGTAAACAACGTTTGACATGCTTCTACTAACGGTAATGGAACATTTTGACTTTTCGTGTCTCGAATTACGCTCGCGCATTTTGCCTTTGGATAGTGACCTGAACGCACGAACAAAACGGAGGTATTTGGACATAAATATGGATTATTTCGAACAAAAACAACATTTCTTGTGGAAGTAGCAGTCCTGGGAGTGCATTCTGACGAAGATCGGCAAAGGTAAGAGAATATTTATAATACTAATTCTGAGTTTAGGTGACCCCGAACTTTGCGGGTGTCTGTATAGCTTGCTGTGATGGCGAGCTATGTACTCAGAATATTGAAAAATGTGCTTTCTCCATAAAGCTACTTCCACAAGAAATGTTGTTTTTGTTCGAAATAATCCATATTTATGTCCAAATACCTCAGTTTTGTCCGTGCGTTCAGGTCACTATCCAAAGGCATACCACGCGAGCGCAATTCGAGACACAAAAAGTCAAAATGTACCATTACCGTACTTAGAAGCATGTCAAACGCTGTTTAAAATCAATCTTTATGGTATTTTTAACGTAAAATTGCGATAATATTCCAACCGGACAATAGCGTATTCATTGAAGGAGAAAAAGAAGGAACAGCACCCTCGTGGGACCGCGCATATCCAATCTCTTTGTCCCCAGGCAGTCCACTCAGTGACTGAGCTACTATACTCTGCCTAGTGACAGGAGAATGCTCAAACAACTTTCTGAAGGCTTTTGACAGCCAATGGTAGCCTTAGGAAGTGCAACGTGACCCCACAAATACTGTAGTTTCGAAAGGGACTAGAAAGAAGAACTACAATTCTCAGATCCTCCACTTCCTGGTTGAATTTGTCTCAGGTTTTTGCCTGCCATATGAGTTCTGTTATACTCACAGACACCATTCAAACAGTTTTAGAAACTTCAGAGTGTTTTCTATCCAAATCTACTAATAATATGCATATTCTCGTTTCTGGGCCAGAGTAGTAACCTGTTTAAATTGGGTACGTTTTTCATCCGGCCGTGAAAATACTGCCCCCTACACCTCAACAGGTTATTAATCACACTGCACTATCCCATCTGGACAAAAGGAATATCTATGTAATACCTTTGTTCATTGACTACAGCCTTCAACAACATAGTACCCTCCAAGCTCATCATTAAGCTTGGGGCCCTGGTTCTGAACCCCTCCCTGTGTAACTGGGTCCTGGACATCTTGACGAGCCTCCCCCAGTTGGTGAAGGTAGGAAACAACACCTCCACCCCTCCTGTGCTCCCTGTTCACTGATGACTGCGTGGCCATGCACGCCTCCAACTCAATCATCAAGTTTGCAGATGACACAACAGTAGTAAGCCTGATTACAAACAATGACGAGACAGCCTACAGGGAGGAGGTTATGGCCCTGGCAGAGTGGTGCCTCTCCCAACGTCAAACAAAATGAAGGAGCTGATCGTGGACTTCAGGAGACAGCAGATGGAGCACGTCCACATCAACAGGGCCGCAGTGGAGAAGGTGAAAAGCCTCTTCAACGTCAGGAGGCTGAAGAAATTTGGCTTGGCCATTAAGACCCTCACAAACTTTTACAGATGCACAATTGAGAGCATCCTGTCGGGCTGCATCACAGCCTGGTACGGCAACTGCACCGCCCGCAACCGCAGGACTCTCCAGAGGATGGTGAAGTCTGCACAACGCATCATCAAAGTTTTATGGTGCGTATTGTTTTTTTGTTTTTACATTTACTGATCATTTCAAAATAATTTTAAAATTCTATCTTAAATAATGTGAAGAGGAGTTTGTTCTCCGCCCACTTGATTTTATGGATAAATCATCTTCCATGAAAAATAAACAAATTAACAATAAAAATTGTTTAAAAAAATCTGGGTCCATATCATTTGGATCAAAATAAAACAATGTCAGAGTCTCTTAAATTAACATTAATAGTTGATTATTTTCAAATAAAATCTTCTAACATAAGAATAGTCCCAAAATAAATGGTCAAGAGTTTCTGGGTCACAACCACAAAATACATATTTGTTATCAGTATCCATTTTGAATCTGTGTTTAATAAAGGTCTTTACAGTGTAGATTCTCTGAATGAGTTTGTATGATAATTCCTTCACCTTATTAGATACACAATATTTGTCGGACAACAATGAGACTTTGTTCCAGTTCACTTGTCCTAGGGCTGCATTCCAGTAAATTTTAGCAGAGGGAATAGTAACATAGTTTTCTTATATACATGTTATTACATTTATAGTTTAAAATGTCAATTCCTTCTAGCTGTATTGATGCTACAAAATCCTCAAGAGTTGCACTTTGAGTATTGTTTAATTCTCCTAAAAGAAGAATAGCACCTTTAGGGACAGCTCTAACAACTATTTGAAACTCCCCAGGAGTGAATGTAACATTGGGTGTTCTCATGAATTCTGGATAATCATATAATTGTCCATAATTATTCAATAATTGTTTAACCCAGATAATGCTATTGTCAAACCAGTTCTGGAAAAACAAAGACTTGTTTTTTTATTTTATGTCTTTATTATTGCAGATTGTATATCTATGTGGGGAAAAATTATGTTTGTACATGAGGTTCCAAGTTAGAAGTACTTGCTTATGAAAGTTAGCAAGCTTAATAGGGATCTTACCCACATCAAAGTTGCATTTCAGTAAGAATTCTAGACCACCAATCTGTTCGAATTTTAAATTAGGGATTATATTCCAAATGCAATCCTTATTTCTTAAACAGTTTCGTATCCATTTGATTTTAAAGATTATATTACAGATTTTAAAATCCAGAGCATTCAACCCTCCCTCACTTTAATTTCATATCAACCATTTTAGTTACTGACAGAGGAACATCCATGTCAAGGGAGGTATAAACTAATTTGGACAGATCTTTAGATTTTCGCAAAACTACACGTCCAGATAAAGAAAGATCTCTTAATAACAAGGAGTTAAATATCTTTCCAATTTTCTCTACAATAGGAGAGAAATTTAAGTTGGCCCTTTTCTTTCTGATCTTTGCTTTAATACCAAGATATGTGATCACATCTTTTACAGGGATATTACATACTGAGTTTAAGTCACATCTTTTCAACGCAAATAATTATAGTTTCCTAATATTCAGAGATAAACCAGATACATGTGAGAAGGCATTAATACAGTCAATTGCTTTCCTTACTTCATTATGATATATTTTTTTAAATGGTCTCGTTTTCTCTTTATCTTATATCTGAATACCCCTTAAACTATCCTTATTGATATGAAGTGCCATAACTTGTGTGACCAATAAAAAGGAGATATTGGGCATCCTAGTTTAGTTCCGCGTCTGTCTGTCACACCAGCCTTCGCTTTGGCTCCCCCTCCTGTCCAGCTCAGGCGTTGGGCATCGCCGGCCTTCTTGCTGCAGCCGAACCTGCTGCTGGCAAACGCCCTTCACTCATCAACCCCGGACTTGTCTCGTCATCATTACACACACCTGGTTCCAATCCCCACTCTATCACTGTATATATACACTCTCTGTCATTTGTCTTTGTCGGTCATTGTAAATGTTACTTGTTTTCTTGAGAGGAATCTCTCCTACTATTTCCTGAGTACTTCAGGTTTGTCCCACTTTTACTTATATATATTAGTGCTTTAATAAACTCAGTAGTTCTACACCTGCTCCTGCCTACACCTCTCTACACTTGTGACAATGTCAAATCTCTTCCAGTTCCATGGGATAATTTAACAGAGCTGTTACTAACATTGTAAAATGTCTTAAGTACACTTTGAAAATATTGACCAAAACCAAAAAATGTAAGTCTCAAAACTGTTTCAAAAGTCTAAAAACAAAATACTAGTCGAATATTATTACATATGTCTGCCCTTCATAAAACCAGACCTCAATGATTTGATCAAGACCTTTTTTAAGTCTTTCTGCAAAGATGGATGCAAGCAGCTTTCCATCATTGTTCATTAAATGTGATTGGTCTCCAATTTTCTAACATAATAGGCTCTTTGGTTTGGGGATTACAGAAATGAGGCCTTGTGTCATAGAAACAGGCAGGACCCCTAAATCAATTGGCTCCTTAAAAACATGAAATATAAATTCAACAATATCCTCCGAAAAAATTTATAGAATTCACTAATAAGGCCATCATTCCCTGGAGATTTGTTCTCTTTTAACTTGCTGATACATTTTTTATTTCATTAATATAAATACATTCACAAGACTTTTGGAAGTCTTCACCTATGCATTTTGCATAGTCTTTGACAGAGTCTAGAAAGGGAGATACGTCACTAGAACTGGTGTAAAGATTACCATAGAATTCTGAAACATATTTTGAAATATTTTCGGGGTTTTAATTTTCTTTGCCATCTATATTAAATTTATGAATAGAGGTGAATTCAGATTTTTTTTGCTCTAAATTGTAAAAGTATTGTTTTTTTCACCTTCCTCCAACCATCTTCTTGATCTTACAAATGCCCCTTTTGCTCTCTCTTCATACATTCGGTCCATTTCTAGTTGTAAAGAAAATAGCTGACCCTTTCCTTCTTCATCAAGGTCCTCCAAAGAGATTAAAGAAAGTATTTCCTTAAGTTATTCTTCCCTCAATCTTTTTAAGTTCAGCTATTTCTCTACCTCTCTTCATGGCTGTTTGTCTTATACTTCATTAAATCCCAATATTTCCCGTAAGACTTAAATAGTTGTGCTTTCCTCCAATTTTCTTGTATAATATCTTTGGCATCCATCTTGAAATTATCTTCCAACAGTCTACTATTGAGTTTACAATAACTCCGATTCGGTTTATTAACTTCAGATCCATTGTCTGGTCATGTCTATTGTCTGGACATGTCCTTGTTACTCCAAGTGAAGTCCTTTTTGTTAGGAGTTTTAGATCTCCAAATATCGACTAATCCAAGACCAAGACATAGATTATTAAACTCAGGCTTAACAATGCTGGATCTGTTAGGAGGGGGATATCTATCAATCATCATATTAGATTTTAAAATCTCCACCTAAAATAATTTTGATATCCTGAAATACACCTTCTTCAAATTCTTGAAATAATATCCTGTTGTTTTGTTTGTTGTTGGATGCATAAATATTCCATAATAAAAATATTTCACTGTTGAAATTCACTGTTAAAATTAACCAACGTCCAGAGTGGTGAGTCTTACTACTGATGACCCCTTTAAATGCACCTCTTAAAACTGCTATACCTGCAGATTGGTTGTTGCCATATCATAACCAGATATCGTTACCCCATAGATTTTTCCAAAAAGCTAGATCGGAAGAACAAGCATGAGTCTCTTGTAGAAAGTAAGTCTGCATTACAGGAAAATAGCCTTACGTTTGAGTAAATTATGAATTCCCCTGACATTAATTGAACAAAGAGATAAAGACAAATTTCAAACAACAACCTTGTTATGCTAATAAGCTTTTCCTAAGGATATGTAACTTAAAAGGATTTCCATCCCATTATTAACCCCTCCAACAAAAAACTAAGAAATACTGGTCATAAAGTTACCAAATTATTCTTACTCCCACAAGGGAGAGACACTGTGTAGACCTTACAATAAGCAGTTATTTACCAATTGTTAGTGTTTAGTTGACCAGTTTTCATGTCAGCATTCTCTCTTTCAAGTGTTTGTGTAAATTCTTTACAATAAAAAGCTGATTTTCAACTGGCAATTAGGCAGTGTTTAGGCCTACCAGTTCTGTCCAAGTTAGACTCTGGCTCTCTCTCAAATGTTCTGATTTGGCCGCATTTCTTTCCCATCGATGATCACTCTTGCACCGACAAAAGTTTTCCCTGTCTTTCGAGCTGCAGTCACCATCACCCACATTTTCTCTCGTGTAATTTTGTCCACTGAGGTCAGATCCTCCGTGAACCTCAATTTTTGCATGATGAGGAACTCACAATTCCTCGCTCGTCTCCAGAGAAGGTCCTGTGTAGATCTGTTGGTGAACCGGATGATGGTTGTCCTCGGTCTCTTGTCTTGATCCTTGAGTCTTCCCAAACGATAAACGATGTCCACATTTTCCTGAAGTTTGGCTTTTGATTCGGAAATGACAGCTCCACAAATGTCAACAACTCTGCATTTGATGTCCTCACCCGCCTGCTCCAGAATTTCTTGGAGCCATTATCACTTAATTAGAAACTGGGTGAGCCCTGAATACTGATTGGCTGAAAGCTAAGTTTATGCTCAGGTAAAACAATTTGGCTAATCTATATTTCCATATTTTCATGTCCTATTCTTGAAGATTGTTGGGTTCACCTTGGGGTCATGATAGGGGCTGTACCAAATGTTTGATGTATTATACTAATTGATTATGCTTAAGTTCTATTATGCTTATGTTGTACATTTATAGGGTCCTAGACTACAGATTAAAAATCTATATATTCATTATAAAGGTTTAATATTGTTCCAGTCTTTTCTAGTCTCTGCCTCTTATAAAGAAACGGTCTGAGAAATGTGTGACTGTGAGACAGAACTGCAAGGGAGTGAAAGAGATAAGAGACTAGTCAGACATTCCACTATAAATCAACTTGGGGAGTGGACATTTACCGCTGAGCCTTTAGATAACACTGAAGCTCTTGTTTGTACAGTTGTGTATGCATGGGCTTGAGTAGAAGGTAATGACGTAGGCAGTGACATCACTAAGGCTGGACTTCGGGCTTAATTATAGGACCCTTTACTATTTTGCAGAACTTACTCAGAAACATGCGTGCTATGTTCCTGTTGTCAACTTCTGTCTGCAATTGCATTAATAAAGGTTTTTGATTTAATTAAAGTCAATGCTAATTTCACCAATGAGCCAATGATTGACAAGGAATGAACCCCAACAAGATCAAGGGGTATTAAATTAATTGGAATGACTGGAAATCTGACAACATATTTTTTTTTAAATGTATTTGTACAGCCTGATCGTATTAACATTAAAAATGTTTTTTTACCTAACTAGGCAAGTCAGTTTGAGAACAAATTCTTATTTGCAATGGGTTAACTGCCTTGTTCAGGGGCAGAACAACAGATTTTTACCTTGTCAGCTCAGGGATTCGATCTCGCAACCTTTCGGTTACAAGTCCAACGCTCTAACCACTAGGCTACCTGCCACTACCTAGGGTTAGAAGTCTACATAACCAACACAGAGTTAAACGTAACATCCATTTATGCCAGCTATGTATATTCTAACATTGATTTATCCTGCAATAGATGTTGTTCTATTGGTAATATTCTTTGCCTCTTGAGCAAATTGACGTTTATTGTCATGAGTCTTGTCCTTTGGGAAGAACTGAGTGATTTCTGCTAGATGGGCAGGCTGCAAAGTCAAATTAAGGACAAAAAGCAAATTGCTCTTTTCACAAATGTTTACAATAGGATACAGCCAATTTTAAGGTTTGGCACAGGTGTTATCAGCGTGGTTAAGGTTTATGTTCTGACGTTGTGGCTGTGCCAGCTACTAACCTGTGCCTCTTAAAGGTGCAAAAAATCTGATGTTATGACGTTGTAGCTGTGCCAGCTGCAATATGCTGAAATTGCACCGCCATTAACTGGTTGCAAATATTCTATTAGTTCACCTAATTTCGGTTTATGTAGAGAGTTTTTGTACCATCTAAAACCCTGTGAAATATATTTTCAATAACCAAAAATATTGTATTTTCAGCTGTTTGAAGCTGGTGTATAAAACCGTAAGTAAAAGATGCAAAAACGTAATCTAAGCACGGAAAGCATAGAAATAGTGCACATAGAACAGATATACTGCTTCTTAGACTTACTTTCAATGAGAACAACAGATTTATAATGTGGTAGTTAATTTTTGTATTACCAAATGAGGAGAGACAAACTTCACACACCAGTCAGAGTTATACTTAACTACATCTTTAATAATAAGAGCTTTGCAATGGCACTGACTTTCAACGATTCGCCATTTCTAATGAACCGTTGAGTGTCAACATAATAGCTACTGAGATCTTTTATAGCAAAGATCCACACCCCTAATCGACATGACAAACCACAGATATTAGGAACAGTTCACAAAGAAAGACTTTTACTTGAGAGAGGAGTATCCCATAGCCAGATAGCATTCACTATAAATTATTGTTCAGTTTGGTCCCTAAAACGAGGTTCTAATCCCGTTCCTGGTACTTCATAGCACAAAAACACCAACTCATCCAATGGCATAAATCAATTGTCAACTCTAGATACTCCCATCTCAAGTAAACCCCCCTCTTGACCCCAATCCTGGACAAGCTCACTGAGGGGAGTGAGCCTCTAGGTCATACACTATCCCAGGATAAGTGCAACATCAGAGAGGACATACAATGGTTCCAGACACTGCCATACACCTCCCCCCAATGCCAAAGGAGGGAGTGACTTGCGCACAGACATTGTGGAGACAAGTAATTGGTTCCCCATTAATCACGCCATCCCTTCACATGGTTTAAGAATAGGTAAAGACACATTCACATATGAAAACAATGTTCCATCCTGTCCTCTTCCCTTTCTGATATTCTGCATAGCACCAAGGACATGTGAAAGACAAGCCTGACCTCTCCCCTCTCTGGGCCCCAAGTGACTGAGCCCTAGCTGAGGGAAAAGTGCACCTGCCAACACTAGAGTCCAAAGGGATACATTCTAATAACAAGTATATCACATAAGCATATTATGCAAATAAGACAACTTAATTATCTATGTTACCCAACTAATTCTGATTCATCTGCCACAATAACTCAAATGTGTATGTGAATTTGGTCAGGTCCCAAAAAAGTGACATATTGCCATTTTAAGGGGAAAGTAATCTAAAAGTAACAAAGTAATCAGATTATGTTACTGAGTTTGGGATATTCAAAAGTAACATTACTGATTACAATTTTGGACAGGTAACAGAAGAAAAATATAAATAGAACTTGTAAAGTGTTGGTCCCATGTTTCATGAGTTGAAATAAAAGATCCCAGAAATGTTCCATAAGCGCAAAAAGCTTATTTCTCTCAAATTTTGTGCACAAATTTGTTTACATCCTGTTAGTGAGCATTTCTCCTTTGCCAAAATAATCCATCCACCTGACAGGTGTGGCATATCAAGAAGCTGATTAAACAGCATGATCATTACACAGGTGCAGTTGTCACACAACACAATGCCACAGATGTCTCAAGTTTTCAGGGAATGTGCAATTGGCATGTTGACTGCAGGACTGTCCACCAGAGCTGTTGCCAGATAATTCAATGTTCATTTCTCTACCATAAGCCGCCTCCAACGTTGTTTTTAAAAAAATTCGGTAGTAAGTTCAACCAGCCTCACAACCGCAATATCACATAACATTTGAAATTCTTAGGCTGTTCCAGTTTTATCAACTGTTTGTTGCCTTGTTCTATACACAGATAGCCTGTAGTTGACCACTTTGATTTTTATTTAATACACATCCTTTTTGGCAGTTTCCGTATTTTGCATCAGCCAAGTTGGCGTCGCAAACAAACCATTTTTGGACTGAAGAAATATTTTGTTCCTCAAATGATGAGCAAGCAGGTTCGTATCATATCACATGTTGAACACATGCTGTTGAAAACGTTGGCCACAGTCACAGGTTCACTTCCTCTGATTAGTAGTGAGTACAGTAGCAGGCTGTGGGATCTCTAGGGCCTAGAGAATGGATGATTTGGGCTCTATGGTTGGTCAGGACCTGCAGCTTGTGGATCAGCTGCAGAAGGTGAGGACTAGGACTGTGTGCATCCAGGATCGTGAGGGTAGGCAACTGGCTGCATCACCTCCTGGTATGGCAACTGTTTGGCATCCGTCCGCAAGACGCTACAGAGGGTAATACGTACGGCCCAGCACGTCACTGGGGCCGAGCTTCCTGCCATCCAGGACCTCTATACAAGGCGATATCAGAGAAAGGCCCTGTGGAATAAATTGTCAAAGACTCTAGCCATTCAAGTCATTCACTGTTCTCTCTACTACCGCATGACAAGGAAGTACCGATTCACCAAGTCTAGGACCAACAGGACTCTGAACAGCTTCTACCCCAAGCTATAAGACTGCTAAATAGTTAGTTAAATAGTTAACCGTTCACTATCCTGGAATATCTGCATTGACCCTTTTTGCACTAATCTTTTTTGACTCATCACATAGGCTGCTGTTACTGTTTATTATCTATCCCGTTGCCTAGTCACTTTATCCATACCATACATGAAGGGAACATTTCGGCATTTGCTGTATGATTAGTGAGGAAGTCCATATTGGAAGTATACGGTCCCTTACTAGATGTCTCGCGGACGGCGTCGGGCCGTGCACCGGGGGCGGATCTTCCGGGAATTCATCGAACGGAGTCTCTCGGACGTTCGGTTTCCGTTTGATAAAATTTTCACATTTTGGTCATTTCTCACCTTATACCACAGGAGGGCGAATGGAGGGCACATGGAATCATATTGCAAATGTAACAAACATCACCAATCACGACGTGGCCTTTTCTCCTAAACGGAAAAGACTTTGAAGACGAAACTTGGTGAGCATTGGTTTGGCATAATGGGCAGTTGGCCCTGAACAAGATGGAGTCGAGGCCTCAACGCTTTTTGAGTTAAGGCCATTTTTCTGGGATTAAAAGTCAAAAATTAAAATAGAGCGCTAATTTGACCCCTTCACGTCAAAGTACATGAGCCTTACGGTGTCAGGAAAAAAAGAACCAGACATTTATCTATCGTCATTTAAGGGAAATCGTACAATGTGAAATTGGTGATATTCAAATAAAGGAGTTTTTTTCCCCAAAAAGTTACAGATTCAGTTGCAGCGTGTTCAGATGAATCCATTAAGGCGGGTTTCGGAGCTCTGTGAGATTTCTGAGATTTTCTGAAACAACCCACACTAGTTCAACCCTCTGTAAATCAGTCAGTTCTTAACGTAAAGACTTAATATTCTATAAGAGCCTAACCCAAGGAGGATATATGTTCACTTTTAGCTTCCTGTGTCAACCAAAAGTGCCTTAAAATGGTGTCATAGGGGCTATTTCGAAGGGTTAAAAAGGTCAGAAATTTCCACAACTTCATATGTGTGATTAGGCAACCCTCAAGCGCAGCGACCGTGAGAAAAAGTAGGCCCAAAATGAAGCCTGGCCCTAAATTTCAAGTGCTTTTGGGTGACAGCGAGAGAACCGTTAGGGTTAGAAGCTAAATTCGACCTCAGGAACGTTCCTGAGGTCCTTCCGATCTGTGCAAGCCTAACCTTGACCGTGTGGCATTAACCCTTAACAGTTAAAAGGTGTTTAAATCTCACAGTTTGCAATGACTTCTCTCCCCATAGGAATACATTGCCTATTCCCCTTAATTCAACCTGAAGCCTATGTGGGTTATGAATGCCTTATGAACCTGTCTTCTATAACAATCCATCAGGCTACTGTGAGGTCTACCTGTGTCGATTCTAAGCTTCCTGTGCCAACCGGAAGTGCCTTAAATATGGGTCACAGTAGCTGTTTTTTGAAGGGTTAAAAAAGTCACATCTTTCCAAAACTTCATATGTGTGACTAGGTAACCCTCATGAACTGTAAATCAGTCATTTATCCCATCAGATTTGCAAAAAAATAACACACAAAGATGTGTTATTTTTCTCCAACAAAGATGGCGACTGCAGTTTATTTGACAGTGTTACGTTGTGTTCTACAGAGCGACTGCGAGCTGACACCAGTGAGGAGGAGGCAGTGCCACTGAGAAAAGTGACGGCCTATCAGAGGTCAAAACCAGAGAAAAACCCCTCTCCCGGGCCCCCAAGCCTCAGAGGTGTAAAGCTGAGGACAACCCCGCTCACAGGGGCCACAGAATACCCAAGAAGACTAGTCCAAACTTTCAGTAGTCTAAGCCTGAGAACCTCTCCACCAGAGGCCCTGGAAAACCCAAGAGGGCCAGCCCAGCATCTCTGAGGTCCAAGTCTGAAGTGACTCCTAAGCACCTGGGAGAGCCCAAGAAGACCAGCCTAAGATCTCAGAGTGCAGCAGCGCTGGCCGCATACGCAGACCCTGCCCCACAATCCCTGACCCCTCCATGTCGCTCCCTCCAGGGCGCCGACAAACAGAGCAACCAAGACAACTCGGACAACACCAATACATCCTCAGAGCTGTTGCCAGGGAAACCAATTAAGGGTTCAGATAAAACAAACCGGAAATTGCTTGAAATGCCAAAGAAAAGGGTTAGTTGTCAGAAGAAGCTCCCAGAGAAGCTCCATGATGACATCGAGATGGAGGGGAAAGACACACGGAGTCGTGCGCCCACAAAGACCGGGTCAGCTGCCATGGGTAGGAGTTGGAACGTTCAGGACAGTGGTAGTGGTACTGCCGAGGAGTCCCAGTCTGAAGGTTCCGAATCAGCGACGAGTCACTCGTCGACTTCTCTTGATGACTGTAAGAGGGAATTGACGAAAAGGGCTGGCCCGCAGAGACCAAGAGAAAAAGGGAGCAAATTCACCAGGGTTCAGCAGGAAAAAAAGGAAGAAAATGCAGATCAATGGACAGATGTGAAACTTCAGAGACTACATGAGTGAGTTCCTACAGTTGTCCAGTCTAAAAAAATGTATCCACATAGTGTGTCATTTTGCACAAGAAAATGGCAGTGAGCAGCAAAATAATATTTCAAATAGATGAGAAAGTATGTCATCCAATGCATTGCGTGCATTGCTCAGTTTACTTAACTCAGGTTAATCAATGGCCTCCTTATAACGCACTTTGTTGAAGAAAAGTTTCAAGCAAGCTAGCATACATAGGCCTAAATGTGTGCAAATTGCTTTGTTTATATAGAAACAGGACTGTATTAGTGTATGTGAACGTCCTGTGTGTGTGTTTGGCTTTCAGGGCTGTTACGTCATTTCCTAAACACATTAATAACTTCTGGGTGAACGTTGCCATGGTGGTGGGTACCCGTTCAGCCGAGGAGTGCCAGGAGCATTACAACGCCCAGGCCCCCACCAAGTCCACGAAGAAAAAGGAAGTGCCCCAAAAGAAGGAGCTATGCAAGTTACTTTATATAGCATTTTTATCCATAAGAAAAAGCATAAATGGATCTACCTTGTGTAGCATTTTTATCCATAAGATATGCATCAAGGAACCTGATATGTCTTAGTGAAGGTCTCCCATACAAGCTCTAATCAAGATAACCCATACTTAGCATCTGTGATTGTTTGTGGCTTTTACCAGTGTTCTACCGTAGTGTTGGTCTTTTATTAATTAATTAACTCAGTGACCGAACACATTGAGCTCTCACTGATTGCAATTTTATTTTAATGTTGAACAATAGTTTTTTTTATTCAATCACAATCTATACACTCTGTACGTCAATAAGAATTACAGAGAATTTATGTGACAATGTCATATTATATTTGAACTGTAGTGATGGAACCACCCCGGATAACTGCGAGAAAGGGCACACTGAAGCGGAAGCAGCAGCTGAGGAACCTCCTGGACCAAATGCCCAAGGACGACCACAATGACACCTTTAACAGCTCGCCCATGCAGAACAAGTGGGTCAAGGTGTGTTGTGTTTCCACCTGGGGTGCAACGTCTCAACAATGTTGCCGTTTTTGGGTTCTTTAGGAAGATATTGCATATGTACATTAAGTGGTGCTGGAGGTTAAAGAATAAATTCCTAAAAATTCAAAGAAGACTCCAAACACTAAAGTTTTGTATTCTTCCCACGTGTGTCCTTAAGCCCATATAGATATAGATTGCCATCTTGCTTGTATGTGCAAAATGTATATTTCAATACAGCCGATAGCTTCACTTGCTTCTCTGAAGCTTACAAAAAACGTGCAGCAGTCAAAGGTAGTGCCTGAACTAAATGTGTGCTCTCTTGTGAATTAGTTGCCCACAGTGTCTCCCAATGGGAAAGAGGATGTGTTCATGCGCTCTGAACAGGATCCACAAACCCCTAGTTCATCAGGCTTCCCATCAGTGAAAACTCCTCAGTGTCTCCACATCACCCCGGGCATGATGGGCTCAGTGAACCGGTAAACAGAACTATCCCACTGACATGGTGGTCCTCTGTAGCTCAGTTGGTAGAGCATGGCGCTTGCAACACCAGAGTAGTGGGTTTGATTCCCGGGACCACCCGTATGTAAATGTACGACTAAGTCGCTTTGGATAAAAGGGTTTGCTACAATTGCATATATTATGAAATGAAAGGCTACCCCAATCACTGATTATATGAGCGATTGAATACTGTATTTAAGTATGTCTACCAACTTAAAAAAATAATGAAAAAAAGCCAAGTGAAACTGCATAAATTGGGGGCCGCTTCAAAGGTATGTTTTGGTTGGAATATTTCTGAGGAACTTATCGACAAAATAAGGGCTTTGTTCAGTCATGTACAGTATGTCTTGGGCCATTGTGAAAATGAAGCTGTCTCAAAGATGCTATGAACAACTGCCTAGTGCAGTGCTCTGGAGAAAATGTGCTAGTCAGGAGAGGAGACCTTTAAAGTATTTCACTGTTTATAATTTAGAGTTCTTATTGTTATACAGGATGTATACAGAATGTTATTAAAAAAAAAATCTGCATCTACAACATGCCAACTTCATCAGCCAAACATGTTTTGAAGAGATGCAATATCGGTAAGTGTTATTTTTGAATGAAGATTTGTATTTTACACTCTTGCTAAACTTGAGAATTTGGAAACCTTATTCATTCAATAATGTGTTTACTTGTCTTTCAGCTGAGAATAATTCTTATTTTGTGGTGTGGGAAATGTTCCCTGATAAGGATGACCATTCAGTGGAAAGTGGGGAAGAAGGGGACTATTATTTCATGGATGACGACTGAGCTACAGATTCACCATTGGTGTATTCAGTAGACATCAGAGGCAAAGGGCTGAAACGGGGAGGCACCTACCTGAATATGTACAATAGAAATTGCTCGTTGTCGTTGCAAAACGTTTTGCTACGGTTTGCACTACCCCTTGTTCGGATGATTTCTTTTTTAAATCAGGAAGTGAAATACTCCAAGATTCTCAATAGATAAATATAGACTGTATAGTTATGTCAATTAGGTTATTTGATTCAATCCCCACTGCTGTTGCTTAAAATGTTTTGTTTGTAATATTGTGCTAATGAAGGCAAAGTTGTTTATATTGTGCCACAAAAGGCAAATGTTTTTGCAATAAATGTTAGGACAATTTTGTTCATCGTGGTTGTTTACAATACTTTTTCACCGAATACAGGCCAAGATGGTACCTTCTCTAGTATGCTGTAATGCTCAGTGGTGGAAAAAGTACCCAATTGTCATACTTGAGTAAAATTAAAGTAAAACTTAATAGAAAATGTCACCCAGTAAAATGCTACTAGTCTGAAAGTATTTGGTTTTAAATATACTTAAGTATCAAGAGTAAATCTAATTGCTAAAATATACTTAAGTAATAGGATAAATCATTTCAAATTCCTAATGTTATTAAGCACCATTTACAGAAAGCCAGGAAAACTCTCCAACACTCAGACATAATTTACAAACGAAACATTTGTGTTTAGTGAGTCCGCCATGACCAGGGATGTTCTCTTGATAAGTGTGTGAATTGGACACTTTTCCTGACCTGTTAACCATTCAAAATGTAACAAGTACTTTTTGGTGTCAGGGAAAATGCATGGAGTCAAAAGTACATTATTTTTGTTAAGAATGTAGTGAAGTAAAATAGAAAAGTACCCCAAAAAACGACTTATGTAGTACTTTAAAGTGTTTTTATTTAACCTTTACAGGATCGGTGTCCCTCTCTCGGGACGGTTGAGCTAACGTAGGCTAATACAGTTAGCATGAGGTTGTAACAAGAACATTTCCCAGGACATAGACATATCTGATATTGGCAGAAAGCTTAAATTCTTGTTAATCTAACTGCACTGTCCAATTTACAGTAGCTATTACAGTGAAAGATTACCATGCTATTGTTTGAGTGCACAGTTATGAACTTAAAGTTATTAATAAACCAACTAGGCACATTTGGGCAGTTTTGATTAAGAAAAATTTGAACACAAATGCAATGGTTTATTGGATCAGTCTTAAACTTTGCCAATACACTGCTACCATCTAGTGGCCAAAATATAAATTGCGCCTGGGTTGGAATAATACCTTACGGTCTTTCTCTTGCATTTCAAAGATGATGGTACAAAAAATACAAACAAATGCATGTTTTTTAATTGTATTATCTTTTACCAGATCTAATGTGTTATATTCTACATTAATTTCACATTTCCACTAACTTCAAAGTGTTTCCTTTCAAATGAAGAAAGAATATGCATATCCTTGCTTCAGGGCCTGAGCTACAGGCAGTTAGATTTGGGTATGTCATTTTAGGTGAAAATTGAAAAAAAGGGGCGGATCCTTAAGAGGTTGTTTAAAGCATGCGTTTCACAAATCTTGTTCATTGCACCGCTCATACAAATGTGGATTCTAATGAGTCGTTTATTTAGGAAATTCTAAAGTAAGAATAAGCACTATGTACTGCAAAAAGCTGATGGCAACATCATGGGACTTGAGAGTTTACAGCATTTTGTCCTTTATGCCGTTAACTAGTCACGTGACAGACTACAGCTCATATGGTCATGTGATGAGGAACCGCCACTAATATTATCCAGCAAACAACAAATTGAAAACAAAGCCGTTCCTTGCGTTGAGAGTCAACGAATGTCACCAAAATGAGGATTCTGTAAGTATTTCCATGATATAATTCTCCACATGTTTGATTGTTTAGAACGGGACAAGAATAACTACTGAAGTCCTTGTGGCTTTTGCTTCTAGCTAAAAGGCTAAATTGTTGACCTATTTTACATGAAGACCTTTGAGCTATAACGTTACTTCCTTATTAACTAAACTATTCTAGAGATTTTGTTTTGTGCACGATTTCAACAAGGGAGTTGTCGAGAATCTCTGCAGCCTTGCACAAGTATACTTTAATTTACTAGACGTATAATGCTCTCGCGCAATTCAAGAAGACATTTATGAATGGTTTTCTCTGATATTTTGTTTTTAAACAACCTCTTTTTTTATGTTTATTTTAGGTTGGCCTTTTGTGTCCTCATATGCAGCTCATTGGTTTTGGGTGAACATCTTGAGGCTGATCAGGACATCTTGTGAGCAAACAACCCTAACATTGTAAAGCTTTTGAAAATGAACTGCTACAATGTGTGATTTATACCATCATTTGAAGCTACTTCACATGAATGTATTTTCAGGATACCAGAAGACTGGACTCGTGTAGGCAGGATCGCCCCCACAGAGAAGTTGGAGCTGACCTTTGCTTTGAGGCAGCAGAATGTGGATCAACTGGAACACCTGCTGCTACTGGTTTCGGACCCTGAGTCGGCACAATATGGTAGAAATAATTTATCATGCTTACAACGGCAAACATTTTAGGCCATTTGATTTTGAGGAGATTAAACTTCCTGACTTTTATCCCCTCTGATAAGTGATTTTGCATTACCATGTACTCCTTTACAGCACTGTCGATTCTGTCTGTTTTAGGCAAGCATCTGACTCTAGAGGAGGTGTCCGCTCTAGTACGTCCATCCCAGCTGACCCAGAAAGTGGTTCGTCACTGGCTGCAGAGTCACGGGGTCACAGACTGCCAGACCATCCTCACTCAGGACTTCCTCCAATGCACCATGAACACGCAGTAAGGGCCTCTCTCTCAAATCACATGCGCCGACTACAACAAGTGTAGACTTTACCGTGAAGTTCTTGCTTAGAAGCCCTTCCCAACAATGCAAAGTAAAAAAATATATAATAGTAACACGAGGAATAAAGTATACAAGAATAAAGCTATATACAGGGAGTACCAGATCAATGTGGATTTGAGGTAGACGCCTGCTTATTGAACATCTCATTCCAAAGTCATGGACATTAACATTGCGTCCCCCCCTTTGCTGCTATAACAGCCTCCACTCTTCTGGGAAGGTTTTTCACTAGATGTTGGAACATTGCTGCGGGGACTTGTTTCCATTCATCCACGAGCATTAGTGAGGTTGGGTGATTAGGCCTGGTTCGCAGTCGGCATTCCAAATCATCCCAAAGGTGTTCGATGGGGTTGAGGTTCAGGGCTCTGTGCAGGCCAGTCAAGTTCTTCCACACCGATCTCGACAAACCATGCTGAAACAGGAAAGGGCCTTCTCCAAACTGTTGCCACCAAGTGGGAAGAATTGTAAAAAAAAAATGTTTACCTTTATTTAAATAGGCAAGTCAGTTAAGAACAAATTCTTATGTCATTGTATGCTGTAGCATTAAGATTTCCCTTCACTGGAACTAAGGGGCCTAGCCCGAACCATGGTAAACAGCCCCAGACCATTATTCCTCCTCCACCAAACTTTACAGTTTGCACTATGAATTTGGGCAGGTAGCATTCTCCTGGCATCCACCAAACCCAGATTTGTCTGCCAGATGGTGAAGCGTGATTCATCACTCCAGAGAACGTGTTTCCACTGTGGTGAGCTTTACACCATTCCAGCCAATGCTTGGCATTTGCATGGTGATCTTAGGCTTGTGTCCGGCTGCTCGGCCACGGAAACCCATTTCATGAAGCTCCTGACAAACAGTTTTTGTGCTGACGTTGCTTCCAGAGGCAGTTTGGAAGTCTGTAGTGAGTGTTACAACCGAGGACAGACAATTTTTACGCGCTACACACTAAAGCACTCGGCGGTCCTGTTCTGTGAGCTTGTGCAGAAATTTGACGCGCTGACTTGTTCGAAAGGTGGCATCCTGTGACGGTGCCAAGTTGAGTAACTGAGTTCTTCATTAAGGACGTTCTACTGCCAATGTTTGTTTATGGAGATTGCATGGCTGTGTGCTCAATTTATACACCTGTCAGCAACGGTGTGGCTGAAATAGCTGAATCCACTAATTTAAAAAGGTGTGTATGTACATGAAGGCAGGGTAAAGTGACTAGGTATCAGGATTAATAATAATAAATAGAGTAGCAGCAACATAATGAGTGTCCAAGTGTGTGTATGTCTTGTGAGTGTGCATAGTCAGTCCGGGTAACCATTTAACTAACTATTTAGCAGTCTTATGGCTTGGGGTAGAAGCTGTCTTGAAACCTGTTGGTCCGAAAGCCGATGCTCCAGTACCGTTTGCTGACGTTGACTCACTCACTGACATAAGCTACTTCACACAGTTTCTCATTGTGAAAAGTGTGACGTCTCCATACAAATTCTCAAATTATTAGGTGAAGTCATTATTGTTGGTAACAAAGTCAGTGCCACATTCAGTAGTGGAGCATTACAGATAGAAATGTAATGAATAGAGCTGATTCCTGACTACATGTCAGATGTATATTAACTCTACATAATATATTTATATCTGAACGTTTCACAACGCTGTTCACTGCTTTATGAACACAGGCCCTGCACTCCATACAGCTGCCACAGAGAGTGAGGCTTTCTACTTCTCCTGTTTCAGAGTGGCAGAAGCCCTGCTTCCAGGCATTGAGTTTCACCGCTACGTAAGAGATGGCATCTCCCTGGTGAGGTCATCATCTGCATACCAGGTGCATGAGGATGTTCTCCAACATCTTGACTTTGGTGAGCAGCAAGTTCATCTTGACCATTTCTCAGGTTATCGACAGTAATGCTATCATCTTATAGCTCGTCTTGTAATAGTATAACAACAAATAAGAGTATGACAAACAATGTTATGGATGTGATTTGTTTTTCCACCCATAGTTGGAGGTGTTCACCGCTTTCCACCCAAGGGGCAGGACCTCAATGAAGTCTTGACAAAGAGGAGACGGTCTGGAGCGAAGTTTCATCTTGGAAACACACCCGCCACCCTCAGGTCTCGCTACAATCTGACCGCAGCGGACGTGGGTTCAGCTCAGAACAACAGTCAAGCCGTGGCTCAGGTATTTGGCCACTTGTTACGTCAATACAATGGGACAGCTGTGTCAGACTAGAACAGTTGATAGAAAATAAAGGGGCAAATGTTTTGCCTCATTCTAACAATGAACTTGCCTGTCTGGCATAATGTGAAATGGGAATCTAATGGCTTAATTCAATCAGCTCAATAGCTATTTTTCCCATGGTCAAATAAAATACTAAACTGATCTTTGGCACTGTAGACAAACCTACAACTACTGCCAGGTCACAGATAAAGGGTGAAATTTGTATGGTGGATATGGTTTGATTGAATAGCTATCATCTTATCATCTGTCCAGTTCTTGGAGCAGTTCTACCACCCTGCTGACCTGGCTGAGTTCATGACGCTGTTTGGAAGGAGTTTCCAGCACCTGTCTAAGATTGACCGGGTGGTGGGTGTTCAGGGAGCAGGGAAGGCCGGTCTGGAGGCCAGCCTGGATGTAGAGTACATCATGAGCACAGGGGCCAACATACCTACATGGGTCTTCACCAATCCAGGTATACTAACAATGACAAATCAGAGGGTGAATGTAGCCTTAGTGACGTGGCCTGTGCAAAAAAAGGTTTATTTTCATTTGCATGTTAATCATTTGGCAGACATGACTTATAAGTTAATTGAACTAAGGAATTTTGAGACCACCACATATCATTGTCGCAAGTAGGCTAAAACCTTTCCAAAAAAGCTCCTAGCAACGGTCACGATGCTAGTGAGGTCAGACACCCAGTGGTATATATTTTTTTGCCTCTTCCAACTGTTTATCTTTAGTTATGTCTCATATAGTACCCGTCAAAAGTTTGGACACACCTACTCATTCAAGGGTTTTTCTTTATTTTTACTATATTGTAGAATAATACTGA